>NC_087187.1:6295000-6402500 GCF_035594125.1 Scylla paramamosain
GTTTTTAAAATATATTGTGTGTTATTATATACATATTCTGATAATAAAATCAATCAATCAAACTTCTTTCTTACATATTAATTATAACTCTCACCTCTCACCCTTGCGCTTCCTTATTAATGACCCTCCTTCCTTTCCTTCCTCTTCCCCCTCAATGCATGTACGTCAGATCGAAAAACTGGCCTTAAGCAACTTTTCCACATGGTCAAAAATCCAATACCGTGGTACTTCATTCTGCTCATTAACTTGCAATATGGGAAGAAAAGACACGGAAATTAAGGGAGAATCTAAACTTTTTTTCTTCCCAAAGGAGTTAAAGTTTTCTAAGTGTGTGAAGTTTGTCCTTTATCTGCAGAGTGTGGAAGCTAATAAGAATACCCAATGAGTCTGAGGTCTCTCTCTCTCTCTCTCTCTCTCTCTCTCTCTCTCTCTCTCTCTCTCTCTCTCTCTCTCTCTCTCTCTCTCTCTCTCTCTCAGATAACCCAATTACAGCCCGATAACGTAATAATATGATCTATTGAGCAGAATGATATAATTTTTTTCAAGTTTTCCTGTACACTGTCCAAACATCACCCACCTCACCACTGCTACACTCACCTTGTGCTACTACACCCCTTTACACCCTGCCATCCCTACACAACACTTCCTTATACTCATCAACACTCCGTCCCTTATCGTACACCCTCGCAAACCCACGCAGGTCCATCGTACACCTTACCAAACGTTTCTACACTTTTCATGTCCTCCCACACCGCTCTTCCCTATCAACTACACTATCAGCACACTTCCTTACACTCTTTGAGACTCCCTTTTGGTCCATATTCTGAAACACTTCTGCACAACACCTTCAACATTTTCAGAAGGCTCTAGATGAAGTTCCACTGGTTTTCAAGGTGTTTTTATGGCTCTAGTGACAGGTTAACAAGATTTCTACATTATTAACAGGAGGAGCAATCTTGAGAACTTGGCTGATCATCTCTGTGGCCTTTGGAAATACTTGTGGTGGGGAGAGCTAAGTGTTTCTGAATACAGGTCTTTATTTTACAGATTCAAATTAACACAAGTCTATCCTATACATTACGAAACGTCCCTAAACTCATGTCTTCTTAATACTACTACTGTTACCTATTTCTTCCACCACCACCACCACCACCTCTACCACCACCACCACCACCATTACTACTACAGGATACTACTATTCCTTCGTATCCTTCATACTTCCAATTATTATATCCTCACACTCCCACACGCTCCTATACTCTCCAGAGTCCTACTGTATATTACTTCGCATTCCCACACCAGTCCTACGAGTTAATTAAATCCTTTCGTACAGTCATCGTAGCTTCCTTCATCTTCCCAATTTCTACCATACACTCCTGCACACTGCTACATCAACCATATCCTACTAATATTTTCCTGCATCCTCCCATCCCTCCTACACTAGTGCAGTATAGTCCTACACCATACAAATCCCATTCCTTATTCTATTCCTTCTTCCTTCCTCTCCCCATTAACCATTTCTTCATCTCCTCTTCTCATCATCTATTTCTTCCCCCATTCCTTTCCCCTTCCTCTCCCTTCTCCACCTTCTCCTCTTCCCTCCACCATTCATTCCTTCGCCGTTCCCTCCTTACCACTCATTCCCTTCCCCTTCCCCCTAACCTCCCCACCACCATCACATATTCTAGGACAAAAACCAGCTCACTACATCACATTCCCCCATCCCTCCCCACCTACTCCCCTCCACTCCCCTGTAGCTAGCCGCCCACACTCCCTTCCATCACTCATGCTCTTCACCCCCCACAACCCGCCCTCGACAGCTACCCATACTCTCTCCTTTCACTCCTTCGCTCTCCATATACAAGCCCTTTCCCTTCCTACGATCGTGGCCTCTCGTACCTTCCTCTCTTTTGCTAATTGCCTCTCCACTGCTGCGTTCCTCTCCTCTAGACGCCTTAAGAATGTAAAGGCTGTGGAGGATGTGGATCAGTTATAGAGTCTTCAGGTGTAAAGGTGATCAGGAGAGAGGATCAAAGCGTTATGTGGGTACACAGAAGAGAAGCTTTTATTCTGAAACACTTCCACGCCTATTCTCCTCTAGTTTTAAAAGGCTCTACTTGAAGGTACACGGGTTTCACGGTTTTTTATGGTTCTATTGACAGATTAATGTGATTTCTACAGTATTAACAGGAGAAACACTCTTAAGAACACGGCTCATCATCTCTGTGGCCCTTGCAAATGCTCATGATGAGAGAGCAAAACCTTCTAAAATACGAGCCTTGAAATACACATGTTACACGGGTTTTTAAGGGTGATTTTATGATTTTAGTGACAAATTAACGATATTTCTACATTAGGAACATGAAAAACACTTTAGAGAACCCGCCTAATCCTCTCTGTGGCCCTTGCAAATGGTCGTGATGAAAGTAAAGCGCTTCAGAATACGGGTCACTGAGTCACGAGTCGTAAGAGGTGATCAGGATGGAGGCTCTTGGCGTGCGTGGGTATACAGAAGCGAAATTAATAGGATTGGGGAATGTGAATAATGGGGCAGCGATAAGGAATTGAAGCATAGTTGAGGCCGATAAGGAAGGGAAGGGAGATAAGGGGCAATGACACGATGCAGGAGATTAGATGGAAGAAAAACAATACCTGGCAACTGCTGGATTTGGGTGATGGAAAGATACGAAGGATGAACGAAATAAAACACAAAGGGAAAGATAAATTAGAAAACTATACGTGACAGTAGTTAAAACACGAATCATGAAAGGATAAATAGAACTAAACAAATTGAGCAAAGAAAAAGGAAAGAGATAAAATGAAAACAACACTGATAACAATAAAACGACGTAAAGATGCGGAGAACGAAATAAACGAAAAAAAACCCAAATAAAAAAAAAACGAAAAAATCTTGTTTACACGTCTGTTAAAGTCATTTTTATTTATACATCTGATTTGACTTGATTATAAACATCACTCCCTCAGCAGCCAATCACGTGACAGGCCCTTATGACGTCACATCTATTCTGATTGGTGATTGGCTGAAACACTTGCTAATACAGATATTCATGGCAGGGACTGTCCTTGTATTTATAACTTAATATATGATGTGAGGGGAATTCTCTCTCTCTCTCTCTCTCTCTCTCTCTCTCTCTCCTCTCTCTCTCTCTCTCTCTCTCTCTCTCTCCAGCTGTTGGCTCACGTACACACAATGAAGGTCAATTTAGTGTCTGTTTGTCTGTCAATGTGTGTGTGTGTGTGTGTGTGTGTGTGTGTGTGTGTGTGTGTGTGTGTGGGTCGTGAGCAGTGCGCAGTTCACACATTAAGGCCGCGGGTCCTGTGACGCGTGAGGGGAACCAGCGGGAAAGAAAACGGGAAAAGGCGTAATGCGTAAAAAAAAAAAAAAAAAAAAAAAAAAAAAAAAAAAATTGGAGAGCTGTATGATTTCTTCCTTTAATACTATTGTTACCATCATTATCATCATCATCATCATCATCATCATTATTATTATTATTATTATCATTATTATTTATTTATTTTTATTTCACGTGTCCCTCCCCCCAAAAAATGTGGCTTATTTTAAAATTGATATGTTGTTTTTTTCTCTATGATATTCTTTCATTATTATACCATTAAAGATTCTAACGACTGGGTACATGGTGTGTGTGTGTGTGTGTGTGTGTGTGTGTGTGTGTGTGTGTGACAGGGTGTCCTGCATCTTATTACTGTCAGTGTGTGAACGTGTTTTGGAGTCGTGTGTGTGTGTGTGTGTGTGTGTGTGCAGGGCATGTGGGTGAGCGGGGCAGCAGGGTGGCGTGGCGTGGCGTGGCGTGCCCCTGTCCTGCACTGTATCTTATCTCTCTTATCACCAGGGAGACACCTACAATCGCATCCCGCCACAAACAACAACCACCACCACCAATACTACTGTGCTATTACTACTGCAACTACTACTAATACTACTACAATTATCACTACAAGACGACACTACCAATGTCAGACGAAGTAGTTCACCACCACCACCACCACCACCACCACCACCACCACCACCACCACCAACAACAACAACAACAACAACAATTTTATTTACCAACACCACCACCAACACTACCACTAACAACTTCTCCTCCTCCTCCTCCTCACTACTACTACTACTACTAGTACTACTACTAGTACTAGGACTACTATAAACGCCCACTCCTAAAAAAAAAATTACGTGGAAGAGAAGCAAATAGCAGATAAATTCGAAAATCTCACAAAAAGGGAGAAGAAAAATAATAAAAGTTTCGTCTCCAAGAATTACCCTTATTATTATTATTATTATTATTATTATTATTATTATTATTATTATTATTATCATTATCATCACTATTATTATTATTATTATTACTATTACTATTATTATTATTATTATTATTATTATTATTATCAGTGGGTTTGGTTTTGATTGTAGCAGTCGGGTTAAGGTTTGTCTCCGCGTCCCTTATCACGGTCACTGCCTATCACCAGTATCATTTAAATACAGCCAACCCCACCACTGGCTCTGATGTCCACCACTATCACTACCATCACCACCGCCACCACCACCACCACCAACAATACCAGCACCATCACCACCATCACCACCACCACCACCAATACCACCACCATCACCACCACATTACAAGCACACCCTCTCATACACCTGAGCGCCTCTATACCTGCTTGAACACACCCTCGTCATGCACACCTGCAAATTCGTTACACATCACTTACATAATAATAATAATAATAATAATAATAATAATAATAATAATAATAATAATAATAACAAAAGTTCTCTCTCACCTTCATCTCATCTACAGTGACAAACAGAAACCAGAAAGACGAAAGAAAAAAAGAAAATGAGAAAGGAAAAAGAAATGAGACGGTGTATTACACCAAAGAGGGAAAGAAAGAAAGAAAAAGAAAAAAGAAAGAAAGAAAGAAAGAGTAAGAGAGAAAAGAAATGAGATGCTGTATTATACCAAAGTGCAACCATCAGCGAGAGAGAGAGAGAGAGAGAGAGAGAGAGAGAGAGAGAGAGGAGAGAGAGAGAGAGAGAGAGAGAGAGAGAGAGAGAGAGAGAGAGAGAATCTTTCGTTATCGAGTAAAAACATAGAAAGAAAGACCATTCCCTCAAAAAAAAGACTTCAGAGGGATGGCCTTGACGCGGCTGACTCACACACTACACGAGTTGTCTCATGAACCCATAAGCGAACCCCCGAAGCTTCACAACACTGCGCTGAGGCTTTATGAAATCGTTTCGACTCAACGAACACAGGTTATATATAGTGTTGTGTTTACGTCCATGTCTTGCTTCCTCTGTGGAATACGAGAGAGAGAGAGAGAGCCGAGAGAGAGAGAGAGAGAGAGAGAGAGACTTGTTGGCCCATCTCCCTGGTCACTTGGCACACACATCCCATTTCTCTCTCTCCTCTCTCTCTCTCTCTCTCTCTCTCTCTCTCTCTCTCTCTCTCTCTCTCTCTCTGCCCTAATCTTCTCTCCCTTCCCTTTTATCACCCTCTCAATTCCTTCCCTCTGCTATTCACCATTCCCATTCCTTTTGTTCACTCCTCGCCCTTCAAGGAGACACGAAACTCTTTGGAATGGAAGAATTAACGATCGAAGTGTGGCGGGAAAGAGACGTCGGGGAACAGAAAATTAAGACGACAAACCCATACCAACCTGAAGAACCTTGGAAATTTTAGCACAAAGATCGATATTGTTTAAACGGGCCGGTCTGTCATTATTTTAAAAGGCCACACGAGTGATTAGCTGGGTTATTATTGAACACCCGCCATATTAACCCAGTAAGAGAGAGACTTGGAAATTTTAGGAATAATGTTACTATTTTTTTTTTTAAGCGCAGTGTTGTCATTAATTTTAAAACACCGAAGAGATTATTAATTGGGTTATGAGTGTTTTCTTTTTCCTCTTGATGGTAAAATTCTTATCAGATTATAATTATCAACAGTCCCAAAAGCCTTGGAAACTCGTAAAGCTCGATGTTTTAAACGTGGTGTTCTATAACTGGTTTAAAAATGCCACAAAGATGATTAGCTGGGTTATGGATGCTTTTCTTCCCTCTTGGTGGTAAAACTCTTATCAAATTATCAATGCGTCACAAAAACCTTGAAGACTACTAAAGCTAGATATATTTAAATGCAGTGTTCTGTCGTTAGTTTAAAAAGACATGTTGGCTTATGTTTTTTTTTCTCTTTTCCCTTCTATGGTACATAATTCTTATCAGACTATCAATACAATAAAAACACAACCTTGAAAACTCCATAGGTTTATAAGTCCATTGCTGTGTCATTTATTTAAAAACACCTCAAAGATGACTAGTTATTTACTTCAATGGTATGTAATCCTTATCAGACTATCGCTATAATCACACAATTCCTGAAGACTCCTAAACCTCCATATTTTTAAAGTGCACTCGTATCATTTAATCCATCATCAATTTAAAAACACCATACAGATAATTAGTTGAGTTATGAGTTTTTTTTTTTTTTTTTTAAACTTCAGTGGTAAATAATTCTTGTAAGACCATCACTAGAATAAAAAAAAAAAAAACTTGAAAACTCTTATAACCCGATATTTTTTAAACGCACTGTCAAAAAAAAAAAAAAAAAAAAAAAAAAAAAAAAAAAAAAAAAAACACTAAGACAATTGAGTTATGGATGTTTTTTTTTTTTTTTTTTTTTACTTCAATGGTACATGTTTCTTATCAGCCTATCACTATACTCACACAAACCTTGAGCACTCTAATAACTTGCACCATAGCGTGTTCAAAGATTACAAGCCGAGCCGTTTACACAACAGGAATCTTCAATGGTAACTCATCATGGCGCTTGTTCTTTTTGTTGACTGAGATATAAATTTCATTAGTTCCTCTTAAAATATGAAAAGCTGAGACGTTTAAAGAACACGGGCCTTGTATAGTGATTCACAGTGACGGTTGGTCTCTGGTGACTGAGTGGAGGGGATGAAGTTTGCCTGATGACCTCAATCAACCATTAAAATAAAAAAAAAAGACTGAAAATACTGGAAAGACTGAATTAACCCCCAAAAATTACTGAAAATATTGAATTAGTCATCAGTTATACGGAACATACTGAAAAAAAAAAAACGAATTAACCCTCAAAAAGTGAAAATACTGAAAATATGCAAGACTGAAAGCACTGAAGACAAAATTATACGGGAAATACTGAAAACAGACTGAAATAACCAACAAAAAGTACATAAAATACTGAAAATATTGAAAACGACTGAAGTAACCATCACAAATACAGAAAAATACAGAAAATACTGAAAACAGACTGAATAAACCATAAAAAAATACAGAAAATACTGAAAACAAACTGAATAAATAATAAAAAAATACAGAAAATAAACAAAATACTGAAAACAGACAATTAATCATCAAAATCCGAGGGAAAATATCAACATCGGAGAACAAAACTTAATAAAACGACCCCATACCAACTAAACTACTGGAGTGTGAAGGTGAACACAATGGGAATTAGCGCGCCATTCACAATAAACAGACCCTGGGTTCGATTTCTTCACGAGACAATTTGGGCGCGGTTCCTTCTTCGCTTTAGTCCAAGGTGGTGGTGGTGGTGGTGGTGGTGGTAGATCGCTGTTGTAGTAGGATTGGTAGTGGTTTTATTTATTTTATTTTCTCAGTCATGTGCCCTTGTCCAGATACTTTAACGCGCAATAAAGTAGTAGTAGTAGTAGTAGTAGTAGTAGACGCAGCAGCAGTAGCAGTATCTTGGCACGAAAACCAGCAGGTCCAGGCTTCCTAATGGTCGATGAGAGCCTATCAGCCGGTCTTTATCCTCCATCCCTCTCCCCTTCGCTTTCCCGCCTCCCGCTCATTACTCCACCGACCCCCGCTGCGCCGTCCTTATCGCCATCCTTGGCCGTATAAAACAAGACCGCTGTAGGCTCAGTAGAAATAGGTGATGTTAGGAGGAGGAGGAGGAGGAGGAGGAGGAGGAGGAGGAGGACAAAGGAAAAGAAAAACAGTATTAAGCTCCTTTACCCTTACGAGTCTGTGAGGAGGAGGAGGAGGAGGAGGAGGAGGAGGAGAAGGAGGCGTGTTTATGTTTAAATAGAAAACAGAAAGAGAGGGACTTGAGACAGAGAAAATATGCACAAGTAACATGAGAAAGACTGATAAGAGATGTGACTAATAAATGAAAAAATAGAGGAGGAGGAGGAGGAGGAGGAGGAGGAGGAGGAGGAGGAGGAGGAGGAGGACACGAGGGGGCGATTCAGACATTCTCCCTCACCCTAACTGCCGCCCATTGCCAAGGAAGGGAGAATGGACGAGGAATCAGTAAAACGTGAGGAAGAATTTCGTGATAACTTGAGAAGAATGAGAAAAATCTGAAGGAAGAGGAAGAGGATAAAAGAAGGATAGTAAGCAAAAAGAAAAGAAAAAAATGCGAAGAATGGAATATGTGATTGACGATGATGGTGGTGGCGATGGTGGTGGTGGTGAGTGTGATGGTAATGATAAAAATATGAAGGAAGGGATATCAAATCACCACTACCACCAACTACTACCTCATCACTACACACACACACACACACACACACACACACACACACACACACACACATCCAGAAGCTCACCACTGTCACCACCACTACAACCATCATGAACGAAAAAATAAATAAATAAAAATAAATAAATAAACAAAACAAAATAAAATGAACAAACAAACAAATAAATAAATAAAACTCCGCCATTAACATCCGAAACAAACACCACCACCACCACCATCCAAAAGCTACGAATAAAAAAAAAAGAAAAAGAAAACAAGAAAAAAAAACAACAACAACTAAACACACCTTAAATAACACACTAATTCACCTTCTAACCACTGCGCACTCTTCTTCAGGTGCTAACATAGCATTACCATCATTATGTGGTTGCAGGCTAGGTACACACACACGAACAGACACAGTAACTCACCTTAGACGCGCCACAATAAAACCGGAAGTAAGGACAAACTCTAACGAAACTGCGTAACAACCGCTCGTATACTGATGTTATGCGTAGTAGTAGTAGTAGTAGTAGTAGTAGTAGTAGTAGTAGTAGTAGTAGTAGTAGTAGGTGGATTTCAGTGCGTGACATCAAAGGTACGAGCCTGAATGAGACGCGACACTCCACCCACTCAACATGTCCAACGCCCACACGTCTCCTCGCGGCGCACCTCTACCTTGCTAGCTCCCTGTGACCTCCTGGTGTGTGTCCCGGCCTGGAGCATTACTACACACCCGCAATGCAACAGTGACGCGTGCTGTGGCCTCAGAGATAACACAGGCTGCGGTGTGCACGGCGAATGTTGTGGAGGCAGAAGGACACAGCCAGGCAACGAATCAACACACGGCACGACCTTCACCTTTACTTGAAACATATTTTTGCTGACAATTTTTGGAGGCGTCAGAATTTTCCTTATTGAGTCTCATTTTTCAGTGTGGGTTACCGTCTGTTCAGTGTTAGGTGGCTTTAGTTGTGCGCCTAAACTCGGCCTTATATCTGTGGAAACCCTAGAGAAATAGACAGACATGGAAACTTAAACACATACACACACATACTCGTACACACACACACACACACACAATTCTCGTAACACTCCAAATATTTTATCGAAATTTTATCATTATAAGCAATTTCTAAAGTCTTTATTTCAATCAATTCATTTATTTATCATTATTATCTATTCATTATCATTTCGTTTTAATTTTATCAGTTTGATGTGTGAAGGTGTTTGGCCGCTTCTTTCTCTTCCTTCGGCTGCTCCAGTTAGGGGTCGTTAAAACTGATCGGCATTCTGCAACACGCTCAGTCTTCGTCGTGCCTCTCCCAGTCACACCCATCACAAGAAAGCATCCTTTTATTGCTTCCATAAACCTTCCCTTAGATCCTTCTCTTTTTCTCCTGCCGGGGTAGATCACGGGAGAAAAAAAAAAGAAAAAAAAAAAGAGAAAAAAAAGACGCTCGCCAAGTTGTCCCGAAATGTAAAACCAGTATTCTCAATCATTCATTCCTTTCTCTGGTAAACTCTGGAACTCCCTGCCTGCTTCTGTATTTCCACCTTCCTATGACTTGAATTCCTTCAAGAGGGAGGTTTCAAGACACTTATCTATCAATTTTTGACTACTGCTTTGACCCTTTTATGGGACTAGCATTTCAATGGGCATTTTCTTTTTTATTGGATTTTTGTTGCCCTTGGCCAGTGTCCTTCCTACATAAAAAAAAAAAAGGAAAAAAGTCTAGTTCTTCCTTTGTATTCCTTTCTGTACCAGCAACATCACAACAATCACAACCATTACCACCACCACCACCAACAACAACAACCCTAGCAGGAAATTCCCATGTTACTCCTTTGTGTTCTCTTCTGTACCACCACCACCACCACCACCACCACCACCACCACCACCACCAACAACAACAACAACAACCCAACCAGAAGTTCCCATGTTATCGGAGCAGTGGGTCAGTGGGGCCAGGAGTCAGCAAGGATGGGAATCGCTCAGTAGTCAGCACGTCTAGAACAAGGATAAACGCACGCAACTCAGCACATTTGTCTCCGGGATCAGCAAGGCCGCAGTGCTGATACCAGGATGCGTAGCGGCGAGCGGGCAGAGTTGCGGCTGACGCGTGAGACTGCTGCGCCTTCGTCAGGTCAGAAGGTTAGGGGCAAAGGGAGAGAGAGAGAGAGAGAGAGAGAGAGAGAGAGAGAGAGAGAGAGAGAGAGAGAGAGAGAGAGAGAGAGAGAGAGAGAGAGAGAGAGAGAGAGAGAGGAAAGGAAAGGTGAAAGTGATGTCAGAGGAAGGAGGGAAGGAGAGAAAAGACAGGAGGAGGGACAGGAGAGAAAGGTGACAGTGATATCAAAGAGGAAGGGAGGGCGGGAGGAAAAACTGCATGAAGCAGATAATCGTGAGAGAGAGAGAGAGAGAGAGAGAGAGAGAGAGAGAGAGAGAGAGAGAGAGAGAGAGAGAGAGAGAGAGAGAGAGAGAGAGAGAGAGAGAGAGAGAGAATACCGCGATGAAGCAAAGAAGGAAGAAAATGAAGACGAAGAAGAAAGGCAAGAAGGAACATGAGAAAAAGAACGAGGAAAAAAGAAGGAATGAAATAAACAAAGGTAAAAAAAAAAGCCAAGAAACACATAAACGCCAGGGAACAAAAGACACGCTGCTAGACTGATATAAACAGCGAGGGGGAAAAAAATAGAAACAATAATAATAATGTATACGAAGAAGGAAATTGCATTTGTAAACCTGCCAACCACACACACACGCACACACACACACACGATTATAATAAGAAATAAAAAAAAGAAAACAAAGGAGGAGGAACTAATCCCAAAAGAATATTGAATTAAAAGCTAAAATCATGAATAAAATAATGGAATACAATGAAGACCAAGTAAATGAACGGGAGGAAACAAAATAATGACAAGAAAGGTGAATAATCTCTCTCTCTCTCTCTCTCTCTCTCTCTCTCTCTCTCTCTCTCTCTCTCTCTCTCTCTCTCTCTCTCTCTCTCACCACTCACCAGATAGAAAATAAAATAAAAACAATGAATAATACACAAAATTTCTTTCTCTCTCTCTCTCTCTCTCTCTCTCTCTCTCTCTCTCTCTGGCGGGAACACCTGTCCACCTGAGCCGCGTCGCCCCGCCCCCACAGCAACAGGTGGGCCGTGCGGGGACTTCGCGTAGTGCAGGTGAGAATGAGCGTCTCACCTTTACCTTGCCACCTGCCGGGATTCCTGCACTCATTCATCAAGGTGGTGGTGGTGGTGGTTGGTGAGTTTTTGTTTGTCTTGTTTTCGTTGTTGTTGTTGTTTTCTTCTTCTTCTTCCTTCTTGTTATTTAGATGGTGATGGTTGATGATGATGATGATGATCAAAAATTATATATATTTTTCTCTTTCGTCCTCCTCCTCCTCTTCCTCTTCTATTTCTTTTTGTTTTTGTTCTTGTTCTTATTCTTCTTTTTATTATTATTACTATTCCTTCTTCTTCTCCCTTCTTTTCTCTTCGTTTTCTCTCTTCTTTCCCTTCCTTCTTTTCTCTTCTTCTCTTCTTTCTTATTCTTATGATGATGGATATACATTTTTTTGTTCTTTTCCTTTTTACATATTTTTCTTATTCTCCTTCTACTTTTCCTTCTCATCCTCTCCTCGTAATATTTAGTCATCATCATTATTCTGAAATCAATGCAGTATCTCGTTGCCCGTGTGTTATATCGCTCCTTTATCTCATTATCAGTTATCTCATCTTCTTCTATTCCGTCTTTTATTCAATTGCTTTGTTGTCAGTATTTGTTTTCTAATATTCTCCACTAACGGTTTCACATACAAAAAATATTAATTAACTCGTACATTTTAATATTTCTTTGGCACGACTTCACTTCCCGTCTCTCTCTCTCTCTCTCTCTCTCTCTCTCTCTCTCTCTCTCTCTCTCTCTCTCTCTCTCTCTCTCTCTCTCTCTCTCTCTAACTACACAATGACATTTATACGAGTCTTCATCTACCACCTTAAGTATCTATTGATCATTGTTTTCATTTACCTATTTATTTTCTTTATCTATCTATGTCTCTACCCATCTACCTATCTATCAATCTAACTAGCTACCCATCTATATATTTATCCATCTATCTATCCGTCTGTCTATTAATTCATTACGACATACGTATTTATTTATTTACAGATAGGCGGACTAACTAACCACATCACATCACAACACACGAACAAAACAAAACATTGAATAAAAGACATTTACAATATATCCACATCACAACAGCAGATCAATCCACGTCAAGTAAATAAATATCCCACGTGATGCGAGACAAACAAGTCCCTGGCAAGCCAAACAAATAATCCTCTATGCCAGCACAATTTACTGTTCTCTTGAGTGCGCGCGTCCTTCACGTGTTTTCCGGGATGTACGAGGTGACGGAGGAATGCAGGGGGGAGGTGGTGTGAGAGGGAACGGTAAAGGAAACTAGAATCAAGGCAGGGACGAGGGAGGTTGTGAGTTATGATTGTGGTTACCTTATGAAGCTAAAGAAGACACGAGAAAGAAGGAAAGAAGACGGATGAATGAGGGAAAAGATAAAAAGACGAAAAATGAGGGAAGAGAGAAAATAGAGATACCCAATACCAACGCAGCTGTTCTGTTCAGCAACACTACGTAGGGAGAGACAACAAGCCCAGGCAGATCCAACCTAAGCGGAAAAACCGTAGGCGAGGAGCAGAGACAAGGAGGCCTGTGCACGACGGATACAGAAAGCAAGTATCAAACGGGAAAATGCAAACGCAACAGCATGGGGAAAACTGCGAAGGAGAGCAAAGCAAGGTGACCCATGGGAACACACCGCCTCCCTACACCCCACCCCTCACCCCGCCCCCCTACACCCCACCCCTCACCCCGCCCTTATACCCAAAACTTCGCCCTGATAATCTGATTGGGCAAAGTTACACAACGCCACGCCTGTGGGCGGGTCATGTGCTTGAATTGTGTAAAATGGGAAAATGTATTGGAATTTTGACTTTAACATGGAGATATTGTGGGAGAAAATGTAACAGACTGGGTATATCAGGTCACGTAACCGAGGAACTGAGGGAGAAGTGAGAGAGCAGAGAGCACCGCGAGGTTGCAGAGGTTCCACACCTGAGAGGAGGCTGCGGCGACAAGGACAAGCACGTCCTGTTACTCGTAAGTGGAGCTTAAAAGTTTGTGTGATGCAGTCTCAGTAATTATTGTCTCATGAAAGCGGAGAGAAGGAATAATTACAGGATATTCAGTGTTATTAGGACGTTGTAAGATTTTGCGTGTGACTTTTCTTGTGTACCTTTGTGCAATTTCTTGACATAAATGATAAATATTGAATTACTCTGACATATAATACGGGTACTATTGTGAATCAATTTGTTGGAAAGTTATTGTGAGTCGCTTAAGGTGAATACATAGAGATTATTACTGTACTCAATCTTAATGAAGTAAATGTAGAAAATTTACATGTATAACATACTCCTTTCTGGCCATAACTTAGGTAATAGTATTAAATCAAGCGTGCAAGATTGCAAGCACGACAATGGTGGCAGCGGTGAGATAGAAAGACCAACAAAAGAAAAACAGAATTGGAAGTAAAATAGTAGCAGTAGTATCTATACATAATAATAATAGTAGTAGTAGTAGTAGTAGTAGTAGTAGTAGTAGTAGTAGTAGTAGTGATACGCACAACTTATCGCCTGTAACAGCCGTTCCTCCACACACACAAAAAAAGGCAAAAAAAGCAGGTCCATAAAACACATAAGTAAAATGAAAAAAAGGGAGGGAAAAAAGTTACACGTGAGGTACATGCGTAAGTGACCCTCTTACATGATAAAAAAGAAAAAAAAATACAAAGGAAGTGCAAACAGCCCACCCTGACCTACGCCTCGCCTCACCCAACACGTCACCATTAATCCCTTCCTACAACCACTGCAGCCAATTATCCCATTTCCGCCCCTGCTATTACCTCTCAGCTGCTGCACGACGCCAGCACGCACACACACACACACACACACACACACACACACACACACACACACACACACACACACACACACACACACACACACACACCTGTGCATCAATCTGTGCATCTCGTGACCGCGCCGTCAGCAAGATGGTGCGTACAACAGAGCAGCACATCATTACATACCTTCTTGCTGCTCCTCGTGTTTCTTTACCTGCGTCTTTATCTCAGTACAGTTCGTTTTATTTTCTCTTTCCAACGTTTTCAATTGTTTCTTTAGTCCCTTTTGGTAATGTCAGGATTGATCAATTGTGTTTTTGTTTATCAGTTTAGTCTGTGCTGGTGATATTATACTCCGTCAACAAGTCTGCCAGAGAAATTCAGCCAGCAGAGGCCACATGAACACTGTATAACACAACCACCGACTGATGCCCTCACTCACTGTACGTAGCCCAGTCTTGTTTGGAGACGTGCGGCACACTAACCTTGTATTCCAACCATAATCTCTGCTCCCAAACTGAACGATCCTGGTGACTTAAACAATGGTTCTGGTAGGGATAAATGTGCGCACGTTTCAAACAAGACGGGAAATTCATGCACCAATCAGCAAGGCCAGTCAGTCACGTTCCCGCGTCCTCAGGTGGCGAAACTATTATGACAAAACTGGTGTCGCGGAGTGTCACTGGCACGGGCTACAAATATTAGAAAAAGTGTGATGAATGATCCTCGTATTACCAACACGGCTAAAAAAGGCGGGATAGATTAATATTACTAACATAATGAAAATGATGGAAGTAGAAAAGAAAATTAACTGTGCTGAGATTAACAATGTCAACATAAAAAAAAAAAAAAAAAAAAAAAAAAACGTAAATAAAAATCAACTATGCTGAGATTAATATTACCACCATAAGTGAAAACGCTGACAGTGAGAAAGAAAATGAACTGTGAGGGCAAATCGCGGGTAAAGAAGCACGAGGAGTGGCAGGACTTAAGTGGTGGTGGTGGTGGTGTTGTGGTGCACGCTCCACCCTGCTGACGGGGCGGGCATTAGGGGAGAGGTGTTCACGTGTGCATGAATAGACTTCTTTTTTCTTTTCTTATACGTCTTAAATTGTATAATATAAATCTGTCGTCTTTTCTTGTTTTTTTTTTTCCTTTTTATTATATGATGGTACAATTACTCTTTTTTTTTCCGACGTTTTCAGAAGGAAGCATTGATCCAGTCCAGGACATTTCAAGTTTTACGATGCTGGTGGTACTAATTGCTTTACTGCTTTCCGCGTTTTAAGCCACTTCTTATTTTCTTTCAACTAGCGTATCTTTTATTACCTTACTCTCCAGGTACACGTTTTCCTTTTTAGCGTTATAATGTGCTGATAATAACAATTCCCTTACAGTTTAATCAATCTCTAGTTTCTTTTCCCTAACATTTTAACCGTTCACACAATTAATTCATTCTCAAGACTTTACTAAGACTGCTTCAGTTTATGACATTAATAACAACTCTTCCTTTTTGTATTATTTTTGCCCTCACAAGTAACGCCTTCCCTCTTATAACCTCACAGTGCCTCAAGTGTTGCCTTTACGACTGCACCAATCAACAAGACGCTTAGTGGGGAGAAAAAAATAAAAGAAAGATACGGAGAACATTTTTCCTTAAGTTTCCTGAAAAAATTACCGTGCGAGTGACCGTACGAGAGAGAGAGAGAGAGAGAGAGAGAGAGAGAGAGAGAGAGAGAGAGAGAGAGAGAGAGAGAGAGAGAGAGAGAGAGAGCAACTATCTAACCTAATCTAATCAGTACAAAGGCCTGCCTCACTCCCTCTCCTGCATAGAAGAAGACCAAGGCGTTTGATGGACATGACACGCACACACACACACACACACACACACACACACACACACACACACACACACACACACAGAGAGAGAGAGAGAGAGAGAGAGAGAGAGAGAGAGAGAGAGAGAGAGAGAGAGAGAGAGAGAGAGAGAGAGAGAGAGAGAGAGAGAGAGAGAGAGGATTATGGCACGAGACAGTGAATGAGGGGAGAAGAAAGGGAAGACGTGGAAAAAAAAAGAAAGCGAAGGAAAGGGGAGGCGAAGGAATGGGAGGGGAAGGGGTGAAAGGAGGGAGGGTGAAGAGGGGGGACGGCAAGGTCAGAAGGTCCATTCCCTCCTCCCCTCGCCCCCCGTCTCTTTAAATCCTCTCCACCTCCTCCTCCTCTCTACGCAGGTTCTCGTCACGCTAGTTTGAGGAGGAGGAGGAGGAGGAGGAGGAAGAGGAGGAGGAGGAGGAGGAGGAGGAGGAGGAGGAGGAGGAGGAGAAAGAAGAAAGATAACAGCACAAGAACAACAGGAATATAATAATAATAATAATAATAATAATAATAATAATAATAATAATAATAATAATAATAATAATAATAATAGCAACAACTTTAAATAAAAGGAAAAAGGATAAGCATGTGAAATTAGTAAAAAAAATAAAAAAATAGAAAAAAAGGAAGAATAACAAAAGAAAACACTTAAAAAAACAACCTCGATAATAATAATAATAATAATAATAATAATAATAATAATAATAATAACAACAATAATAATAATAATAATAATAATAATAAGAAGAAGAAGAAGCAGAGGAAAGACCAGACAGACAGGAAGCAGGAAAAATTAAATGTGCAGAAAGAGAGAGAGAGAGAAAAAAAAAAAAAAGCGAGGGAAAGATTTAATGTAACTTAATCCTCCTCATATTAGAAATTACTTCTCTTCCTTCACTTTCTACACACACACACACACACACACACACACACACACACACACACACACCTGTCTGCAATCAGGTTCAGGTACATTTCACGTATCATATCTAAAGAACACCTGTTACTGATTGCCTCTCACTATAAAGTCAAGCGCACCTAGCGAGAGAGAGAGAGAGAGAGAGAGAGAGAGAGAGAGAGAGAGAGAGAGAGAGAGAGAGAGAGAGAGAGAGAGAGAGAGAGAGAGAGAGAGAGAGAGAGAGAGAGAGAGATAAGTGCGCAATCAACACCAGGAAAATAAGAGATTGAAGGGGAAAAGGCTAATAACACAGACTTAGAGAGAGAGAGAGAGAGAGAGAGAGAGAGAGAGAGAGAGAGAGAGAGAGAGAGAGAGAGAGAGAGAGAGAGAGAGAGAGAGAGAGAGAGAGAGAGAACCACCTACACACAACTTCCCATACAAAGCTGAAAGTGACGCGAGAAGCCACAAAAATGTTACATCCTCTTCAGTAATGTCTTTTTTCTTCTTTGCTTTTTTCCCCCGCCTGTCTGGACGCCGCCCGCCTTTCATGTGCCGCGAGGAAAGACCTACACCCTCTTTACGCGCGCTGACGTTATACAGGATTGCCGGGAAAATACACGTTTTGAGCCAATCGAACGACAGGGGAGAGAAAGAGTGAGAGACACTTTTTCTCACTCAGACTTTTATTTCTTTTACTATTACATGTATTTTTTTGTGTAATTTTCTTTTCCTATTGTGTTTTGCTACTTTTTAAAAATTTTCTTTAACTACAATAAGTTAAAAGTTTACAAAATGCTGTTTGCCACGTATTTTTTTGTAATGTTTATTTGTAAGTTTGATACGTAAGTCACATGTGAAAGCGTTGAGAGAGAGAGAGAGAGAGAGAGAGAGAGAGAGAGAGAGAGAGAGAGAGAGAGAGAGAGAGAGAGAGAGAGAGAGAGAGAGAGAGAGAGAGAGAGAGAGAGAGAGAGAGGTAAAATCTAAGCTTCACCTTCTGGAAAACTGAAAGGTGTGTCAAAGAAAAAAACAATGAAAATTACCCAAGATATAAGGTGTGTGTGTGTGTGTGTGTGTGTGTGTGTGTGTGTGTGTGTGTGTGTGTGTGTGTGTGTGTGTGTGTGCGGCGACTAAAACACCTGAATGGGCTGTGATACCTGTAATTTCCACAGTATTATGCTTCGTATTGTATTTTACACCATGACGCTTCAGTTATGTAACCACCAACACCGCCGCCAACACTACCGCCGCCGCCGCCGCCGCCGCCGCCGCCGCCGCCGCCGCCGCCGCCGCCGCCACTACGCCGCCCCTTCTTGTTTCTTCTACATTTCTTCTTCTTCTTTCTTTTCCTCTTCTTCCTTCTCATCCATTACTTTTTTCTTTCCACAACTAATGCTTCCTCCTCCTTCTCTTCTCCCTTCTCTTTCCTACTCTTCTTCTCCTCCTCCTTAACCAATAACTCTTCATCCGCCTCCTCTTCCTTCTCTTACTCTTTAGCCTGTTTCTCTTCCTTTTCCTCCTCCTCCTTATCTCTCCCTCCTTTATTTCCTTCCCATCCTTTTCTTATTGTTGTTCTTTCTCCTCTCCTCCTTCTCCTCCTCCTCCGTATCTCTCCCTCCTTTACTTCCTTCTCATCATTTTACTGTTGTTCCTTCTCCTCTCCTCCTCCTCCTCCTCCTCCTCCTCCTCCTCATCCTCGTCCCCCACTTCCGTGACAGGTCTAGGCACACTCGCAAGCTCCGTCACACCGTGCTACGCGGCGCTTTTCTTATTAAGTGGCCGTGAAATGTGTTTGTGGAACCCTCACGTGTGGCGGTGATGGTGGTGACACACTGACAGACAGGTACAAACAGATACACAGACCGACACACACACACACACACACACACACACACACACATACACACAGACGGACAGGTAGATAGAGATACAAAATGAGAGACGTATAAATAAATACACACATAAAACAAAGTACACATTTAGTTTACAACGCCCTTTACTGACACGCACACGCCGGATTACCATAAAACCGTCACACAACTCCGTCACACCGCCGCGCCGCCACACTGCCGCTTACAGCCCGCCATAAAACACACAGCGATCACTCACAGCTTCGTCACATCCTCCCGTCACAGGCCAGTGTTCAGAAACGTTTGCCCTCTCACCACGACAATTTTCAAAGGCCACAGAGATGATTAGCCAGGTTCTCAAGAGTGTTTCTCCTGTTAATAACGTAGAAATTTGATTAATATGTCAATAGAACCGTAAGAACACCCTTATAAACCCGTATTCTGAAAGGCTTTGCTCTCACCACCACGACTGTTTTCCAAGGCCACAGAGATGATTAGCTGGGTTCTCAAGTGTTCCTCCCCTTAATAACTTACAAATGTTATTAATCCGTCACCATAACCGTAAAAACAGCTACAAAAACCCGTGTAGCTTGAAATAAAGCCTTTGGAAAGTCGTGGAGGTGCGGCGCAGAGTGTTTCAGGGTATGATCTACACAGCTCTCCTAACACACACACACACACACACACACACCTCAGACGCATCTTCCCCGTCACACTCACACGATTAAGTTCTCGCCGTCATAGTTCCTTGTGTGTTAACGCGTCACACTCCGTCACACCACGGTCATTACATCTCACCTGTCCCCCCTTTTTTTACGAGTATTTTCCCCTTCATTTTTCATTACACGAGACTTGACTTACGACAAGTGTATGGAAGATTTAGTGGCGTCTCCCTCTCCCCTGCCTTTTTATAGTTTATCAGCTGACGAATCTTTCCATCCTTCACTCTCGACAAGAAAATTCAATGTTTCACTTTTATCTCTTCCTTCCTTCCTTCTTTTCCCTTCCTTCCTTATCTCCTTCCCTTCTTCCCTCCTTCCGTTATCGCCAGGCCCCATTCCCTTCTTGACAACCTCCATCTAACCTATTATCCTCTCCTTTTTGTCCTTCCGTTATCCAACCTTCGCTTTACCCTCTTCGCTCCTTCGCAGGCCTAACTATTTGTGCCTAACTGTGTCCGTCTGACTGTCTGAGCCTATTATAAAGTTAATCATGTGGGAAGGAAAAAGGTTCTGGCGGTTCACAGTCAGGCTTCACTCACAAGGGGCAGTGACGCATGACAAGACGGAGGGATGTTGTTATGAAAAGGTTAATAAAAAGGAAGGTGTGTGTTTACTTTTCCTTCGTGTTGTGAATAGAGTGTTGGTGCGTAAGCTGAGATGATGTGACTTTGCTTCCCGCTAAGAGAAGGTTAGTGATCTGTCCTTGAGTGAGTGTGTGTCTGTGTGTGTGTATAAGTCTCCACCAATATTTATTAAGTTTTATTATTTTTTGTGTGTGGATGCATTTTTTTCTTATGGCCTAGAACAAAAAAAATAAATAAATAAAAAAATAAAAAAATAAAATAAAATAAAATAAAATAAAATGAAATAAAATATGGCTCTCTGAAGGTGCCAGTCCCCAGAGAGTGTTGTCAAGTGTTGTCACGAGGGTTGTCCAAAATTTGAGGGTAAGTGTCTTGAAATCTCCCGCTTGAAACAGTTTAGGCCAAAGGCAGGAAGAAATACAGAAGCAGGCGAAGCAGGCGAAGCAGGCAGGAAATTTCAGAGTTTACTAAAAAATATGTACTTAATACTTTGAATAGAGAAGAAAGGTAACAGAACAACGGGGAATTACAAACAAGAACGAAACAAATCAAAGTCATCATTACAAGTAGAAAGAAAAGCCAAAATTTATACCAAGTACTAAAATCAGCGGGGGCGTCTATGCGTCTGCCTCACGTTTTCACAGCAATGAAGCCAAATTTATCAACCAAACCCAGACCAATCAATGCGGAAAGGCGGAAAGGCCGATAACACACTGGAAATAAAATAAATAAATAAAATAAATAAATAGATAAATAAAATAAATAAACATCACATTTCATCAAAAGTTACCGCCAAAAATCACGTACAAGTTTATTCAAGGAGTAACGATTATAAATTTTTGCTTACTGCCTCTTTCTTGCTCGGGAAGCGCACGTTTTTCAGTCACCAGCGCACACTCACTTCACTACACCACACTGCATGACACACTGGTGCACCTGAATGCCTGCCAATGACTGTCTGTGGCAATGAGAGGATGACGGCGGAGAAGTTCTTGATCTGCTTCTGTGTTGCGGCGGAACCATGTTATATACGAACACTAAACTCTTAATTCACTGCTTAACGAAAATTAATAGAAACACTACTGCATCTGCGTGCCTGCTATTGATCACCTTTAGCAACGCGAGGGTGACGGCGGGAAGAACTTGATCTCCATGGTGCTCGGAAATTACACGCTAGTTATGAACACCTTACTTCACTACAACACACTAAATGAAACGCTGCTACATATGAGTGGCTTTCAGTGGCCATCTTAACACTTCACTCTTCCAGTACCATAACTTCTTTCTGAACGTAATAAAATAATGTGGTGCATGTTTGGACAGTCTTCATTACAACTCACTAAAGGAAACATTGCCACATCTGCGTGCATTTTTTGTGATAATCTTAACAGTTAACCCTTCCACTACCATGACTTCTTTCCGACCGTCACAAAACAACATGGCGGAAGTTTAGAGAACCTTCACTACAACACTAAATGAAACACTATTACTACTACTACACCTGCGTGCTTGTAGTGATCATCTTACACATAACCCTTCCACTAACTACCATGGCTTCCCTCCCCGAACATATAACCTGACACATGTTTACACAATTTTCACCGACAAATAAGAGGGAAGGATCGTGTAATTAAGATCTTTCAGCGCCTGGAGACTTATCATGGCTCAGTTCAGTTCAGGGTCACTGTAATGAAGCAATATGCATCATGCCATTATTAGCGGTCATCACCCCGCCCTTCGGCATATGATAAAACTACAAACAGCCAATAAAAATTCAATGGCAGCAGTTAACGAGCGTAATGTGCAGGCGAGGCGTGAGGTGCAGGGCAGGTATTCTGGGACTGGCATCTCAGTGGACTTTTTATTTATTGGATTTTGGTTGTCCTTGGCCAGTGTCCCTCCTACATTAAAAAAAATAGAAAAAAGAAAAAAAATTCACTACTATTTGGTACATCTTTTCTTCATTACCATCCACTCTGAGGCATCTTTTCTTGTTCCACAACCACCACCAAACGTTATACTGCTAGAAATTGCATTATCAGTTCTTTTTATCCTTTCCTTTTTTTTTTTTTTTTGTTAACGCTTACAAAGATTCCATACATTCCTGTTAGTGCTATGAATTGTTGCACATCGCAGGGAAAGGGTTAACACAGGTAAGGACAGGTCATATTAACACAGGCAGGGGCAGGAAATATTAACACGAGAACGGGAATAAAATATAAACACAAGGAGCGCCAGGTAATACTAACACATAATACTGACAGGTACTAAAGAGCAGGTAATATTAACACACGTAGGGGCAGGTATTGTTGAAACAGGTAGGGACAGGTAATATTAACACAGGTATTGAAGAACACTTAATACTGACAAGTATTGAAGGGCAGGCAATATTAACACAGGTGAAAAAGACACTTAATATTGACACAGGTAATATTTACAACATTTTTTTTCTTTTTTTTACTGTCCGTTTGTCTGTGCGTGTGTCTGTCTGTTCGATGTTCTGTGTCTGTCTCTTTCTCTGGATGTCTCTCTGGCCTCGAACGATTTTTCTTTTCTATTTTTTTCCCCAACAGTTTGTCTAGAAAGCATCGGAAAAAAAAATACATACAGGAACGCAGAATTGTGAATGTATAGATAAAAGAAAAGCAAGAGGAAACTACGTCAACAATGAAACACCAGTAAAATTTGAGACAACAGAGAGAAAAAAGAAAAAAAACAAAACAAAAAAAAAAACAAGAAATTAAAGAAAAATGCATCAGAGCAATATGGCAGAGCTCTCTCTCTCTCTCTCTCTCTCTCTCTCTCTCTCTCTCTCTCTCTCTCTCTCTCTCTCGCTTCCGTAAACAGTTTTAATATTTTGTTTACAGCCGTCGCCCTAGCAGAAAAATAATTCTCGGTTCTTTTACGATTCCCTCATGAACCTTTACGATGGAGCGCGGGGAGGAATGACACGCAATTTGCAGCGTTACGGACGAGGCAGAAAAAAAAAATAAATAAATAAATAAATAAATGAAAATAAATAAATAAATAAATAACGATTGAAAACAAGCAAAAGTTTGAACGGTTGAAAATGAAGTGAACATTTTAACGATTGAAAAAGACGAAGTGAACATTTAAACGACTGAAAAAGAAGTGAAACATTTTAACGACTAAAAAAAAAAAAAAAAAAAATGTGAGAATTTTAGTGATACAAAGTGAGTGAAAATTTTAACTACTGAAAAAGAGTGAAAATTTTAACGATTGAATAGAAGGTGAACATTTTAACGACGGAAAACAAGTGAAAATTTTAACGACTGAAAATATATGAATGAAAACTGACAGAAGGAAGAACTACAAAGCGCCGTTTTATTTTTCATGTTTTCAGAGAGAGAGAGAGAGAGAGAGAGAGAGAGAGAGAGAGAGAGAGAGAGAGAGAGAGAGAGAGAGAGAGAGAGAGAGAGAGAGAAAAGAAAACTACTTAAGATTTACACAAGGACGTGACGCGCAGAGAGAGAGAGAGAGAGAGAGAGAGAGAGAGAGAGAGAGAGAGAGAGAGAGAGAGAGAGAGAGAGAGAGAGAGAGAGAGAGAGAGAGAGAGAGAATGAAAACAATCTACTTAATATTTAAGCGAGGACGCGCAGTGAGAGAGAGAGAGAGAGAGAGAGAGAGAGAGAGAGAGAGAGAGAGAGAGAGAGAGAGAGAGAGAGAGAGAGAGAGAGAGAGAGAGAGAGAGAATAAAACTACGTAGATTTAAGCAAGGACGTTGGGGGGAGAGAGAGAGAGAGAGAGAGAGAGAGAGAGAGAGAGAGAGAGAGAGAGAGAGAGAGAGAGAGAGAGAGAGAGAGAGAGAGAGAATATTATTTATCATTCATATATAATCTTCCTTTTTTGCACAGGATGGAAGGTGTATGAAAAGTTTTATAAATGTCTGCAATATGATAAACAAGAAAACGGAGAACTCACGTAGATAATATAAATAAATAAACCTATAAAACTAACGGAATACGTAGACACAAAAAAAAAGAATAATAAAGAAAAATAAAGAATAATAAAACGACAAACAAATGAATAAAAGCAAATTACCACTACTGCTACAACAACTATGTACTACTGCTTTAACTACCACAAATAAATAATAATAATAATAATAATAATAATAATAATAATAATAATATCAGTAAAAATGATTAACGAAAGAACAGGTTTTTCTCTTTACATAATTTTTCGGACGCGTGAGAAAATATCGTTCTTTTGAGTGAAATGTGACGAATCTAATACGCAAAAGAAACTCACCTCGACAACAAGGGACTGACGAAAGGCCAAGAAATAATACATAAATTAATAAATATAAACGATTATTGCATGAGAGAGAGAGAGAGAGAGAGAGAGAGAGAGAGAGAGAGAGAGAGAGAGAGAGAGAGAGAGAGAGAGAGAGAGAGAGAGAGAGAGAGAGAGAGAGAGAGAGAGAGAGTTGTGGGGGGAGTTTGAAGCACAAATGTCATAAAGCTCTGCAGAGAGAGAGAGAGAGAGAGAGAGAGAGAGAGAGAGAGAGAGAGAGAGAGGAGAGAGAGAGAGAGAGAGAGAGAGAGAGAGAGGAGAGAGAGAGAGAGAGAGAGAGAGAGAGAGAGAGTGCGCTTGGAGTCCCGCAACAGGTGTCATATAGCTTTGCAAGAGAGAGAGAGAGAGAGAGAGAGAGAGAGAGAGAGAGAGAGAGAGAGAGAGAGAGAGAGAGAGAGAGAGAGAGAGAGAGAGAGAGAGAGAGACGACTTACAAGACTGCGAGGAGGGAACAAGTCACACAAAAACAAAACAGATAATTAACATGAACAGGTAACAGTACAAAGGCGGCGATGGTGGTGGTAGTGGTGGTGGTGGTGGTGGTGGTGGTGGGACCTTCAGTGAGTGCCACAAGACGCCGCTGAACTGAGTGATTGACTGATTTCCTGCCTGTTAACTTCCAGTCAGGTGGGGTGGTGGAGTGCTGATCCTGCCCCACCAATCACTATCAATGCCACCACCACCACCACCACCACCACTGCAGCATACATCGGTCACCATTACAGTGTGATCATTGTATTTGTTAGTTTTTTTTTTTTTATATAGTTGTTGTCACTAGTGTTATTATCGCTGTTGTTATTTCTTACTGTTACCATTACTAATACTACTAATAATAATGCTACGAGGTCTACTACCAACAGCACATCTTACTACAATTACCATCACCGCTGCCACTACTACTACTACTACTACTACTACTACTACTACTACTACTACAACTACTACTAATACTACTACAAACGGTTATATTTTTTTCACGATAAGCAACGGCAACAATAACAATACTACTACATCTACTACTTTTTGACAACCACCACCACCACCACCACCACCATCACCACCACCACTACTACCACCCCCTTCACTACTATCGCCGCGCTATCATCACAATAACAATACTAAAACAAACAATGCCTCACTCAGGGCCACAATGTATTTCACCACCACCACCACCACCACCACCACAATCACCACCATGCCATGCTTACTACCCTCCTTTTGTACTTGACGATCACCACCACAACCACTACCACCATAATCACCACACCAGCACCATCTTCCTTCACATCCCCACCACCACTACCACCACCTCCACCATCCTCTCTCTCTCTCTCTCTCTCTCCTCTCTCTCTCTCTCTCTCTCTCTCTCTCATCTGTATTCTAGAAGGCATCCCATTTTGGTCTGAGCGAAAGTGTAGCAATATTTCGTGAGAGTCGTGAATGAAACTCTCTGGAAAAATTAACAGAGGCATGCCAGAATGTTTCGTATGTGTGTGTATGTATGCATGCGTGTATGTATACTTCTGTGTGTGTTTGTGTTGACCTAATTAAGTATGTATTTATTTAACTTGGTATTGTAATATGACGACACTTCAAAGGGTGTGTCTCTCTCTCTCTCTCTCTTTCATTACGTCACCTCTTTAATAAAAAACAATAAATTCACGCCTACGTTGTTCTTTTTAATTACGGTATTGAACGTTTCTATTCATGCATAGGTCCTCAGCACAGTGTGAATGGGAATTATTATTATTATTATTATTATTATTATTATTATTATTATTATTACTATCATCATCATCATTATCATTATTCTTGGCGATCGAAGTGTGCCTGTCTTCCTGGTAATTTATTTGTCTGGTTGTCGTGTGTGTGTGTGTGTGTGTGTGTGTGTGTGTGTGTGTGTGTGTGTGTGTGTGTGTGTGTGTGTGTTTACTCGTTTTTCTTCCGTGTTCATCTTCGTATATCCGCTTTCTCTCTCTCTCTCTCTCTCTCTCTCTCTCTCTCTCTCTCTCTCTCTCTCTCTCTCTCTCTCTCTGTGTCTTAATTCGGTCTTATTTCCTCAATTCGTTCATTATTTTCCTTGTGTGTCAGTAACCATTTAGTGCCAGCTCTTTTCCCATGACCTTCTCTCTCTCTCTCTCTCTCTCTACCCGGGTCGTCTGTCTGTCGGGCGTCCAGTCACTCTGCAGGTTCATTGCGCGGAAAGGAAACTTCGACAAACTCTGCGCTGCCGTGACGGAGATGAACTACAAGAGCCACTCAATAACAGACGCTGGCCAAAATACTGTGCCTCTAATTTTCCCCCTCGCCAGTAAACAAGTAGGTATGAAAATTAAAGAGAGAATGTATAATGTGGTTAGTATGATTACATTTTTTTTTCCCTTTTATTTTCTGCCTTTTAATACACAAGTAAGGAGGAGATGGAAGTGGAAATGTTTGACAGATAAGAATTTTAGGGTGTAATTTTTTTTATTCACTTCGTTCTCTGTGTTTGAAATGCACGAATTTGTAAATGAAGAGTGTAACAGACGAGTAACTGGAGGGTGGCAATTTTTTTTCCTTATAATTCTCCGTGACAAATATAAACGACTAATGAAGTAAAAAAAAAAAAAAAATAAATAAAAAAAATGCGTGAATATTACAGGTTGTGTTTTTTAAATTCTAACTCTCATTTTTATATAAGAATAATACACAACTAATATGCACATCTTGAATTTCAGGCGACCAGCACTTTCCCTAATTGTTTTCCCCATTTTTTAACTAAACAAAGTAATAAAATGTGTGAAAAATTACATATAAATAATGGAAGCAGGTCGCCCTTTCTTCCTTTTTATGATCGTTTAAAAAATGCCCAAAAAATACAAGTAAATAAAAAAAAAAAAAAAAAGAAAAGACGCAAACTGAGAGAATAAATGGAGACACTACTACTACTACTACTACTACTATAACTATCACCACCACTATTACTACTTTCCCATTTCAAATATACAAAAAAAATAAAAAAGTAAAAAAATTCCATGTAAATAAAGGAAGTAGGTTTCAGTCTTCCCTTTTATGATATTTTTGAAAGTACAAACGTGAAAAATAAAAATAAAAATAAATAAATAAGACATAAACAGAAGTGCGGTACTTATTCATAACATAATTAGGCTTCCAGGTACAAATCCTATCCGAATCTCGCACCTGACAGTCGCGGTGTTCCCTCTTCGTACCCACACCGGGGCCACGGGATTCAATTACGTCCACCTCCCGGAAAGAGTTGTAAAAATAAACACACAACCTAAACCGCCACCTGTCGCTCTACTGTAGTACGTAATGCAAGGGAAAATATGACAAAGTTAATAAATAAATGAATAAATGATTAGTGAAACGTGCATGGTGGACGATGTGAACTTTTATTAAGAATTGCTTTTGTTGTTGTTGATCCCCTTATTATCAACATAATTCTTCTTCTTCTTCTTATTATTATTATTATTATTATTATTAAGCGTAGTTGAAATATAGAAAATAGCATGTAGTACCGGTTAGTCGCAGCAGTAGTAGTAATATGTGATACAGTTTGAAGGAGAAGTGGCCGCAGCACCACAAAAATAGCAGTGGTTGTAGATGCAGCAGCAGCAGTAGTAATAGTTGTGGTGGTAGCAAAGATACCACCACCACCACCACCACCACCACCACAGAGGGTCGCAATATTTGGTGTTCTAGGACCAGCGTCTGATAACTCGCCCTTTCTTCCTCCAGATTATCTTCATTAAAGGAGGCAAAAAATAAAGAAAAAAATAACACAGGCTGCCAGAGTTATGTAAGACCGTCATGCCCTCTCTTTCTCTTTCTGGCGCCGACTTCCCCCTCCCCCCCCCACACACACAATAGTAATATTAGTTTCCAGAACATATATTTACTACTTTTTCTCGTGTCCAAACAACATGACCACATCAACAGCCCGCCGTCTAGCCAAGCCTCGGCGGCCGCGGCGGGCCAGACATTCTCCCCGCGATCCACAGCGTTGCAGAGAAGGACACGGAAATTAAACACGGGGATATTACGTAGGCCGGCAGCGAGACCACGGAGCTATATTTAATGTGTGAACTAAGGAGTTTGTTGAAAATTATGGGATGGAAATGAGAAAATAGGTATTAGCGTATTGAAGCGCATATGAAGGTATTAGCGAAATGAAGATACTATTATTACTACTACTGTACTTCAATAACAACAATAACAAATAACAACGACAATGACAAGGACAAGTCATAAACCCGCCGCTCAGTTTCTGCAAGACCGCTGGGGGTATACAAACAATTAAAACGGCGTCATGTGTTTGCAGGGTGGCTGCCTCGGCGAAAGCCAAGGCCGCGGGAAAGAGATGCGAGGGAGGGAGCGGGAGACAGGAGCGCGGTCACTGTTTTGGAGCCAACCAGCCTCCACCACACATGAGTCGCCTTCAGCCAGCCCGCCTCAGCCCTCCCCGCCCAGCCCCACTCTGCCGGCCGCGCCAAGACTCAAGGCCACCACGGAACGACGCTCAGTCAACACTACGCCGCAACACAACGCAACCCCTCAGCTGTGGTGGCGACGCAAAACAGCGCGGGTGTGACCTAACTCTGAGCGCTGCCTGGCGAGGGTTAAGCTGTTCATTCTCATGGTCTGATGATTGTGTTGATGTTGAGTTTATTGCACTGTGCTGTGTTGTTTATCCCCTCTGTTGTTGTTGTCGTAATGTTAATTTGTACTTGTCATGTCTTTTATATGAGAGTTAGGCTCTGTACGAAATTATAAAAGAATATGCGAACAACTCATCCTCCATTTTCTCTTCGCTATCTACTTACATTACTCGCGTCGCTATTATCATCATGCATCTCTCGTCCTCGTCTGATATCGCTCCGGTGCTCTGATGTCCCACGCCAGCCAGGCCGTCCAACATTCCTGCCCAAGCCGAAACCAACCCATCTAATGTTGAGCGTCACGGAGGCTACACACACACACACACACACACACACACGCGCGCGGTAGTAGGCCTAGTCGCTGTATACGACGTCTCCCCTGTAACCTCCTCCGCCTTCTCTGCCTAGCCCCTACTTCCGGAATTTAGGCCTAATATGGAGCTTGCACACACACACACACACACACACACACACACACACACACCGCTTTCCTCCTCCCTCGTCAGACTAACACTAACCCGCCCCTTCCTTCTCCGCCTCTACCCATAAACATGACGCAAATCAAAACGCAACAAACACACGCCCCTCACCTTGCTTTGCAGCACACAAACCTCTTAACGGGAGCACAGGGGAACTTTTTAATTAGTTACCTGGTCAGTGGCTGGTGCCTTGTGGTCAACAGCAGCAGCAGCAGCAGCGACAGCAGGGGGTGCGAGGCCAGCAGGAAGAGCAGCAGCACCACCAGCAGAAGGGGAGATAGGGGGAAGCTATCGAAGGTCGTCTGGGGTGGCAGGACTCTGGCTGGCTGCTGCAACACACACACACTCACACACTCACACAAACACACACATCCACACACTCTAACAACAACACAGCCACGTGAATCCTCGATGTCTAACTTCCTGACACTTGATTTTTCGGGTCTCAGCGGTCACTGGCACTCGCGAAGCCTCGATCTCGCTCTCCAACGACCCACTCACGGCCAGTCCCTCAAAGGAAAACTATATTTAAGGCGCTAGTTGCTGGGATTCACTCTTAGAGACAGGCGGAGCGCGCAACAATCCTTCCCCGTCCACCGCTCACAGAGCACTGATGGGAGGACGAGAGAGGCAAGAGGCGGAGGGGGGGAGTGCGGTCTCGGTCTCAACTCTGTATCAGTCGAGAGTCTCTCATGAAATTCCGATTCGACCTCGTTGACTATTTAGGCTTCAGTTGTCATATGTGCAACAAAAACTGTCCTTCTCTTCTCTGTTCCCCTTCCTCTTCCCTCCTTCTGTCTATTTGTCTCCGCAAATACGATCTCCTGAAAATGCTGAAAAGTTATTCGTTCTTAAATAAGGTTGTAAAGCGGAAGGCGAAGTGAGGCCGGGGAGAGGCAGTCCAGCGCGCCCTACCCGTGTCCTGGCGCACCTCGCAGGGGAGCAAAACACCTACGGCCTTGAGATCGGTTCGGGCGGCGGCGTCAATGAAAAGCGGGAAAACACGACTCCAAGGGGTGACATACTCCGCAGTAGTGAGTGGTCCGGACACGCGGCCTCGAACATCTGGCACCAGGATCTCTGCAGCCAATCACAGGCGTGGGCGCGGCACTTGTGTTGCGTGCGTGCATGTGTGCGTGTGCTGCTCCTCGCGCCCGAGACCCCTACGCATGTATAACTAGACAGGGCAAAGTATACATGAGAGTGTATGAAGTGCCATCCCTTCTGTGTATACTGTCATCCCCTCCCATATACACAATACCACCACTGCCAAGTATAGCACCTTATATCCCTTGTACAGTGCCATCCAACACATGTACAGTATCATCCCTTCCACGTCAAGTGCCACACCCTTCTATGTACAATGCCATCATTCCAAACAGTGCCACTTTCCACAAAAACAACCATTCCCCATGTACTGTGCCAATCCTCATAAACAGTGTCACTCCTTATAAGCAGTGCCACTCCCCATAAACAGTCCCATTCCTCATAAAGTGCCACTCCATATAAACAGTGCCACTCTCCATATACAGTGCTACGCCCTATAAACAGTGCCAATCCCATACAGTGCCACTCCCATACAGTGCCACTTCCCATACACAATGCCACTCCCATAAACAGTGCCATTCCCACATACGTTGCCACTCCCCGTAAACTTCCACTCCCATATACAGTGCCATTTCCCATTAACAGTGCCACTTCCTATAACTGAGGAAGACTTTAAATATTCATGTTTCTTGGTAATATTCTTAGATTTTACGATAGGCACGTAATTCGTAATCTCTCTCTCTCTCTCTCTCTCTCTCTCTCTCTCTCTCTCTCTCTCTCTCTCTGGCTAATACTTGTGGTGTGGAACGAGTGAATATTTTCTCTCTTCTATCAAACCAAGGACAAAGTCTCTTGATATATATAACTATCTGCGTCCCCGGCTGCTAACACACACACACACACACACGCACACACAGCTCCCTCACGCAACACTCACCCTCACCCTCCACACACACACACAGACACACAAGCAGCAGAAGCAGCAGCAGCAGCAGCAGCAGCAGCAGCAGCAGCAGCAGTAGTAGTAGTAGTAGTAGTAGTAGTAGTAGTAGTAGTAGTAGTAGTAATAGTAGTAGTAGTAGTAGGGCAAAGTATACATGAGTGTATGAAGTGCCATCCCTTCTGTGTATACTGTCATCCCCTCCCATATACACAATGCCACCACTGCCATGTATAACACCTTATATCCCTTGTACAGTGCCATCCAACACATGTACAGTAGTAGTAGTAGTAGTAGTAGTAGTAGTAGTAGTAGTAGTATCATTATCACTAGCAGCAGCGGTACCAGCATGCCAAGTAATATGACAATGGTGGAACTACTACTACTACTACTACTACTACTACTACTACTACTACTACTACTACTGCTACTACTACTACTACTACTATAACTACTACTGCTACTACTACTTATATTGATACTGTTAGTGCTACTACTAATACTATTAATTCCTGCTCATGCTACTTCTAATGATACTATATAAAGCAATATTCACACTTAGTTTTATACGCATAATATTTTCCAGATGGCAATGTACACACACACACACACACACACACACACACACACACACACACACACACACACACACACAGCCGATAATCACACTTATAAAACTTGCCAAACACTGCAATTTTCCTGCCCAATTAGAGAAGTAATGACCACCTAAGGATTCCTCTTTTTACTACCATGAGATTCCGTGTGTGTGTGTGTGTGTGTGTGTGTGTGTGTGTGTGTGTGTGTGTGTGTGTGTGTGTGTGTGTGTGTTTGTTTGGGTTATATCTTCATTAGACAGAAAAACAACTACAACAACAACAACTACTACCACTATTATTCCTACTACTGCTATGACAACCACTACTACTTCCACTACGGTTGCTGCTCCTACTACTACTACTACTATTACTGTTGCTGATGTTGCTACTACTACTACTACTACTACTACTACTACTGCTATTAAAACACCTGTGATTCCCACTCATTTGAATACTCACTTTTTCACACGCTATAAAATGAAAGGATGAAAAGGAATGAGGGAGCAGGAAGGGATTGGGAAGGGAGGCGGGGGAGGGGCACGGGTGGGGGTGAGGTGGGGGTGAATGTATCATCAACCACCAAACCCGTGGCGCCGTGTAGTCGCCTGGCACCATCACCACCATCACCATCACCACCACCACCACTAACACCAACACTACACAAACATCCCTAATTTTACTACGACTACGCGGAACACTACTTAAATGCCTCACAAATACTACTAATTACACCTGATATCCCAAGGCGCCCTCTGTACCCCGGGGTGAAGGTGTACGTGGGGAGCGTGGGGACAGGTAAGGTCTCCCCGCCAGGTACTCGTGTGAAGCGCTGTAAACATATGAGCGCGCCTTGCCTTGATAGCACCACTGTGATAGCCGCGGCGCGTAAACAAACACGTATTTGCGGTATTTGTGCTCGGCTTGATTCCTTCACTCCATTTGTGGCTGGAACTTTGTATTACGGATTATCTTTCCTGGATTCCTGGATAACGACTGAGGTGCGACTGAGCTGTCTGGAAAGTTATAGATATTGACTTGTTGTTTGTAATGCTGACTGACTTGTTGCCCGGAAATTTGTAATAATGATATGTCTGGAATTTTGTAACATCGACTTGTTGTCCAGAAGTTTGTATTGGTGACTGACTGACTGCTGGAAATTTTCAACATTGACTGACTTGTTGCCCAGAAATTAGCAACTGACTGCCTCGCCTGAAAAGTTGCAACACTGACCGATTTGTTGTGTGGAAATTTAGGAGACTGACTTTTTGCTGGAAGTTTGTAACGCTGACTGACTTGTTGACTGGAAATTTGCAACACTGAATTCTTGCCTGGAAATCTGTATTACTGACTGACCGGTTGCTTAGGAATTTGTAATGCTGACTTGCCTGAAAATTATGTAATGCTGACTGACCTGCATCCTGGAATTTTGTAACACTGGCTGACTTTTCGCTGGAAATCTGAATATCAACTGACATTGCCTGGAAACTCGAGAACTGACTGACATATAGGATGGAAATTTGTGGCCACTAACCGACAAGTTGGCTGGAAATTTCAACACTGACTGACATGTTACCTGGAAAGTTGTCGCTACTGCCTTCCTTTTTTGTCTAGAAGTTTGTATTATTGACAGACTATTTTTCCTGGGTATTTGAAGACAATGACCAAAAATTCTGCCAGGAAATTAGAGGATATCAATCAAAATGTTGACTGGAAATCTGTGAGCAATGAATGACTGTTGCCTGGACATCTATATGAACTGAATACTTGAAAGTTTGCATGAAATATCTGACATGCTGTCTGGAAATGTGGCTACTGACTAATATCCTGCCTGGAAACTTGGTAGTAGTAATAGGAATGCTACACGGAAATTTGCTGGGTGTTGATGGACATGTTGCCTGGAAATTCGTGGCTGTTAACCAAAATCTTCTCTAGAAAATGAAGTGGGAAATAGCAGTGAAAGGGTTAACTCGTAAACTGCCTGGAAATCTATGCGTCCGTGAAAGTAACTGAGATTATGGATGTAGTAAATGAGGAAATAAACATGTAAATGAGTGACTGTTAGTGAAATGCAGAAAGGACTAGTGTTCGAAAGAAAAAAATGAAAACAAAATGAAAAAGAACAATTGTAATGAATGAAGAATGAAAGGAGAACCGATATAGAAGTAAAAAAAAAGTAATAATAATCAAGGACACGAGAGAGAGAAAAGAGAGAATTCAGGGTTTGTTTCTTCTCACTCAAGACGCTTATACAAGAAGCCCCAAGGAACCGTGGCGCGCTGGCTGGCGTAACCCTTCACCTCAACCATTCCAGGGAAGTTTTTTTTTCTCTTCACTGAATTCGTATACGTAATGATTATGATGGCGACGACGACGACGATGATGATGATGATGATGATGATGATGATGATGATGATGATGATGATGATAATGATAAAGGGTCTCTCTCTCTCTCTCTCTCTCTCTCTCTCTCTCTCTCTCTCTCTCTCTCTCTCTCTCTCTCTTACTAACAAACAAATATAAAAAAATACATGAATAAAATACAAAATATATCTTTACCGACAAAGAATAATAATAAAAAAGGAAAAGAAAAAAACATACCTTTATCTTTTTCGTCCATTTTTTTTTCCAGATCAACTCGATCCTGCAAAGAGAGAAAGCAACATGTACAATAAATAAATATACGCGCTTGTACAAATAAATCATGAACAAAAGTGTGTGTGTGTGTGTGTGTGTGTGTGTGTGTGTGTGTGTGTGTGTGTGTGTGTGTGTGTGTGTGTGTGTGTGTGTGTGTGTGTGTGTGTCTGCAATTACACGTATAACAAAAGTCAGCGATGCATTAAGTGTGGTAAAAAGTTTCCAAACCTAATCACAAGTTGTAACACAGTGATGGAAGAGAGAGAGAGAGAGAGAGAGAGAGAGAGAGAGAGAGAGAGAGAGAGAGAGAGAGAGAGAGAGAGAGAGAGAGAGAGAGAGAGAGAGAGAGAGAGAGAGAGAGACGACTTGCATCACAGCAAATAAGAGAATCAAGGCAACACCAACACGCTGAAGAAAACAATCACTATGAAATGAAATAAACACTGATGAAATAAAAGTGACACACAAACAGGAACACAGCGACACAAAGACTTCAATTCAACTGCGTCACATCGCCTTCCCGACAAACTTTCACGCCACCTCGCCGGGACCAGCTGCTGAAGGAGGGGATATCAGGTGGCGGGAAAAAAGGGAGTAAATTGCTTTCTCACTGTAATGGAGGAGAGGAGAGCAGACTTGTGCCACTCCTCAGCAGAAAGAACAACAATTACTACATTTCCTGATAACGTGAGTGAATAAAGGACTAAAATTACACAAGGGATCAGAAGTATTCCTTACAATAGGAGATTAAAACTTTTTAAAACACTGCAATATTTCTTGATACAGACTTAATCACTAGAAGAAACTGGAAAAATATGAAGGATGAAATTCCTTACAAGAGGGGACTGAAGGTTTCGAATTTTCATTTCTAAGAGAGGCGTAAGTTAAACGGGATCTGATAGAGGGCTTGAGTGGTACAGGGAACATAATGGTGGCAAACAAAATCCTCACGATCAGTAATCACGGTAGGACAGGAAGTAAATTGGTGAAGTTAGATTTGAAAAGAGATAGAAAGGAACTTGGAGATGATTGGAACACTAGACGCAGTAATTAGGTTGTTAGTGCCGAGTCATTGGAGAGCATTAAAAGAATATACATATTTATAGATGGAGATTGCCACGTCTAGATCTGACGGCTTCTTGCAGCTCCCCTTGTGTTATCTTATTGAGAAGTACATAGAAAATACGAGATGACAGAGGACACAGCGCTGGAGGAAAAAAAAAAAAAAAAAAAAAAAAAAAAAAAAAAAAAAAAAAAAAAAAATTCAACCAAGCCACTGAAAAGAAAACAAAAAAAGAAATAACGCAATATGGAGAATTTTAAGAAAAGCAAGGTAAAGAAAGGCCATAAGAGCAGAGAGCCGTCCCTGAATTAAACCACGTGATACAGTGCTACCGTTACAAAGGCTGCAGCGCGACACTCACCAGTATTAGTATCAGACCCACAACCACTAATAGGATCTGTTCTCCCTCCCTGAGATTCTGCACCAACAAGAGTAAGAGGGGAAATTTTTGTTATTATTTTAGTTTTATTCTTTAGTCTTAGAGAATAGTGTGTGTGTGTGTGTGTGTGTGTGTGTGTGTGTGTGTGTGTGTGTGTGTGTGTGTGTGTGTGTGTGTGTGTGTGGGAGCCTTGTCTAGACTATTCGTCTTCACGGGGATATCGGTCTGGTACTAGATAGATAAGTAATTATTATTATTATTATTATTATTATTATTATTATTATTATTATTATCATTACCAACGCCACCGTCACAATCACTCTGTTCTTAGCGTATATTGTTAGTTAATTTCATGAACATTTTTTTTTAGCAATTTTCGGTAACAATGTGATATTTTGCTGTTTCCAGACTGATTTTGTATTTTCATCGTAATTTATAACGAGAGCTAAAAATATAAAATCAATTACTCTCCAGTGCCCTAACAAGGACAAATGACTGTACACAGCCATCAATGAAAAGCAGAATGTTCGATATAACAAAATGGGAATCAACACCATTAATTAAATTTACACAATTTTTTCCATATGTTAATACGTTGATATTATTGCTTTTACCTGTCCTTAAAAATAAATAAACAAATGAATAAATAAACAAGCAGATAAATAAATACTGAAGGGTTAATACATTTAATTGAGTCTGAGAAGTCACAGTAGTCCAAGTGTTTATTTATCTATTTATTTACTAATTTATTCTTTATCAATAGAAAAACACATGGACTAATGTGGCGCCTCACACTCAATAAAATGTTGTGGTGGATGTTGAGGCAAACCTTCTGAAAGACACCACTGGCAGCGCAAGAAGTGATCCAGTGGTCTAAATCTTCAATGCCCATAGTTTTATTTTCGCTCAATAAAAAGTGTGTGTGGGGGTTTATTCAAATGAAGCAACGAGTCTCATGCTCTCATTACCTTAAGTTAACAGTCTTTGTGTTCTCATTAAGTTACGTTAGATTAGTTTAACAAGCGTCATGTTTTCATAATGTTATGTTAGGTTTGGTTAGATTAATCTTTTCGCCTATCACAGGGGTAATATTCCAGAAACCTGATAAAAGTAGCCACCAAAGAACAGAAAATATATAAAACAAATAGAGTAAGATAAGATAAACAAAGTAAAAACAAAAACGAAAAAGAAAAGGAAAAGAAGGAAACATAGGGACTGGAAGAGTAGGAGGAAGGAACTAAGGAATGAGGGATAAGGAGAAACGAAAACGCAGATGACTTAGACCTACGTAAACAAAAACAAACAAACAAACAAAAATAAATAAAATAAAAAATAAATAAAAAATAATAAATAAAATAAAATAAATAAACAAAATAAACAAATAAATAAACAAGGAGGGCCACAGAGGAATGCAGAGAGACGGAGGTAAGGAAGAAGACTAGACGTCATCTGAAGTTGACTGAAGAGAGATGATAAAAGAAACAATGAGAAAAAGAGCAACCAGAGGAGAGGCGGAGACCAATGACAGAAATAAGAATGACCACAAGGAAGAATAAATGGAGGAAGAGAGGAAGGAGATAAGAACTATAACACACAAGTAAGAATGAACACAAAGAATAAAAAAAATGAGGAGAGGAAGGAAATGAGGAGAGGAGACACGACAAAAAAAAAACCAGAAGGAAGAATAAAGGATGAGGAGAGGAAGGAAATGAGGAGAGGAAGCACAAGAAGCAAGAATAACTACAACACTACATGGAAGAGTAAAGGATGAGAAAAGAAAGGAAATGAGGAGAGAAAAGAAAAAAAAGACCTGAAGGAAGGATAAAGCATGAGTAGAGGAAGGAAATGCGGAGAGGAGACACGAGGGGGATACAAAAGTTAGAGGTTGGTGTAAGAAAACGAGCAGGATTTGTTCGCTAGGAGTCTGTAGAAACACGTCACCACCGCCATTATTAATGATGATGATGATGATGATGATGATGATGAATTGCTACTACTACTACTACTACTACTACTACTACTACTACTACTACTACTACTACTACTGTTTCTACCATCACCGGATCATCTCTGTGGCCTTTGAAAGTAGTCGTGGTGAGACAGCAGAGCGTTTCTCAGTACAGGCCAGAGCAGTGACTAGAGTGAGCGCCAGGCCAGACTCACAGCTGCGATAATTCGGCGCAGATTTGCCTTGTTTTGCGCAGTGACACACAAACACATCGTTCCCTGCGCCGAGGTTATTATTCTCTCTCTCTCTCTCTCTCTCTCTCTCTCTCTCTCTCTCTCTCTCTCTCTCTCTTCCAGCCACTAGTGTTAAAGACGATTGAGGTTAAAGTGCCCCGCGGTCAACAAGGTCTATATGTTTACTCAGCTCGTAGTTCAGTCGTCCTGCCTCACCACAAGGGCATCAGACACGCTCGGTTGCGATACATTCTGTTTGTCTGGTTGTTGTTCTCCGCAGCCATTCACCGGAACTCAGTCTCTTGCTTACTTTTTTGTTGATTCCGGAGCAAAAACACCATCGCGGTTATGTGATGGTCGTCGCAGTTAGGCCCGTATACAGAAACGCTTTGCTCTCTCATCACGAAATAATCAGCCTGGTTCTCAAGAGTGTTTCTCCTGTTAATAACGTAGAAATCTTGTTCATCTGTCACTGAAACCATAAAAAACACCCTTTAAAAACCCGTGTAACTTTAACGAGAGGTTTGGGAAAGTGAGGTACGGGCAGAAGTGTTTCAGAATATTGTCCTTAAAACACAAAAAATAATGTAAGATGAGGGAAGCTGTAAGAAGTCAGCAGGCCTACACGTGGCACTCCCTGTGTAAACCATACATACATTCCTTCACCTATCATATCTGTCCATAAATTTATCTAATCTCTTAAAGCTTCTTACTGACTCGGAACTGACAACCTGATTACTGAATTTAGTCTGTTTATCTGCCACTCGATTTCAAACCTATTTCTTCGTGATTCTTTAGTAAATGTCACTCCGAGCAGTTTTTATTGCTAAGGAAGAAAATGTCACATGTGTTTAGATGACGACTTTTGATGGCTGACTGAACCAAAAAAATAATAAACAAATAAATAGATGAATAAATAACTGATATATACAATGAACATCTGAATGCCGCTGGGAGGAGGAAACTCACGCTGCGATTTCACGCTGTGCCAGTCTTGTATTTCTGATTCTGTTCGGCAGGCTCTCACAAATATCCGGTGAAGCACACGTTCAACGCTTCTCCTCCACCGCAACTCAAACTGACGGACGGTGCCACTGTTTACCCTTTCACTGTGGCACAATTCTTCTCACAATCAGCAACAACTTCTTAGGTAGGAATGGAAGTAACCTTAATTTCGATACTGACATTGATATCTGGACAGAAATGGTGTCTTTGAAAAATCGTGATCTGCACAATGAAGAAAAATTAAAGAACTGAATTAATCTAAACCTAACTTAACCTAACCTAATCTGCAGTAAAATTAAAGAACAGAATCTAAACCTAACTTAAACTTACCTATCCTAACTTAACCTAATCTGCAGTAAAACGAAAGAACGGAATCAAACTAAACCTAACCTAACCCTCAGATGAAAACGCTAATGTCACTTCAATTTTCAGCGCTTAGACTTCCCATTTATTCATCTATTTTACTTGTTTGTATATATATATATATATATATATATATATATATATATATATATATATATATATATATATATATATATATATATATATATATATTTTTTTTTTTTTTTCTTTTACTGCAATAGCTTACATCCATAGTCTAGGAAAGGACAAAACTAACTCGGTGTATCCAGATAGACAACTTCACGTACACAGCACTCTGAAAGTTAACAAAGGACAACACTCCAGTCACAGAGTTCACTTCGCATGTTGTATTACGATGACTATCAACACGCGGCGACCTTCAGCACACTCACTGCCCGGCACCACCAGGCAGTTGACGCAGAGATTAATCCCTTTACTGCGACAGGAAGCTATTCACGCCACTAAAAGCAATGCACGAGAGGTTTACAGGTACAGAGAGAGAGAGAGAGAGAGAGAGAGAGAGAGAGAGAGAGAGAGAGAGAGAGAGAGAGAGAGAGAGAGAGAGAGAGAGAGAGAGAGAGAGAGAGAGAGACTAAAAGGATAGGTTTTCGAGTATAATAGCAGTATATTGCTTGCAGGTGGCTTTTAAGCAAAATAAACAAACAAATATAGATAATAAAATACGTAAGATACTCGTAAAGTAAGAAAAAACAAAACAAAATAAAATAACTGTAGTTTGGTTAAGAAAAAAAAATGATGTGCTTAGGAACAAAGAAACAGTCAACTGCCAAGCGTGTGTCGACTGAAGTACCACAAAACCTTAACTAAGCAGCGGAGAGCGAGGGAAGTGGACGTGTGGCGCAGTACAACCCATATTCTGAAACACTTCTGGCTACACCTCCACTACATCCAAAAGTTTCTAGCTGAGGTGTAGCGCGATTTTTAAGTGTTTTTATGCTTCTAGTGCCAGATAAACAACACTTCTACGGTACTAACAGGGGAATCACTCTTCAGAACCCGACCAACCATCCCTGAGGCCTTAGAGAACAGTCGTAGTGAGAGAGAGAGAGAGAGAGAGAGAGAGAGAGAGAGAGAGAGAGAGAGAGAGAGAGAGAGAGAGAGAGAGAGAGAGAGAGCCAAGCGTTTCAGAACAAGGGCCTGCATCTTGTAACGAGCAGAGCAGCAACCTGACGCCACAGTAAAGGGTCGAGTGAGGGATCGCCGCTCACACAAGGCAGATCTGAGCACGCCACTCAGCTGCCCAGATAACACGGTGACGCTCAGGCCCAAACCCAAGCAAGGCCCAGTATTGTAGGGCTGTGTGTGGGGATGCTGGATGTTATGAGACACGTGGGTTGCATGCAAGGATTGGAAGGAAGGAAGGAAGGAAGGAAGGAAGGGAGGAGGAGGAGGAGGAGGAGGAGGAGGAGGAGGAGGAGGAGGAGGAGGAGGAGGAGGAGGCGGAAAAGAGAAAGATAAAGAAAAGATAAAGAACAACAACAAGAACAAGACGAAAAAAAAAGATGAAGAACGATCACCACCACCACCACCACCACCACAACAACAACGACAGTAGCACTACTACCACCACCAACAACAACAAACACAACAACAAGAACAACAACCCTGCCTTCACCACAGCACAACTCCCTCCTCTGTCTCACGCTGTTCATTATCGTGTAAACTCAGATGAATTATGGAGACAGCAATGACACTTCCCTAATTGGCGAGAACTGAACCAGAGCCAACACACTTCGCTGCGCCCGCTAAAGAAACAAGCAGAAGGAAGACAATCACGGGCTGGGATGAAGATAACAAACGCTTGTCTTCACCTCAAGCCCAGACACATGAGCGAAGTAAAATATAAACAAACTCGAGAGATAAACACAATAAACACGTCGAGAAAGCCTTGGACAAGTACACATACGTATCAAACACACCAGGAAAACAAACTATAAACAAAATCATGAGATACACATTTAAAAGGTTGAACACACACACACACACACACACACACACACACACACACACACACACACACACACACACACACGAAACATCACAGGCAGCCACACTCCACCATCAGTACACTCCCACCGTAGATAATTCCCCCCAATAGAGTCATTAGCTAGCCAAAACACGAATAACTTCACTCTTATCTCAACCAAGACTTTATCAGCGCTGGCGCCGACCGGACCCAACAGACGAGGGAAGGGCGTGGGAGAGGCAGTGGTGGATAGTAGTAGTAGTAGTAGTAGTAGTAGTAGTAGTAGTAGTAGTAGTAGTAGTAGTAGTAGTAGTAGAGGTAATAAAGTTTTTCAATGTTTTGTCCATCTCTCTCTCTCTCTCTCTCTCTCTCTAATGCTAACAGTCTTACGAGAGTTACAAGTAGTAGTAGTAGTAGTAGTAGTAGTAGTAGTAGTAGTAGTAGTAGTAGTAGTAGTAGTAGTAGTAGTAGTAGCAGCAGCAGCAGCAGCACCAGTAGTAGTTACAACATTAAAGACACTTAAACTGCCGTCCGTCTTGCAACAGCTTGAGATGTCAGCAAGGGTTGGGAGGACCACCATGAGTATCAACATTGTAGCAGTAGCAGCAGCAGTAGTAGTGGTAGTGGCGGCAGTAGTGGTAGCACCTAGTAAACTTCTTGCCACTCTTTTTGCACCTCAGCATTTTCTTTCCCTCCTGCCCAATGTGAGGGTTAGGAACGTTGAGCAGCAGCAGCAGCAGCAGTAGTAGAAGCCGTAGTAATAACAGTAGATGAGCATTTAAATTTATTCCTTATTTACTTTTTTCTATTCTTTCTTTACCATCTTTTCCCTATCCCCTCATATCCTTTTCTTGTTTTTTTTTCCCCTCAGTATTTCTATCTCTGCTTTCTGTCCACCTTTCCTCCTCTCCTTTCTTTATTATCCTCTCTCTGCGCGTCCTTTACGTCTCAACTCTTTTTTGTCCTTTTCGCCGTCAGTCTTATGCTATCTGAGAACGTTAGCAAGAGCACAAGAAACAGTAGCTGTAGTAGTAGATGAAGACTTAATTTACGTACATGCCTCTCAACTCTTCTTTCCCCTTAGCGATCAGTCTGATGATATCCGGGAGTGTTAGCAAGACCACTAGAAGCAGAGGCAGTTGTAGCAATAGACAACCTTCTCCCCGTCTTATTTAAATGCGTTTGCACTCATTTTTTTCCCACTTTAGCGATCGCTCTATGATACGAGTGTGTTACCAAGACAACCATGGCGACAGCAACAGTTGAACGACGGCAAAACAAGACTTTATTTTTCTCCTTTATTTTTGGAAGCGTCTAAATCTTAACTGCCTTTTTCCTTCTTGAGATTAGTATTACGATATCTGGGAGGGTCACACGGGCCGCAGCCTCACACAGCATCCTAGGCGGGCAGAGGTGCAGGCGGCGGAGTGTGGCGTTAAGGCTTGTATTTTGAAACACTGCTTTCTCACCAAGACTATTTTCAAAGGTACAGAGAGGAATTACCGGGTTCTCACGAGTGTTTCTCCTGTTAACGACGTAGAAATCTTGATAATTCTGTCACTAGAATCATAAAAGCCCTTAGAAACCAGTGTAACTTAATTCGAGACCCGTATTCTGAAAGGCTTTGGTCTCTCACCTCAACTATTTTTTGCACGAATGTTTTTCCTGTTAAAAACGTATAAATCTTGTTAATCTGTCACTAGAACCGTAAAAAAACACCTTTAGAAACCCGTGGGACTTCAACTTTATAGAGCCCCTTGATAGTAGTGGAGGTGCAGCGCAGGAAAGTTTCAGAATATGGTTCTAGCAAGACGTTGTGGTGATCGGGGAGAAGAGCAGCAGGGAAGATGTTGCCGCGATGGTCTGATCTGGCAGAAATATAGTGCTGGTGGAGTCACTGGCGAGAACTGAGCTAATTAATGGGCTGTTGCAAAGATGAAAGTACCGGGGGGAGGAGGAGGAGGAGGAGGAGGAGGAGGAGGAGGAGGAGGAGGAGCTTGTATTATGGTTGGTGGTGGTGATGGTGGAGGTGATTTGTCGTCTTTGTAGTACCAGCAGCAGCAACAGCAACAAAGTAGTAGTAGTAGTACTTGTAGGAGGAGGAAGAGGAGGATGAGGAGGAGGAGGAGTGGCTGTAGTAGCAGTAGCAGTGGTAGCGCTTGAGAGGCCGGGCGGGGAGCCACGCATCAGCATAATCAGCAATAGTACATTGTAATAGTTATAGTGGCAGTAGAAGTAGCAACAGTAGCAACAGTAACAGTGTATTAATAGTAGTAGTAGCAGTAGTAATATAGTAAAGGTAGTAATAGCTGTAGTATTAGTAGTAATAGTTGTAGTAACAGCAATAATAGTTCTAGTAGTAACAGCAGCAGCAGCAGTAATAGCAGTAGTGGTGGGGCTGAGAGGCCAAGCGAGGGAGCCACACAGCAGCAGCAGCAGTAATAGCAGTAGTGGTAGGGCTGAGAGGCCAGGCGGGGAGCCACACAGCAGCAGCAGCAGCAGCAGCAGCAGCAGCAGCAGCAGGAGCAGGAGCAGGAGCAGCAGCAGCAGCAGCAGTAATAGCAGTAGTGGTGGGGCTGAGAGGCCAGGCGGGGAGCCACACAGCAGCAGCAGCCGGGCGTCTGAGTGACCACCCCGGAGCCCACAGCGATAAGGATTTATGCCAAGGTTGAGCGTACCACAACCACTGCTTTATGACTGGTTACTTTATATCACCAGTCACACGTCGCCACACACCACCACCACCACCACCACCACCACCACCAAGCGCCAGGCCACCCCACCCCCCGAGTCACACACGCCAGCCCACGTCAACACAGCGAGGTCCCATTAACCCTTCGCCTCAGTGTGCATGTCCACACTTCCCGAGGGTGCCACTGCCAGCACCAGCAGGGTGAGCTCTGCCTCAACGTGCACTGCAATCTGCACGTGGGGCGGTAGACAAGAGGCGGGCCTGCGCTGTAATGGCGATCAGCACTTAACATCCTCGCATTTTGTCCACCAGTTTTAGCGTCTCACGAACTTTGACCTGCGAACAATCTCCTCATAAAACGCTTTCATTTCTCCTTACAGAACACTTGCATACTTCTCCCTGACAGACTTTGGGATTGCCTGTGTATGTGTTGACATCTTCCAGTGACTCTCTGACCTGAACTGCCTCATCACAAGAGGATCGTGTCATCTTCCGCCAACTAGGCTGCTTGTTCTGGACTCCTGCTTGACTGATCTATTTACGTACTTATTCATTTTATTTATCTTATTACTTTTGAGCAGCAAAATTGGAAGTTATATATATAAATAAATAAATATATATATATATATATATATATATATATATATATATATATATATATATATATATATATATATATATATATATATATATATATATATATATATATATATATATATATATATATATATATATATATATATATATATATATATATATATATATATATATATATATATATATATATAAATAAATATATATATATATATAGAGAGAGAGAGAGAGAGAGAGAGAGAGAGAGAGAGAGAGAGAGAGAGAGAGAGAGAGAGAGAGAGAGAGAGAGAGAGAGAGAGAGAGAGAGAGAAGAGAGAGAGAGAGAGAGAGAAATTGTCAACTCTACGAGTATAATGATACCAATGAAAGTAAAAAAAACAATTGTACTCGTAGGATATGAGTGCGTACCTGCGCGCGCGCACGCACGCACGCACACACACTTTCAGGAAAATATCCCATTACCATTATCACCAGCACACCAGTAATAATAAATAAAAACAACAATAATAATAATAATAATAATAATAATAATAATAATAATAATAATAATAAATAATTGTAGTAGTGTTAGTAGAAATAGTAGTAGTAGTTAGTAGAAGTAGTAGTAGTGTTAGTAGTAGTAGTAGTAGTACTAGTAGTAGTAGTAGTAGTAGTAGTAGTAGTAGTAGTAGTATCATTATTATTATTATTATTATTATTATTAGTAGTAGTAGTAGTAGTAGTAGTAGTAGTAGTAGTAGTTAGTAAGTAGCAGTAATAACCTTGCCTTCATCAGTGCACAGGCCACGCCTCTGTCTCATGCTCTTCATTATCATTATAAACAAAGAGGGATTACAAACAGCAATTAAACCTTCCAACTGCTGAAAACAAGCCAGCACAGACTGCTCCGTCGCGCACACTGCGCCGCTGAGGACGCCCCCTCGGCCTCTCATGAAGACGATGCTCCATATTACTAAGAAATTAAGAGCTGATCTTCCCGACACACACACACACACACACACACACACACCACACACACACACACACACACACACACACACACACACACACACACACACACACACACTAATATATACGACTTACTCTTATTATAGTAATTATCAACTTATACAGTTATTTTACACTTTTTTTCCTTGTAATAACGGACAAGTTGTCTTACAACAATATTTCACACTGCCATTTCCTGTTCGTTATAGTAATTACCGTAATGACCAACAACTGCCACACTCGCCCTTACTGTAACACATTCTGACCAACTTTCATAACTACCTACGGTCCGACCTAACAACTTTTAGCGCATCCCTCCCCCCACCCTCCGCCACTCAACGCCAACGTGGTACTCTGGACGTGGGCGGCGTGGCAGGGGTGGCAGGGTGGAGGGCGCGGAAAGGAGTGGCGCCAGGCAGGGGTCGCCAAGTAAACAAGTTAAATAATTCTAATGCTTCTTTTTGCGCCGCGTCTCTCTGTCTTTGTTAATCTCCATTTCCTTGAATCCGAACCCGCATTTTGAAACGCTCTGGTTCTCCTAAGTTATATTCCTAAAGGCCACACAGATGGTTTGTCTGGTTCTCGTGGCTGTTTTTTTTTTTTTCTGTTGTTGATGTAAGACATTTGTTGAACTGTAGGTAGAATCATGAAGACACAATTGATGAAAGTCCTAAAAAATTTCTAGCAGTGTTCTTTAAATGTAATCGATGGACAAAAATTATTATGATTATTTTAAACTCTCTACTCTACTCTCTCTCTCTCTCTCTCTCTCTCTCTCTCTCTCTCTCTCTCTCTCTCTCTCTCTCTCTCTCTCTCTCTCTCTTGTCATCCATGGTGTCTTCGTATCACAAGTGCAATTAGCTGCCGGAGTGATGACGCCTGAGCAGCATCGCGTGGCAGGGGCAGGGGAGGAGAGGGCGCCGCCTCCCCCCGAAGTATCCGTGAGCCAGAGTCGAATCCAAACATGACCTGACACGTTTGGGCGAAAATGTGTTTGAAAATCCTTAGACTAGACTGATAAAAGCGGAGGTCGAAGAGCGGTGAAAAGTACAAGCCAAGGTGAATTACTTACGTATACATATCAAAATGTTAAATGCATACAAGTAAATTAATAAATATTAGTAAAGAAAAGAGGAACTATTACTACTATTACTACTACTATAACTACTACTACTACTACTACTACTTTTCCTATTACAACTACCACAACTGTCACTACTACTATTAATGATAATAATAACACGAAATAATCTGAAAGTGAGAACATTGCATAAGACCACACAATGAAACGACGAGAGAGAGAGAGAGAGAGAGAGAGAGAGAGAGAGAGAGAGAGAGAGAGAGAGAGAGAGAGAGAGAGAGAGAGAGAGAGAGAGAGAGATACGAGATAACTTCACAAGCCAAGGTCGTTTCCTATCACAATCCTCTCCTGCTGGTGACTGTTTGGAGTGTCCCCCTCGAGGATGCTCTCTCTCCATCGCCCTCTCACTCCCCGCCCTCCCGCGCCCTCCTCACCCCCACCAGCTCTTCCTATCAGTGGTTCTTCACCCCCGAACACCGATTTTACTGTTTCTCCCTCAATTCAATTAAAGGTTCCAGAAACTTAATACTGTGTGAAAGTTTAGGAAATTATTTTAAGATTTTTGGGACCGATTTTACGGTTTCCTTCTCAAATTTTCGGCTACCAAGGCTTCTCAAACTTAATAACATATGAAAGTTAAGAACTACCAGTTTCTGAGACACCGCCTTCACTGTTTCTCCCTCAATGTTTCGACTACTAAGACTTCTAAAACTTTATGCAATGTGAAAGTTCAGGGAATAATCTTGAGGCATTGATTTTCACTGTTCCTTTCTCAACTTACCGACTTTCGACCACTAAGGCTTCTCAAACTTAGTGCAGTGTGAAAGTTTAGTGAATAATGTTAAGACACCTATTTCACTGCTTCTCACTCAACTTTCCGACTATACTACGGCTTCCTAAACTTAAAATGTGGAAGTTTAGAGTACAGTTCCCTTTCACTCCGCAACAAAATTTTCCCTTACAATACCAATAACTTATTAGACTCTACCTTTATGCTTAGCTTTCATAATTATTTTTGTAGCGTAAAAAAAGGCAAAACTAACTTTTCTCTCTTTTCTCTCATGGGTCTCCACACAAATCATTTCTACGGTGCTGCTTCCTCCATTCATTCAAAAAGTTCGTGTAATTACAAGACTTCTAATTATTATTATTATTATTATTATTATTATTATTATTATTATTATTACTACTATTATTATTATTATTATTATTGCACACACACACACACACACACACACACACACACACACACACACACACACACACACACACACACACACACACACACACGTTAACGTAATTTCATACATCCAAGCTCGCCACATGAAAGAGATGCAAACAAGTATTCATATAACTACACAGTAAAAGAAGAAAAAAAAAAGTTATCTAATTTCATATATGCAACTTTCCCTCATGAAAGAATGAAAGGAAAGATAAAAATGAGAACGAGAAGTGGTATGTGTGTGTGTGTGTGTGTGTGTGTGTGTGTGTGTGTGTGTGTGTGTGTGTGTGTGTGTGTGTGTGTGTGTGTGTGTGTGTGTGTGTTTCAAGGTGCCGCGGTAAGTAATGGATAGCACTGACACACCTGCCACCCACCGCTGCTACCTGGCGTGGGCTCCTGTCCCCGCGAGAAGTACTCAGCCACCTTAACTACATCTAACCTAAGCTTACCTAATTTGCTCTAACTTACCCAGTCCAACCTAACTAACTAACTAATAATAATAATAATAATAATAATAATAATAATAATAATAATAATAATAATAATAATAATAATAAAAACATTAATAATAATAATGATAATTCCACTATTCCACACGCCCCTCCACCGTGAGGTCAGCAGTAGCGCTAAGGGCGCGTGGACCCAAGCCACGCCCCCACCGGGCCAGACACACCGTGGGGCGTGGCACGTGCCCGCCGCCGCGTGACCTGCTGGCCAAGACTTGGGGAGGGGGAGGTGAGGGAAGGAAGAGTCGTCAGTGTGTTTGCGTTCTCTAGAAACAAACATATACTTGGAAATTAAAGTTTACGAGGTTTTCTGCTGAAGTTGTGGAAGTGTGAAGGTGCTTTGACTTCAATCTACCTGACGCCGCCCCGCTTAAACCGCAACCACCACCACGACCACCACCACCACCCCCGTCGTCGCCGCCGTCTCAGCCTTGGTTTTGGAGGCGAATTTGTTACACATATTTTGAACAGCGACTGACTTGTGGGGAGAAAGAGAAAAATGACTTTGTAGAACATTTATCACATCTCTCTCTCTCTCTCTCTCTCTCTCTCTCTCTCTCTCTCTCTCTCTCTCTCTCTCTCTCTCTCTGTTGCAAATTATAATTTTTTTTTCACTTTCTCTTTGTCCCTTGTGCAGTATACGTTAGATAAGTAGAATTCTTGGCCATCTACTCATATACGCAGCAAATTTTCCTCTCCTTCACGATGAGCAGGCAGATAATAAAACCTTTTCCTTGTGCACGAAAAAAAAAAAAAAAAAAAAAAAAAAAAATATCAGATTCCTCTCCGCCTCTATTCGGTACACAGATTTTCTCTCTCATTTTTGTTAACACGGAGACAACAAAGCATTTCTCCCTTGCATACAATAAGCAAAACAAAATTGCTCTCCGCTTCTATACGCTAAACACGTTCTCTTTCTTATTTATGTTTAACTTGGAAACGATGCGGCTTTTTTTACATGAATTTGGTGAATATACCTCAAAACTCTTTTCATGTCTATTCAATAAAACAACCTTCTTTTTATGTTCAACGAGAAAAGAATCAGTTTTTTTTTCCTTCCTTGCTTCCCCCGTGTATTCTGTAAATATTTCAAAATCCTTTCCATCTCTTCTATATACATATTCTTATTAATGTTCAAATGAGAAAAATGTAAGTCCTTTTTTTTATATATGCGGTGAGTAAATCAAAACTCTTTCCATGATCATTAAACAAATTTTTCTTAATGTTCAAATAGGAAAGGATGTGACTATTTTTACCCCCACGTATCCGGTAAATAATTCACGACTCCTTCCATCTCTCTTCAGTAAGCACACAAATCTTCCCTCATTTCCCCTGAGCTGGCAGACAATTAAGCTTTTTCTTCCCCTCGTATAGTGTAGCAATTCTTTCCGCCTCTACATTAGGCATAAGCAATAAATTTCCTTTGTTTTCTATGCACAGGCTAACAACTGATGGTTTCATGTCTTTATTCAATTAAGTATCGGTTTATTATCTTACTTTTACTTATTTATCTATCTATCTATTTATTTTCTGTATGCAATAAAATCAACTTAATATTTCCATGCTCAATTCTCTCTCTCTCTCTCTATTCAACAGATACATTTTTTCCTCCTCATGCACGGTCAACACCTTCCTCGCCGCCTCTGTGAGATAGACAGATAAGTTCCGCAGTGGATAAGTAAACAAATCCAATACTTTTCCCTCGTCTTTAGTAAACAGCCACATTTCCTTCCTTCTTGGCGCGAGTTACCAGTTCTCTTCACATAAATAGATAGTTTTATTGACTACAGGTACTTTTTGCTTAATATAAACAATTAAACTACATTTTTTTCGGTCCAAATTACAATAAATATTAAAAGCCTTACAACAACGATTCATTTAAAAAACCAACAAAATAAGAAGCACATGTAAAAAAAAAAACTCATTAATATAATAAAATAGTTTCCTTTTACATACAAATACTAAACATATAAGCTGGATAATATCACAAAACGAAACTTACGCTGTTGACGAACTAATAAAAGAGTCACTAAGCAAGTTCCCTTCACGCAGCTAAGCAGTATGTTCCCTTCACGTGGCGCATGTAAGGCAGGGCAGGGCGGGACAGGGCAGGGAAGTGTTGAGCAGTGGTGGTGTCTTGAGCGAAACCTTTGCAATCCTCCCTGTTTCTTTTATTTTCATGTAATTTTCTTCCTTGATTCTCTTGTGGCTTTGTTATGTCTTGTCTAGGGATTTCTACTCGCGTCCATGTCAGTTCTTTCTTTGCCTTTTATTTATTTATTTTTTTTACCTTCTCTTCCTCTTTCTTTTTTTCTTCTTCCTCCTTTTCTTATTTCTGCTCTTCCTCCTCTTTTTTTTTCCTTCTTCTTCCTTCTCTTTCTCTCCTTTTACTCCGTTTTCCCTTTTTTCCTTTTTCTCTTCTTTTTTATTATCATTATTTTTCTCATCCTACTTCTCCTCAGTCTTCTTTGTACTTTCCTTCCTTTTTTTCTAACATCCCTTCCTCCTCCTTCTCTCCTTTTCCTCTGCTTCCTCATTCTCTTTTCCTTCTAACTACTACTTTTAACTTCTTCTTATTATTATTATTTTCTCATTATCATTATTCGTCTTCGTCTTATGATCATTACATATTACTACTATTCTTTTTCCTCTCGCTCTTCCTTTTCCTCCTCTCTTCCTTATCCTCACTTTCCTCCTATCCCCCCCACTCCTGTCCTCACCACCACCACCACCACTACCACCACTATCATCCCATTACAATCACCTCCTCCTTGCTTCCGTGCCTGCAGACCCTCACGCCTCAGGGACCATTAAGGGACTGCCGTGGAAGTCTGATTGGGTTGCACTTTTTTCTATGAACGAGGAACTAAAACAAGGAACTAAAATAGGCCAAATAAATACCAGTTGGGAGGCGGCCGAGTTCAGTGACAGAGAGAGAGAGAGAGAGAGAGAGAGAGAGAGAGAGAGAGAGAGAGAGAGAGAGAGAGAGAGAGAGAGAGAGAGAGAGAGAGAGAGAGAGAGAGAGAGAGAGAGAGAGAGAAATCCAACACAACAAACAGCCATAAACACCGGGAAACGAAAGCCAAACACGAGAGAGAGAGAGAGAGAGAGAGAGAGAGAGAGAGAGAGAGAGAGAGAGAGAGAGAGAGAGAGAGAGAGAGCTCCGTTTTGCCACATACTACGAAACTGGTTATTGGGGAGGGGAGGGAAGAGAGAAGGGAAGGGGAGAGGGGAGGATAACGGCGCTCTAGGGGAGAGGAGGGTGAAGGGAGGGGTACAGGGCGAAGAATGGAAGGAGAGATAAAAGTGAATGGGAAGAGGGAAGGTGAGGCAGGGAGAGGAAGGGATAAGCAACAAAAAGGATAAAGAAGAGAGGGAAAGAGGATTATGAAGGGGAAGGGAAGAGGAGGGAATGGGGAGGAGGGGTGAGTGGAGAAAGGGGCATTGTGAGGGAAGGGAGTTAGGAGATAGGTTAGAAGTTTTGAAGGGGAGGGGAAGAAGGGAGGAAGGGCTGGGTTGGGGAGGATGGGGGATGGGGAGGGTATTGATGGGAGAAGGATAGTTGGCACCGTGATCTACTCCCCCACCACGTCCCCCTCCTCCCTCTGCAGGGTGGGGAGGGGAGGGTGAAAGGGATGGGGAGAACAGGAAGGGAGAGGGAGAGGGTGGGGAGGAAGGAATGGGGGGGAAAGGGAGGGAAGGGGGGCTGCATATTATCTTGGCTCCGCTCTGTCGCCCCGCAACAGGTGCTGCCTCCTCTCCCCTCCGTCCCCTCCCCCATCCCTGCCTCTCAGCCACACGCCTCACCACTGGGCGCTGCGTGGGCGTGGGGCTGCGAGGGGGCGCGGCGAGGAGGCAAAGGGGGCCGAGGACCACTGAGGAAGGACAAGCAGCAACAGACCTGCTGGCCCCCTCGAGGCTGTTCCTGGTCTTGTACACTACGTAAAGTAAGAAAGACAGGACAGAACAGGTGAAGCCTCCTCTCCACCCACCGCTCCCTTCACCCTTAGCTGGCAGGAATGAAGGAAAACTGTGCAACATGGAAAACCTGCATGGAGGAGGAGGAGAAGGATGTAACAGGGTGGAGTGCTTAGCACATATATTAATGTCCGAGGTCCAGGGATAACAGCAAACACTGTTTGAAAAGGTTCCTTTATACTGAAAACACAGCCAGGTACAAAGTATGACTTGACGGCCCAGAGGCCCGCCGCTGACTAACTGCGGACGAGGAGCATGCAGGGGGCGCACAGCAATCCCGCAGGACAAAAGAAGGACGAGAAGCGTCTTGCGTAAATGAATAAATAAATGATAAATAAGAATAAAAGTAGTAATAATGATGAGCATAATAATAATAATAATAATAAGAAGAAGAAGAAAATAAACTTGTATATATATATATATATATATATATATATATATATATATATATATATATATATATATATATATATATATATATATATATATATATATATATATATATATATGGACATCCTATCATGAGGAGGCGGCGGCGGAAAAAAAAACAAAAAAACTTAAAGAGAACTGCTTTATTGAACGAACTTCACTGTTAGTACAAATAAGCAAACAGGGTAGAAATGCGGCAAGACTCCTCACCACACACACACACACACACACAACCCTTCCTCCAGCGAAAAGTATACTATATACCATATAGGAGAGAGAGAGAGAGAGAGAGAGAGAGAGAGAGAGAGAGAGAGAGAGAGAGAGAGAGAGAGAGAGAGAGAGAGAGAGAGAGAGAGAGAGAGAGAGAGAGAGAGAGAGAGAGAGAGAGAGAGAGAGAGAGAGAGAGAGAGAGAGAGAGAGAGAGAGAGAGAGAGAGAGAGAGAGAGAGAGAGAGAGAGAGAGAGAGAGAGAGAGAGAGAGAGAGAGAGAGAGAGAGAGAGAGAGAGAGAGAGACTCGCACATTAATTCAAACTCAAGCATGAATAATGAAAATAATGACTGCTTAATTATTCATTCGTTTTATTAATCTGTTATTCAAAATCTTTTCCTCCTTTTCATAATAATCCCTTCACTCGTGTCCTCTTCACTTCTTCCTTATAATCCCTGCTCCTTGTTTTCCTTCTCTTCCTTGTAATCTGTCCACTGTGATTCTCCTCTTCCTTCTTCCTAATAATCCCTGTTTCTTGTCATCCTCTTTCTCTTCCTTGTCATCTCTGTTCCTTGTTCTCTTCTGTCCTTCGTTGTATTTCTTGTGATTCTTGTCTAATGTGGTCTTCCCCTCTTTTCTCCTCCTCGTTATCCTGTTTCTTGTCCTCCTCTTCATCTTAATTATCCTTGTATTCTTTGCATTTCTTGTATCGCCTTGCAGGTAGATTTAGATTGAATGAATGGACGGATAGATGACAAATGCAATTTAATATCAATAAATGCAAAGTACTTAGCGTAGGTAGAGGAAACCCACACAATAGGTACACATTAAACAACCAAACTCTGGTAGGTACAGGGTACGAGAAAGATTTAGGAGTTGTTGTTAGCTCTGAACTCCGTCTAGGGAAACAATGCATAGAGGCCAGAAACAGGGCAAATAGGGTACTAGGATTAATTTTTTGGGGTGTTAAAAGTAGAAGGCCGGAAGTAATATTAGAGTTATACTTGGCGCTTCTCAGACCTCATCTAGACTACGCTGTCCAGTTCTGGTTCCCACATTACAGGAAAGATATAGGTCTATTAGAATCAGTACAGAGGAGAATGACTAAAAGGATACAGGGGATGAGGAGTATTCCTTACGAGGCGAGGTTGAAGTTGTTAAATTTACATTCTTTAGAAAGATGTAGGTTAAGAGGGGACCTGATAGAAGTCTTTAAGTTTTATAAGGGTTATAACAAGGGAGATGTAGGCAAAATTCTTAGGATCAGCAGCCAGGGTAGAACAAGAAATAACGGGTTCAAGCTTGAAAAATTTAGGTTTAGGAAGGAGATAGGAAAAAACTGGTTCTCAAATAGAGTGGTAGATGAGTGGAACGGACTCAGTAGTCATGTTGTTAGTGCCGGGACACTGGAGAGCTTTAAGAGAAGATTAGACAGGTTTATGGATGGGGATAATAGATGGAAATAGGTAGGTATATTTCATACAGGGACTGCCACGTGTAAGCCTGGTCGCTTCTTGCAGCTTCCCTTATTTCTTATGTTCTTATGTTCTTACTGTAGTTCTCCTCTTCTTCCTTGTGATTCTCTTCTTGTCCTCCTCCTCCTCTTCTTTGTAAACCTTGTATTGTGTAATAATCCTCTTTCGTTCTCTTCTGTATAATTCTTTTTCCCTGTAACCTTTTTGTAATTCATTGTAATCCTCTTTCTTCTCCTTCTCTTTCTTGTAACTCTTGCCTACAGTAACAAATTCTTGCCAACGTTAACAAAAGGACTTACTAAAAAAAATGTGCATTGACAAAATAAAAAAGGCCTCCTCTTCCTCCTAGTCCTGTCACTCGTCAAGATTCTAACCTATGTATTATGCTCACGCGACCAACTCAGCCCAAGAGAAGGCCATTCGTTACGGCGAGAGTGGAGAGCAGTGTGCAGGACGCCCCGCCTCTTGAGACATCACCAGCTGAAGGAACACTCTTAGCCACGACTGCGACTGACTGACATAAATAGACTGACTGATAGATAAATAAATAAATAGAAAGATGGATAGATATATTGAGTTAAGTGAGTGAGTGAGTGAGTGAGTGTGTTAATTAATATGTGAGTGTGTGAGTGATTGAGTGATTCATTGAGTAAGTAAGAGAATGATTAGATGAGTGATTGAGTCACTGAATGAGGTTTCTAAGTAATATAATCTTGCGCGAAATTAAGATAATCACCCACCACGAAGATGACAAGGAGGAGGAGGAGGAGGAGGAGGAGGAGGAGGAGGAGGAGGAGGAGGCTGCTATCAAATCAAACTCTCACAAGCCAAGCCCCGCAGCTCGCCACCCAGCCATCACTTAAAACTATTAATCTCTATTTGTTATTTATTTTCTCCGTGCCTCCTTATCTCCCGCGGCCCTCTCACCACGGAGGGCCCAGATAAGACACCACTCCACCGCCTCCACCGCCCGCAGACCACCGCCGCCACAGCCACCACCAAATAACAAAGCTGCCACCACTAGTGCAGCCACCATCACCACTATCATCACCATCATCACCACAGCCATAACCATCACCAATACTAACACCCCCATCACCACTACCACCAATATTACCACTATTACCACCATAACCATCGCCACAGCCACCACCACCACCACTACCACCATAACTACCATCACCACACTCAAACACACACACACACACACACACAAACACACACACACACACACGTCTCATATTTACAATTCATAGTAATAATTTTCATACTTCTTAATCTTATGACGTACATATTTCAGTTCAGTGTTGTAGTTTGATGAAAAAGTTTATTTTTACAACGACAACAACAACAACAAAAACTACTAGTACTACTACTACTTCTACAACTACCAAGACCACCACCACTACTACTATTACTACTACTAAAACAATATTAACAACTTTACTACTACTATCATCCCAACTATCATTACTACTTCTATTACTGCCACTATCATCACTATCATTACTACTACTACTACTACTACTACTACTACTACTACTACTACTACTACTATCACCAATAGCACTACTAAACCTTGTAATTGTTGTTGTCGTCATTATCATCACACAAAAAAATCCCGGAGAAGCCAAAAGAAGGCTGCCTGTTTATTATGACAAGCAGCACACATTCATTCCCTCCTCCATCACGAGCAACACAAACAAGTGCAATCTAGAAACACTACGAGGACACGCCTTGCTCTGATTTGCCGACGTGCGAGGCGGACATGGCTGTATCTTTAACCTTTGCAACACAAACACTGAAGAACAAACGCTCAGCAATAAAAAAATAAAAGTCAACAGAATCATTACTGCGAAACGAACGAACGACTCAAGTGACGAATAATTATAACAAACACATGCAAAAAAAAAAATAAATAAATAAATAAATAAATAAAAATAGTAACAAGGAACAAATCACAAACAAGTCACACCTTTATCATAACAAACACTAAATAATACACAAGGAAACAAACAAACAACAACGAAACGAACACACACACACACACACACACACACACACACACACACACACACACACACACACACACACACACACACACACATTAAAAGCACACAAAAACGACCTACAAGACAGACAAACACAAACAGAAAACAAATACACAATAACAAATACACAAATAACACAACACAAAAACACACAAAGGAAAAAAAAAAGAATATATACAAGAAAAGCACAAACAAATAAAAAAAAACAACCTTCACAAACAACAAAACAAAACACATAACAAACAAAAACACACACAAAAAATAATACACAAACAACAACAACAACAACAAAACAACACAGAGGCACAAACACAAAGGCACAACACAACAAACTTTCAAAACACAAAAAAAGAAAACCCAACACACACAAACAACAACAACAACACAAACAACAACAACAACAACAACAACAAACAGCAGACTCACCCCCCTACCCCCAGCCCCTTCACCTTCACTCGCCCAACACACGTGAGGTATAACGAGCAACCTGCACACAAGTTACTAAGTGGATATGTACCCAATAACCCTCATCTCCCTCCCCCCCACCCCCACCCCCCAAAACCCGCGGCCTGCACCTCCCACAGACCCATATCGCGGCCTGCACTCTCTCTCTCTCTCTCTCTCTCTCTCTCTCTCTCTTAACCCTTCCTCCCTCTCTATTCATGCACTCACTCACTCACTTGGTCAATCTCTCTCTCTCTCTCTCTCTCTCTCTCTCTCTCTCTCTCTCTCTCTCTCTCTCTCTCTCTCTCTCTCTCTCTCTCTCTCTCTCTCTCTCTCGCTCTCTTTCTTTCTACTCTGTCCTGTTTTTCATTCCTTTCTCTTTACCTTCTCTTCGATCCTGCTATTTATTTGCTTCTTGTTTTCGCTTTCTTCTGTTTTTTCTTGTATTTTTTTTTCGTATCTACTGCAGTCACATTCTTCTCTTCTATTCTTCTTGTTTCTTTTATTTTCGTCATTTTATCTATTTGATCACAGTCCTATTCATTAATTCCTATTCTTCTTCTCTCTTTTATGGTCATTTTATCTTCTTCGTTTCCTTTCCCTACTACATCTCATTTTCCTTTCTTTCTTACATTCCTCCTCTCGCTTTTATTCTTTTTCTTATTTCTTTATTATATTACAATCGCCGTTTTCTACCTCCTTTCTCTCTCTCTTTTCTTTTTTTTTTCCCTTGCTTTCTTCACTTCTTTCTTCTATCTTCACTGATTATTAACAAACAAGCTGCATCTCTCTCTCTCTCTCTCTCTCTCTCTCTCTCTCTCTCTCTCTCTCTCTCTCTCTCTCTCTCTCTCTCTCTCTGTACACTCTACATGCAGCAAAGCACATCACAAGAATGACCTTCCACCTCTCCACCTCCAACCATCCACCTCCTCCACCTTCATCTCCACATTGCAGCTCAGTGACTAAACCAAGGATGAAATTCACTACCTTTAAAAAGTTGCGTGGATTAACTCTGTGACTAGCGTGGAGTGTCCTTGATCTTAGCGAAGTAGTCAAGTTATCTATAGAACATTTCCAGTATATTTTCCAGGTATCATTGACAGGGAAAGGTGCGATGGAGTAATTGAAATCTTTTAGTCTTCAGTGGTATGGGCATTGTATGAGTAGAGGTGAAGAATGAAATGGTAGAACAATGCTGGGGTTGCAGATAGGAGTAAGAGGAAGGGAGGACACCACGAAGACGATGGGGTGACAGTATACATGGCAAGTTGAGAGAGACGAGAGAGAGAGAGAGAGAGAGAGAGAGAGAGAGAGTGGAAAAGGTTGATAAGAGACCGCGACCTCCTTAATAGATAAAGGAAAAGCGAGAGAAGTGGTAGTTTAACTTTTTCACTGCTATTTGGTATCTTTTCTTGTTCTACAGCCATTTTCAAACATTAAACTGTCCGGAAATTGCAAAATATATTCTCTTTAATCCCCTTCATTCTTGTAGATGCTTATAAAGATCACGTACATTACTTCTCGGCCCGTGAATGGTTGCATAGAGCAGTAGAAGGAGTATTTTCTGCAGAGTGAGGGTCAAGCTGCGTCACTCAATAAGCAGGTGTCACTGTGTCATTGGCAGCTCAAGGGTTAAATATGACACCAGAAAATCAAATGAGAATATCAAAAGGTTAAGTTATGTTAGGTTTGGCAAGTTTTAGGGTATGGTTTTGAAAGACAGCTATTAACAGGAGCGTGTTATCGTGCAGTTTAAACTCTCGAATGATCGTAACTCTATCCTTTGCTCACTATAACCGACATTCAGCAACTGGCAAATATTACGAATTGCTAGGGTGTGGTGAACAGGAGTGTGTAATCGTGTAGTTGAAACTCTCGAATCCTTAACTCTCTCTGTCGTTTGTTCACTATAACCAGCAGTCAGTAGCCGGCGAATATTACAAAGACAAGCAAGTTCAGAGTGACCGTGAAGAAACAAGAAAACTTACTGTAATCTAGGAAACTTTCACCTCGACTATTATTTTCTATCTCCATATCAGCAGTGTATTTTTGTGTGATAGCGTAAGCAACCCAATACAAGGAGCTAACGTAAGAAAGAGCATAAGGGAAGCTGCAAGAAGCCAGTAGGCCTACATGTGGCAGTCCCTCACAAAAAAACATACCTACTGATATTATCCATTATCAAACCTAGCCGTAAAATTATCTTATCATTTAAAGTTCCTTATTGTCTTTAAAAGCCTGATGATTGCGACTATTTCGGTCATATATCACTATTTGAAAACCAATCTCTCTCTCTCTCTCTCTCTCTCTCTCTCTCTCTCTCTCTCTCTCTCTCTCTCTCTCTCTCTCTCTCTCTCAAGTTTGTATTCTTAAGCACTTTGTTATTCTCTCACTAACACAAAAGCCACATGAATGATTAAATTGGCATGCGTGTTTTCTTAGTAGCGGTGCTGAATGAATGTTACACTGTCACTAAAGACACAAAATATGCTCCTGAAGGCCACGATGAATTGAGTTCCCACGGATGTTTTTCTTTGTTGTCATTTACTAGTGGTGCAGGAATTGCATCACTAAAACATTTGAAAACTCTATGATTAATTGGATTTTCATTGATGTTTTTCCCTACGGATGATGGAAAATGACTGTTAAGCCTTCACTGACATCACAAAAAACACTTGAAAGAAAATTATGGATGTTTTTTCCTTGCTGACGGGGCAGAAATACCGTTAAAATAAATTAGATAACAAAAAAAAACTTGGAACAAAACTCAATGGATATTTTCTTAGTGACGGGGCAGTAATAACGTTAAACTAAACTAAAATAGCAAAAAAAAAAAAAAAAAAAAAGAAAAAACACTTGGAAGGAAACTCCATAGATGTTTCTCCCTACTGATGGGGCAGAAACAACTTTACACTAGGATCACAGAAAAAAAAAAAAAAATGAAATAAAACTCAATGGTTTTTTTTTCCCCTTACTGATGAGATAGGAATAACGTTAAAATAGATTAAAACCACAAAAAAAAAGACACTTCCACGAAAGGCAACAACAAACACTCAACAAACTATTATTAAACCCACAAGAACAAACAAGCATTCAATAAGCCATCACTAGAATCACACACACACAAAAAAAAAAAAAAAAAAAAAAAAAACACACACACACACACACACACACACTTGAAAGAGCTCTACACACACAAGAGCCACCAAGAAACATTCAAAATAAATCTTAAGGAACGGTGGGGAGGCGGTCCCTGACTGGCGGAGGCTGGGACGTTGGGAGGGCAAGGGTGAGGCACGAAGAGGTCCCTGCCATTGCCCCCCTTGTCTCCCTCCCTCACTCTCCCTCTCTCACTCACTCCACTCCCGCCGTGGCCTCTTCTGCCTCCCACGGGTGCCTCACAACCCCCAGCCAAGAGGAGACTAATTAGCATCACAGAATTCCTCTCTTCTCCTCCTCCTCCTCCTCCTCTTCTTCAGTCTCGTCCTCTTCATTTTGCACCAATACGTCTCAGATTCAAGTTTACAAAAGGCTATTCAACTCTTTTTTTCTACCTCTTGATGAGTACGTCTCTCTCTCTCTCTCTAGCTCCACTCTCTCTCTCTCTCTCTCTCTCTCTCTCTCTCTCTCTAGCTTCACGAGATTTTAGACACAAACGACCTTGAAACGCCGCTGCCGGACGTACGAGGATGATGACCCTCCTCCTCCTCCTCCTCTCTATTATACGCACCTACACACCTCCTCCTCCTCCTCCTCCTGCACCTTCCCTTATTGCCTCATTACCTGGTCACCTTACCTGCACCTCCCCTCGCACCTTCACTCGTGTACCGTAAATCAAATAACTCTCACTCTCCCTCTCTCTCTCTCTCTCTCCTATCGTCTACTATCCCCATTCCTCCATTTCTATCATCTACTCTCCCCCTTCCTCCATTCCTATCATTCACTACTCTCCCTTTATTCCTGTAATTTACTCCGCCTAAAGGTTTTTAAGTCAATCTCATTTATCCCCTTATCCTTCATTCCTATTATCTGTTTCCCATCATTCCTATTATCTACTTCCCCCTTCATTCCTATCATCTGTTCTCCCCATAAATTCCTATTATCTTTTCCCTCCATCCCTATCATCTACTCCTCCCTCCATTCCTATCACCACTCCCTCCATTGCAATCACCATCATCTCCACTACCATCCCCCCTCCCTCCACTCCCATCACTCCCTCCCCTTCTATCAACACTCCCTCCACCCCTGTCTCCCTCCACTTGAAAGTTGGTGCCTAGTTACTAATAAGTTTTCCCTCCTCCACCTTCACTTCTTTACTTTTTCTCCCTTTATTTACTTTACTACTTAAATCTACCACTATACCACTTAAAAAGCTTCTACTTACCAAACAAACTCCTAGCAAGTGTGTGTGTGTGTGTGTGTGTGTGTGTGTGTGTGTGTGTGTGTGTGTGTGCTCAAACGACCTTCACTGACGTCACAACATATGGCGGAGGACAGTGACCTTTTAAATCGGGCCTCTATTTGGTAGGGGGCGCCTTGGTGAGGGGTGAGGGGGGAAGGAGGGGTGAAGTGGAGCAAGAAGAGTAGGAGGAGGAGGATGGGGAGGGAGGAGCGAGAGGACAGAGTATGGAGGAGAGGCGGGAAGAGATGGGGAGGGGGAAGGAAGCCGAGGGAAGATTAGGGGAGGAACGAGAGGAGTTTGGGGAGGGGCTAGAAGTGGAGGGGGAGGAGACACGAGGAGGAGGAGGAGGGGCGAGAAGAAATAAGTAGAGGGAGAGGGTGAAAACAAGGGGGAGGGGCGAGAAATGGAGGAAGAGGAGGTGCAAGAAAAAATGAGAAGGGAGAGAGAGAGAGAGAGAGAGAGAGAGAGAGAGAGAGAGAGAGAGAGAGAGAGAGAGAGAGAGAGAGAGAGAGAGAGAGAGAGAGGGGACGAGGAGGGATGGGTGAAGAGGGTGGGTCAAGAATGGTGAGATGGGGAGAGGTGAGGAGGATGGGGTGATGGAGGGTGGGTCATTGGCTCTCTCTCTCTCTCTGTGTGTGTGTGTGTGTGTGTGTGTGTGTGTGTGTGGCAATAGAGGGCGTGCGGGTTTACATTTTCTTCCATCACCAGCTTGTCTCCGCGTGTTGACACAAAGATAAGCAAATGTACAGATAAATAAATACCTAAGTAAATAGATGAGAGAGAGAGAGAGAGAGAGAGAGAGAGAGAGAGAGAGAGAGAGAGAGAGAGAGAGAGAGAGAGAGAGAGAGAGAGAGAGAGAGAGAGAGAGAATCGTAACTCTTGTCTAGTTTAGGATTTTTTAAAATTATGATCATTAAATTGACATAAATATTTCTTTCATGTATTTTTTTTCCATATTTGTTAATTTTTCTTTTGGCTTTCCTATTCGTTTATTTTCTCTTTTATTTCACCCTTTTTTCATGGACAGTCTTGGCATTGGGATTTTTTTTCATTTCTCTCTCTCTCTCTCTCTCTCTCTCTCTCTCTCTCTCTCTCTCTCTCTCTCTCTCTCTCTCTCTCTCTCCTGCATGTGGGGTTCTTTTCACATTCATATAAAGAGATTGAGAAGGAGGAGGAGGAGGAGGAGGAGGAGGAGGAGGAGGAGGAGGAGCAGGAGGAGGAGGAGGAGGAGGAGGAAAATCAAAATACACAAGAACATAAAGATGATATTCTTCAACAAGATGCGAGAATGTTATGTTTGCATGGTGAGGGAAGGGGGAGGGAGGAGGGGAGAGGAGTGGGAGGGGAGAGGGAGGATGAGGAGAGCCAGGGAGAGGGAGAGAGAATTTAAGAGTGAGAGAGAGAGAGAGAGAGAGAGAGAGAGAGAGAGAGAGAGAGAGAGAGAGAGAGAGAGAGAGAGAGAGAGAGAGAGAGAGAGAGAGAGAGAGAGAGAGAGAGAGAGAGAGAGAGAGAGATTCATGACGAGTGAGGAAAAGTGATGAGTGGGAAAAAAAGTAGAATAAGAAAAGAAGGGAGGGAGGGAGTGTGGATGAGGAGGGAAGGAATGGAAGGAAGGGAATGGGGGAAGGACCAGGAATGAGGGAGCATTGGAAGATGGGAGCAATCACCCCTAGAGCCGCCACTCCAGCTGAGGGGAACGTGGGGAGAGGAGAGGTTGAGGGAAGGGAGGAGAGAGGGTGAGGGAAGCGAAGAGTATACATGCACGTTGGCTATGGGGAGTGATGAAACGCAGGCCAGCCACCACTCCTCCCTTCACTGACAAACATGAAGTGCTATATAAAATGTGAAGAAATAGATACAAAACATCAGGCAAAACCAGAAGAATCTTTAAGGAGCTGTCGATACAAAGACTGTGGCTCCGCATCAACAACTGGACGGGCCACAGTGAATTAGTTCGAATAGAAAGATGAGGGGAAACAGTAGTAGTAGTTAACATTAGAAGGAAAGTAATGTGGAGAAAGAGAGAGAGAAAAAAAGAGAAAAAAAGAAAAAGACAGATTAACAGTGAACGATGGGAGGCGAGTGTGGGTACAAGTAGTGAATCCAACGAGTCAACACTTCGATATTGTTCTTTACGTATCAGTATTTTTCAAGGAAGAGAAATTTAAGAAACAATAAGAAAAGAGGCAAGAGGATCACGCACCAATCAGCTGCCTCAATGAAACTTCGATATTATTCTTTACGTGTTAATATTGTCAAGCAAAAATACTTAAAAAAAATAATAATAAGGTAGGTAGCAAGAGGTTCACACACCAATCAGCCGCCTCTCTTAAAGGGAAAGAAGGCAGGAGAGGTGTGGCTTCTCCATCAGCTTAGCCTGTGACCACTACAAATTTACCGTTACAATTACTGACGCGATTCCCTTGGTCTTTAACAAAACAGAGCAACTCCTCCTCTTCCTTCGATGTTTTAGATGTGAACAGTGTCCTGCCGCCAGGGTGCTCGAGAGAGAGAGAGAGAGAGAGAGAGAGAGAGAGAGAGAGAGAGAGAGAGAGAGAATACACACATTACCCACTCACATAAATCTATCCACAGGACTGTCCACACGCGCCGCGCCTCAGTGCCTATTCCACTGAACATCACCTTCTATTCATGTATTCGAAAATCAGCTCAGGCCAAGAGTAATAGAAAAGGTGACTGAAAATAACTTAAATATAAAAAAATGTATTCGTCTCTACATTTTTTTTTATGGTGGCTTTAAACTTTATAATCATTGAATCGCTCTCATATTTGTATTTTCGAATATCAGCTTAGAACAAGAGCAACCTGGTATGTACATCTTTCATTAATCACTAACAATTCTGAGATACTTCCTTTCGTTCTACAGCCACGTTTAAATACAATATATGCACGACACTGGAAAGCCCTTTGGACCTATCTTTTCACTCCTGCAGGTGCTTGTGAAAGATGTTTTACTGCGCCTGTTTAGCTGTGAATTGTCTGATGCCGCAATGAAGGAGTTAAAAATAAGTACATATAATATTCGTCTATAATTTTGCTTTCTGGAGGGTAAATATTATTATTGTTCTCCTGATGGTACTTATAAAAAATCAAATTGTAACAAGGCTAACTGATAAGATGATTCAAAATAATTAAAAGTATAAACATTTGGGAAGGTGACAAGAGCATTACGGGAGCACCAATCAGGAAGCAGGGGGGTGAGGGGGTGAGGGGGTGCGTGGCTTCCAGATCACCTTAAACTGCGACGAATGTAATGATAATGAGAATACAATCATGAGAGGTAAATTATCCACTGCAATAAAAAAGATAAATAAATAAATAAATAAATAAAAAAAATAAAATAAGGGAATCCATTAGAAGCCATCAGGATTAGACGAGGCAGTCCTTGTGTCAACCATACTTACCTATTTACACTTATCATCCTCATCCATAAACTTGTCTATTATTTTATCTCTTCAATACGCACAATACATCTACTGTACATGCATCCACCACCATCACCACCACCACCATGCAAGCAACACACACAAGAGCACCACCACTGTAACAAGAACCACTTCAACCACCACCATCTCTCAACTCAACCACTATCATTCCCACCTTGGAAACGATCCCTCAATCTGTCCACCACCACCACCACCACCGCCACCGCCACCACCACGTTGACACAGTCTCGATGTCGAAAAACACATGAAGGTTATCTGTTTTCTCACCTGCGTGTGTGTGTGTGTGTGTGTGTGTGTGTGTCAATATCATCATGAGTTGTGGCAATATTTTCACCGGCATCATAATCTTCAAGTGTTGGCAAGGAATTATTGACAAGACGAGAAAAGCTTTAGCAGTATTACGACAACAGGCATGTGTGTGTGTGTGTGTGTGTGTGTGTGTGTGTGTGTGTGTGTGTGTGTGTGTGTGTGTGTGTGTGTGTGTGTGTGTGTGTGTGTGTGTGTGTGTGTGTGTGTGTGAAGACGATTCAACTTTAAAAATAGCATGTATATGTTGAGTGAGACCAGAATCAGACCCAAGGCCAGATAGCGCTCACACGCGCACACACGCACGCACACACACACACACACACACACACACACACACACACACACACACACACACACACACACACACACACACACAGAAAACATACATACTAACAAACAGAACAAAAAAACGACATGCACAAAAACTCACATACACACACATATACATACATGCATACATACAAACATACATACAATCAGACAGACAGGCAAACATACAAGATAGAGATACACAAGCTCATATTTAAACCTAGAACAAGATACAAATTACTAGTGACATTCTTTGCAGGAGGATAGACATGTCACTGAGGAACAGAGGGAAGTTGTGGGAAGGTTGCTTCAAATTTACAGATGAAGGAAGTAAGTTTTTCAGGCATCGCACAACGCCAGGTTTGGTTTGTGCCACTCAGAAGTGATGGAAAACAGACGCTAGGCTCGCTGGCTTCTTTGCGGCAAGCGTTGAATTTGTGCTGACTTGGCCGTCTGACAAATGACGTTAAGAAATGCAGGGTAGACTCACTGGTGCAAAAGTGGACAGGACAGGAAGTTTGACCGAGAGTCTCATTCATCGCTAAAAGGAGTGGGTGAGGGGATAAGATGTTTGACTGGGTGACAGGGTCCTCAGAAACACCATTGTTAATAGCGTTAAATGTACAGTGGTCATCTACTACTGCTGAGATAGGAAAAGGAAACTTGAGATAGCGCTGTAGAGGAGAGAGCAAACTTTGTAAGGTAAGCTTAGAAATTAAACATTTATGACATATTGAAGGCAAAGGTTTTACCGAAATCCTTATAAAAGAGTCGGCAGGGTAAACTGGAAGATCGCCTTTGGCTCGTCCTTTACGTAATCCATACCGGCGATCACACAGAGGCGTGACGGCAGACAGGTACTTCAGAAACTTTGTATTGAAGATGCACTCAATAAGTTTAGAGAGACAGGGAATCAGAATTATAAGTCGATAGTTTGAAGGGTTAGAGTTGTCACCTTCCTTAGTAACAGGGTGAATGTGTGTGCACACTTCTAGCAAGAAGGAAAGGTGGATGTTGACAGACTGAAAAGTTTGACCAAGCAAGGAGCGAATAAGGTTCACACACACACACACACACACACACACACACACACACACACACACACACACACACACACACACACACACACACACACATTACATCAACATATCCCAGGAAGCAAAACATATTAAAATAGTTCCTCAAAATATGTTGCCAATAAGCGAAAGAAAATAAATTTTTACATGGTAGACTAATATAATCACATATTTATATTTTTGCTAAAGACAAATAATTTTATAATTTAAAATGCAACGTAAAATTCATTTTGACAATTATTTTGCATTTGTTTCTTTACACAAATTTAGCGTTTCATTAAAAAAAAATACTAATGTATTATGATATGCTTCCTTGTTTGTAGTGATCTGAAGTCATAACAATGCATCCGCTGTTCATATACACAACAGAATGCACAGGTAATGAGGATCGCAATGGATATTGTTTTGGTAGCGATTTTTTGACAGCCACATGGAAATGCTGGCTCCATTAGTCCGATGGTGCTCAGGTATAAAGGACATGTATGCTAAAATATGAACGTAGCAATGATATACACATATAATGAAGATTTAGGTTCGCGTTTTAACTGGCAATATTGTTAAATGGGAAATGGTCACGATTCATTCACAGGTGTTCACGCGTGGTATATAATAAGAGTATATACAGTTGCGGGGTTGTGACGAAGATTCATCACACTTGTATCGCCCAGAGCTCAGATATAAATGACGTAAGTGTATAATGATATCTACCTCCAGACATCAACCATACCAGTGTGACTGACTCCTTGCCACACACACACACACACACACACACACACACACACACACACACACACACACACACACACAAACACAGTCAACTCGGAAAGTTTCCCTTATAACGATGATATGAAGCTTGAAAGAAAACTAAGAATCACATGGTAAACTATTTTTTTCTACTCGCGTGAAGTATCATGCCTACAAGCAAAACCATGCTACGCTATAGTCTATTCAGTCTTGTCTCCTCTTGGCGTGCGGCGCTGCGCGAACCCAGTGATACGGCGCCGTGCTGCCAGTCACCGTGCGTGTGAGTGTGATCAGTAAGTATTGGAGTGTGCAGGTGTCATGGAACAGATCGTAGGGAAAAGTAAATTAAAATAGAAAATAATGTAATTCAAATAACGATGATGCAAAATTACTTAGAATAACCAAAAGAAACGGTCATCAAAATAAATGTTTGTTTTTCTCCTTGGATTCGTAAATAAAACTTTGCATATTTTTGAGCTCAGTAAGAATTTAAAACAAGAATATTAAATGAAATTGTAATATAGAAGTTCACAAATATATATATATATATATATATATATATATATATATATATATATATATATATATATATATATATATATATATATATATATATATTCTGAGACGAGAAATTGGCGGAAGCGGAAGGATATATTCCTGCGTGTCTATGCTTTGTGACTACGGGAAGCCTGGAACACCAATGTTCCCAGCTTTTCTTACGCCAGTCATAAAAAAATCCATATCACAAGATGTTGCAGATTAAGTGGAAATGTGCAAGAACTGTTAACTGTGTAACTGTGAAGAAATTCTAAGATTAATGTTTGAGGGCTATATTTGTTAATCGACAGTGTTAGGGCGTAGCAGTATGTGGGACCATTAGTTAAAATGTTCAAGAACAATTTGAGGGTAGAGAACGCTGTTAAACTTTCAGGGGCATTGAAAAAAAAAAAGTATCCTTGAAAGTTTAACAGCGTTCTCTACCCTCAAATTGTTCTTGAACATTTTAACTAATTGTCCCACTCATACTGCTACGCCATAACACTGTCGATTAACAAATATAGCCCTCAAACATTAATCTCAGAATTTCTTCACAGTTACACAGAGTTAACAGTTCTTACACATTTCCACTTAATCTGCAACATTTTGTGATGGTCTCACTCAACATGTACAAGCTATTTCTAAAGTTGAATCGTCTTTACACACACACACACACACACACACACACACACACACACACACACACACACACACACACACACACACACACACACACGAGGACACAGCAAAAAACTATGAAAAGGAAGATGCTTGAGTATCATAAAGAAATATAATTTCTCACAGAGAGATACAGAAGTTTGGAACCAGCTCAGTGAGGATGTAGTACTAGCAATGAGTGTGCACAACTTCAAGGAAAAACTGGACGTGTAGGTAAAGAGACGGGACAACACCAGCACAGCTCAGGCCCTGTAAATTACAACTAGGTAAACACACACACACACACACACACACACACACACACACACACACACACACACACACACACACATAAGCCTGTTATCAAAATAATAGAACTTCTCGTCTCGTCAATAATTCCTTGACAACACCTGAGGATTGTGATGCCGGTGAAAATATCGCCGCAACTCATGATAACTTGGTGGTCTTATGCTTACATTTTATGCCTAGCCCAAACTTTAGGCAGAACTAAGCATAATTCTAAGAATCTTTGTGAACACATTTCCAGGTAAATCTGTGTGGTCATTTAAACTTGTCCTTGTGAGAGAACACAACGTTTCAAAATAAGCGTCAATAATTCATGTTGAGATTTATAAGTGCACATGAAAATACAAAACGAACTAATTTATACACCAAGAACTAAAACGAAAAACTTTACTGATGTCAAAACGCGATTTTCTCCTTTTTCCCAAAAATAGTTGCGTTACCCGTACAACATTCTCTCCGGTGCTTCCCGCCGTCGACAGAAAACGGTGCAAATATTTTGGTAACTATAACAACTTTGAACTTTACATTTCCCTCGCAAGAAAACAAAGAAACGTGAATTCAGAGAGACATTTAAAACCGTAAAAAATATTCTCCGGCCAAAGGGACTCAGTCTTTTCATCAGGCGCCAACATACAACCGGATACAATGAGTGAGAAGAGGAACATGGAGAGAGAACATGAGGAGGACAAAGATGGAGGGCGGAGGGCCGAGCAAGGGGCTGTGGGACAGATGACCTAGAAAGAGGGGATGCAAAGTGGACAGAGAGAGGAGAAGAAGGCGTGGAGAAAGGAGAAGAGCAAAGAGGGTAGCAAGAGAGAAGGAGGAAAGGAAAGAAAGAAGAAGGAAGTGCAAGAAGATAATCAAAGAAACACGACAGGAAAACATAAATGCCGGCCAAGCAGAGAAAGCAAGCACGGGGGGAGGGGAAGGGGGGCAGGGAAGGAGAGAGCTGAGGGAACTAGGGCAGAGAAGGAGAGGAGGGAGGGATGGAGGGGGAGGGAGGTGAGGGTAAGGGAGAGGGGAGAAGAGGTCTGAAGGAAGGATGGAAGATGTGAAAGAGAAAGAAAGAGAGGTGATAGGAAAATTCTCTCTCTCTCTCTCTCTCTCTCTCTCTCTCTCTCTCTCTCTCTCTCTCTCTCTCTCTCTCTCTCTCTCTCTCTCTCTCTCCTTCTTCCTTGACTTGCTTCATGAAATATTAAGATATTTTCAGAGATGAAGTGACCAGCCGAGGAAGAGGGAGAGAAAGAGAGAAGAGAGAGGAACTGTGTGAAAGGTGAGGAAATGATGGAGAGAGAGAGAGAGAGAGAGAGAGAGAGAGAGAGAGAGAGAGAGAGAGAGAGAGAGAGAGAGAGAGAGAGAGAGAGAGAGAGAGAGAGAGAGGAAGGAATAGAAGGGAGAATTGTGGGTAATAGAGGGGAAGAGAGGTTCAGGATGGATACATGAGAGGAGGAGAAGGAAGAGGTGAAAGACAAGAAATGGGAGAAAAAAATAAAATACTAGAGAAAAATAAATAAATAAATAAAATAAAAAAGACAAACAGAGCTATGCCCACAACAACAGCGATAAATAATGTTACTAGTAATTTCTTTCATATATATCTTTGTTCCCTTCTCCCGTTTTCGTTTCCCAGCAGGATAAGAAATAAATGCAAACAAAGATCAGCCACAATACAGCACACACACACACACACACACACACACACACACACACACACACACACACACACACACACACACACACCTAAGTCATCAGAAATAAAAAAAAAATGATGAAAGTATAAAAATACAAGTACACTTTCAATTATAAAGAAGCAATGAAGTAATTTTCAGTATTATCAGTGAGAGAGAGAGAGAGAGAGAGAGAGAGAGAGAGAGAGAGAGAGAGAGAGAGAGAGAGAGAGAGAGAGAGAGAGAGAGAGATTCTGACAGATAGATTTTCAATATGTCATCTCATCTGCTTCTCTGTCACTTAACTTTCTCTCTCTCTCTCTCTCTCTCTCTCTCTCTCTCTCTCTCTCTCTCTCTCTCTCTCTCTCTCTCTCTCTCTCTACACTACTCAGCTGATAAATTTACGATGTCAACATACAGGCACGGTTGTCATGGAAACAGCAGAACATCAGACTAAGGAACACTGACCAAAGAGGAGAGGAGGAGGAGGAGGAGGAGGAGGAGGAGGAGGAGGAGGAGGAGGAGGAGGAGGAGGAGGAGGAGGAGGAGGAGGAGGAGGAGGAGGAAAAGCAGAATTGAAGTGTGAGGGAGAGCATTGAAAAGGGTGTAGGGAAGAGACGGAATGGGAGGGGGAGGAGAGCGGGAGGAGAGGAGAAGGGAAGAGACGGAAGGATCAGGGAAGCAGAGGGGAAGAAGAGACGAAGGAAGGGGAAAAGCGAGGGGAAGAAGAGGGGAAGGAGAGAGGAAGAAGGGAAGGAGAAGGGAAGGAGAAGTGTGGCTGAGAGGGAAGAAGAGAAAGCCCAATAAAGAAGGGGAAGGAGAGGGGGAAAAGAAAGAAAGAAGAAACGAACAGATGTGTGGGAGGAGAAGAGGTGGGGGGAGAGGAAGAAGGTGGGATGGACGGAGAGGGGGGTGGGGGTAAAATGGAGAAGGAAGCGAGGAAGAAGCGGATGTAGAACAGGGAGAGAGAGAGAGAGAGAGAGAGAGAGAGAGAGAGAGAGAGAGAGAGAGAGAGAGAGAGAGAGAGAGAGAGAGAGAGAGAGAGACTCTTTACATGTTAATACTTCAAGGAAAAGGATTGTTTTTCATATTTTTCTTCTCGAAGTGACCTACTCTCTCTCTCTCTCTCTCTCTCTCTCTCTCTCTCTCTCTCTCTCTCTCTCTCTGAGGCAGTATTTCCAGGTAACAATTTAGACAGCTCAAGTGTGTGTGTGTGTGTGTGTGTGTGTGTGTGTGTGTGTGTGTGTGTGTGTGTGTGTGTGTGTGTGTGTGTGTGTCGTCGTATTATTATTATTATTATTATTATTATTATTATTATTATTATTATTATTATTATTATCATTATCATTATTAGTAGTATTACTACTATAACCATTACTACTACTACTAACAACAACAACAACAACAACAACAACAACTACTACTACTACTACTACTACTACTACTTCTGCTACTACTATTACTACTACAGCTACAATATCAAAGCTAATCTCATTATCAAATGTAAGAAACAACAGGATTTACGGTGGACAGAAGGAGGGGGAGGGAGGGAGGGAGGGAGGGAGTGAGGGCAGTAAAGATAAGGAGGGGAGGGATGACAGCTATGGGAAAAAAATAAGGAAGGAAGAAAGGAAGGAAGGAAGGAAGGAAGGAAGGAAGGAAGGAAGGGAAAATGACAATGAAGGTAAGCATGAAGGAAAGAACGATGAAAGGAAAGATAAGGAGGGGGAGAGGGAAAGAGGTAGAGAGGGAGGGAGGAAGGAGAGAGGAAGGGAGGAAGGAAAAGATAATGAAGGTAGGAACAAATGAAGAAACGAGGGAGGATGAGAAAATGAATGACTGAAGAAAGGAAAGAAAAATAAAGAAATGAAGGAAGGAAGGAAAGAAAGAAAATGACCGTAGGAAGGAAGGAAGGAAAGAAGGAAAACAATGACGGTAGGGAGGAATGAAGGGAGGGAGGAAGGAAGGAAAATAATGACGATAAGAAGGAAGGAAGGAATGAAGGAAGGGATGAAGAAAGGAAGGACGAAGGGAAAGAAAGATAATGAAGGTAAGAAAGAAGGAAGGAGGAGGATTACTTGTTCGTGACCCTGAACTGGGACTAATTAGAAGACAGGTGTGTGTGTGTGTGTGTGTGTGTGTGTGTGTGTGTGTGTGTGTGTGTGTGTGTGTGTGTGTGTGTGTGTGTGTGTGTGTGTGTGTGTGTGTGTGTGTGTGTGTGTCTTTTTCTTACCAGTAATATTTTTCCCTTTTAATTAAATGATGATTGTTGATGATGATGATGATGATGATAACTGTGTTGTTGTTGTTGTTGTTGTTGTTGTTGCTGATGATGATAAACTAACACCAAAGAAAACAACTATCAGAGAGAGAGAGAGAGAGAGAGAGAGAGAGAGAGAGAGAGAGAGAGAGAGAGAGAGAGAGAGAGAGAGAGAGAGAGAGAGAGAGAGAGAGAGAGAGAGAGAGAGAGACCTCACGAAAACAATAAACCTTTTAAAGAAACACACAAGGAAATTCCCAAAACTTTTTAACCTAACCTAACCAACACTTCAAAAAAAAAAAAAAAAAGAAAAAGAAAAAAAAAAAGGAAAAAAAAAGGGCTGACGATGTTCTTCCTCTCCAACTTCGACACAAAAGTCTTGGTTGTGGGAGAGGAAGAGAGAGAGAAAGAGAAAGAGAGAGTGAGGGTGGGTCAGGGAAGAGAGTTTGGGTGAGATAGAAGGAAAAGAGAAGGGAAGGAAGGTCAGGGAGAGAGGGGAGGGGTGTAAAAGGCAGGGATGGGGGAGGCATGGGAGAGGAACATGTGGGGGAGAGGTGTGATGGGGGAAAGAGTGGTGATAATGTGATGGTGATGGTTGTGAGGGGAGAGAGCGCGGTGGGAGGGAGGAGAATGGGGAAAGTGAGTATGGGAGAGAGAAGTGAGGAGAAAGGGAATGATGGGATGATGAGGAAGGGGAGGGAATAATGGGAGAGAGAGAGAGAGAGAGAGAGAGAGAGAGAGAGAGAGAGAGAGAGAGAGAGAGAGAGAGAGAGAGAGAGAGAGAGAGAGAGAGAGGAAAACAATGGGTTTAATTTCCCCTTGTATTTTGGGGACAATTTTTCTTGCCCTCAAATTTTTTTTTTAAAGTTTCCCCTCATTTTCCTCTTCAGCATAATTTTCCCCTCTCACGTGAGGAGAAACACGGAAAAAAAATACTGATGGTGGAAAAAAAAAAAGATTAATACAAAAGAAAACATACATTATTACTTCTATAGAAAAAAACTAATACGTGTGTGCGTGTCTGTATACACACACATACACACACACACACACACACACACATATACACACACACACACTGCAATCCTGCGTGAAAATCGGACTTTGTAGCAAATTATTCATTGAAATTGAAATTGGATTCGTAAGGCAACAAGCATGGACCCCTTCCCTCCATTCCTCTTCCCTCCATCCCTCCTCCTCCCCTCCCAGCACGTGAGAGGAGAGGGGGAGGAGGGAAGAGGGGAGAAAGTGAGGAGGAAACATGTAATCTTTGCATTTAAACCTTACCTGTAGTTGTTCTCGGGGAGGTAAATGAGGTAATGAAGATGTGGGAAGGAGGAGTGGGGCGTGGCTAGTGTGTGGAGGGTGTGGTGGAGATTGCAGTGAAGGTGGAAAGTGGAGTGGGTGGAGTTTGAACTGTAGTGTGGTGGAGTGTGTCATTGGGTTATGGTGGGGGATGAGGTGGAGTGCGTGGCTAGTGGAGTACGTTGAAGAGTCTAAGGTCGAATGGATTGCTGTAGTGGAGTAATGGAGTGAGAGTCGAGTGTGGTGGAGTTAGTAGCAGAGAGAGGTGGAGTGGTGGAGTGTGTGACTGGAACGTGCTGGTGCTATGAGTGTGGAATCGAGTGAATGAGTAGAGAGTGAGTGGGGCAAGGAGGAGTGTTGGGAGTGGAAAGGAGTGAATGAGTGGGAAGTGAGTGGATCAGGGAGGAGTACTGTAGTTATGAGTGTAGAAAACAGTGAATATGTGGATCCAGGAGTGTTGGAGTGTACAGTGAGATGAGAGCAGTGTCTGTATTTATGTAGCGGTGTGTGTGTGACTGGAAAGCTTCAAACCAATATTCATAAACCTAGCGGCGCTGTATCTCGACAAGTTAACAGGCTGTAGTACATGAGAATGCCAGAAAACAAGGGAAGCTACGAGAAACCATTAGTCCTACACGTGGCAGTCCCTGTAGTGGCAGATACTGGGGATTTAATATATTTTTCATGATTTTACCGATAGTTTTACCAGGATTCTGCATCAGTGAAAGAAAAAAAAAAACTCGTAAGAACTCAATAAATAATCAATGTGGCCTTTGAAATGTATCCTCATGAGAGAGTTAGTGCAATAATTTACACTAACGCAATGTGTGAAGTCCTTATAAGCGTCTAGAAGAAAGAAAACGGGTTAGGAGAATAGGGTTTGGAGTTTCTAGCTGGTATAGTGTTTGGAGGTGACTGTAGACCAAGAAGAAATGTCTCGGAGCGGTTATTCATAAAAGGAAAGATGTGGTAAATAGCAGTGAAAGGGTTAAGCATAAGGAAATGAGTGTGATGGGTTGTGGTGTGGAGTGATGGAACAGTGGAGTGGTGGAGTGGAGGAGTGGTTCGCCCTCCCAGCTCATGGCGGAGTAAAAGATTAATTACCGAGTTTGTTAATGGAGGAACGAGTGAATGCTGCGTTTTAATCATGTCAGAATCAAAACTACATTACTTTTTCTTCTTTTTTTCATATACCGATCACTTTTATTCCCCACATTTGGAAGTAATAGAAAAGTGTTGTGGAAAAATTTCTGGTTTTTATTTAGGGAAGAAAACTTAATGAGGGTTTTGGAATGATGGAGTGTGAGGGAGGAGCCTGTCAGGTAAGGGGTGTGAGGCGGACTGAGTTAGTGAATGAGTGAGTGTGGGAAAAAAATGTCAGGCAAAGTGAGAAGTGGGAAATGTGGTTAGTGTAAAGTCAAGCTGAGTGTGTAAAATGAAAAGAGCACGTGTGAAAACATCAGGTAAAATGTGAAATTAAAAATGCATTTGAGTGAAAATAAACGATCAGGAAATGTGCGCCATTAAGAGTGTGTTTAGAAATGAAAAAAAAAAAAAAGACTGTGAAGTTGATGTGTATATGAGTAAAAAGAAAATGAATTCCAGTCATTATGGAGTATGAGTGTTAGGTAATGAGTCCGAGTCTGTGGGTGTTCAAAAGAAAGAAAGAAAATCAGGCAAAATACGATAGCTGACATGTGCTGGTGAGAAAATAAAATGCCATGAAAAATGTGAAATTAAAAGAGCAATTGAGTGCAGAAAAAAAAAAATAGGAAAGCAGTGAAAATAAAAGTATCGAAGTAAAAAAAAAAAAAAAAAAAAAAAGTGTGAAAAACCGCTGGCTACGTAAACTGACTACAAGCTCCACCTCTCGCCCCGCCCCTTATCCCGGCGCGGCAGCTCATTGGTTCTCCCCTCACGCTCTTGATTCCCAGTATTTTCAAATTTAAGATATTTGATTTCCTTATTAACAAGTCTTACCCTAATTGATTTTCGAAAATAAGAATATGAAAACACTACTAGGTACAAGCGGAAAGCTAATTTGATGATGTTCATGAGTTTGAATGAAGAATAAAGGAACAATAAGGATCTAATTATGAAGATGACAAAATAGGTCTGACATTTCATTAAGCCTAGATTATGAAATACCGAAAACTATGTCTGATGACGGGAGTGATGATGCAATGGCAAGTGTGGAGCAACAATGCAACACAGGCTGACAGCTGGTGGTCAGGCAGTCACCTTTTATGGGCAAGTTGCCGCGAATTATGAACACGTACAAAGAGATGACTTGAATGGAAATGAGGTACGCGTGAGTCACAGTAGTAGTAGTAGTGGTGGTGGTGGTGGTGCTTGGTACATAGTGAACGGTTTGCTCTGAGTGCCATATGTGGACAAAAAATGAGTCTCTTTTTATGTATTAATGAAGCAACACGGCCTGGTGAGCAGTAAGTGGGCCAGTGCTTGCTCTGGGCGTCCTCTCTCTTGTTCCCATGTGCCGCGGAGAGAGACAGAGCAATCCTCCGAGTCCACATACTGCTTGGCGCCCTTCCTTGATATAGCGCCCTGTGACCTGCTGACAACCTTCCTTAAGTAAAGAACTAACTACAAACGATGTACGAATGTAATCAGAAATAGAGCAATTTTCTTCATTCACTTAAACAGAAACGAAGTAGCCTACAACTGTAATGAGAAACAGAACAACTTCCTGCATTCACTTCTGTAGAAACGATGTAAAACTGTAATCAGAAATAGAGCAAGCTTCTCCATTCACCTCTACAGAAAAGATGTATAATTGTAATCAAAACAAAACAACTTCCTTTATTCGCTTCCATAGAAAAGATGTACAATTGCAATCAGAAACACAGTAACCTTCTTCATTCACTTCTACTTTTGCCTCAGTCTGAAGTTCTGTGATCTACTGGTAATCTTCCTGCAGTAAGGAGTTAACCAGGAAAAATGTACAGTTGTGGTCAGAAGTAGAGTAACCCTCGGCACTCATTTCCTCTGCATGTTGCCCCCCTGCCTCAGTGTGAAATATCATGAAGCACCCGGCAGCTGCTCCACCGAGGGGCAGCAAGAGGATGTGGACGCTGCCTCTAGATCGGCTTATGCTACAGCGACTATAAATTCTTAGAGAACACCAGCGAACCATCTGCTACACGAGATGCTTACTTCCTATGGCGCGATTCGAAACGGCGAGTAAAACAAAGCATAAATTTTAACTGCTTCAAACAGAATGAAAACGAGATACACAAGTGAACCATCTCGCCTCTCCCTCCCCCTCACCCTCACCACGGTCAATGTTCAAACGTGGAGCAGCGAGTCATTTTCTGAGCCCCTGAAGCAATCCTTTGAAACACTCAACTATCTGGCTGTGTTTCGCTAGCACATAAATGGATCCTAAGTGTGGAAACCGGAGCAAACAAATGCAATTACTACTACTATCACCGCTGTACTATTTGTACTACTACTACTACTACTACTACTACTACTACTACTGATGCTGTTGCTGCTGCTACAACAACAGCAATTACTACTATCATCACGACTACCACCGCCACCATCACTACTACTACTACTACTACTACTACTACTACTACTACTACTACCACTACTATTACCACCACCACCACCCCTACTTCTAAGACGAAGATAATAACATTTACTACTACTACTACTACTACTACTACTACCACTACTATTACCACCACCACCACCGCTACTTCTAAGACGAAGATAATAACATTTACTACTACTACTACTACTACTACTACTACTACTACTGCCACAACAACAACAGCAACTACTACTCATACCACCACCACTACCATTACTACTACTACTACCGCTACTATTACTACCACCACCACCACCACAACCACCACCACTACCACTACTACTACTAATACCACCACCACCACCACCACCACCACCACCACCACCACTACCACTACTACTATAGGTACGGGTGGCGATATGCAGTAGTGACTTTTTTATCCATTTAATTTCCTGCCTTGACGATTTCGCTTTACATCACGCTGTTAACATACTGGCGGCGCAAAACGTTTTCTGTTCACTATTTGCTGCTGAATTAAACGTAAAAATATGCAAAGAGCTGTATGTCCAGAGAGAGAGAGAGAGAGAGAGAGAGAGAGAGAGAGAGAGAGAGAGAGAGAGAGAGAGAGAGAGAGAGAGAGAGAGAGAGAGAGATTTATATTTTGGGATATTTGAGTATAATGACAATATTAATACTACTAATAATGCTAATGCTAATATTACTACCAATACTAATAATGATAATGTGCCTCTTCTCATGTGAAGGATTCCATGTTAATTTCTCTCTCTCTCTCTCTCTCTCTCTCTCTCTCTCTCTCTCTCTCTCTCTCTCTCTCTGTTAATGCTCGTACTGAAAGAGAAAAATAAATGGACTAAAATAAAAGAAATATTCTAGCCAATCTCTCTCTCTCTCTCTCTCTCTCTCTCTCTCTCTCTCTCTCTCTCTCTCTCTCTCTCTCTCTCTCTCTCTCTCTCTGTGTGTGTGTGTGTGTGTGTGTGTGTGTGTGTGTGTGTGTGTGTGTGTGTGTGTGTGTGTGTGTGTGTGTGTACCTCGTAAGCAATATCAATAGCAACAATATCATAAATATCGTTGCATCACCACTACCACCACCACCACCACCACCACCACCACCATCACTACCACCACCACCACTCTTAACAACAACAGCGACAATAATAACAATAACATCATAAACACACCAACTTCGGGTTTCCTCCTCCGTCTGCCTCCTCTATTTTGCTCGATTTCATTTTCCTCTTACTTTTATTCTTTGTTTTTCTTCTTTTCTACCTTCCTCTTTACTACTACTACTACTACTACTACTACTACTACTACTACTACAAGACCAACTACTACTACTACAAGACCAACAACTACTACTACTACTACTACAACTACTAGTACAAGAACAACAGCTGCTACTATCACCACTATCACAACTACCACCAACAAGAACAACAACAATAAGAACAATAAGTGCAAGAACAACTACTACTCTCTCTCCTCTTCCTTCTACTATTGTATAACTATTCTACTACTACCAGTTCTGATCCTGTTCCTGCTACTATTACTACTACTACTACTACTACTATTACTACTACTACAACTATATGGTAATACGAGGCTAAATTAAAAGCAGAAGTTACTTAATTAAAGAGAGTAAGGAAGTTTGAGGTCATACTTAAGAAAATCAGCATTTCCTTTGAGCTGAACTTCAAAAACTAATCATAAGTGTAATATTTTATGCATTGCCACACCCATGAAAATTATATGTACTTAAAAAACACACTTTCTTCTTTTTTTACTTTCCTTCACGACTTTCCCGCAATTTTCAACTTTCTTGTAAATCCTTCCTTTTGATGAACTTTTTTATTTATCTTTTTTTTGTGTGTTGTTATTAAAGTTTTCAAAAAATTACTATTCGCGACTCGATAGAGGGAGAGGGAGTTTCTGGAAATTAATTTGGGGACTGAGTAAAGGCATGGAGAGGAGAAAGGAAAGGGGAGAGGGAAGGGGAAGAGAAGAAAAAGGGGGAAAGATGGAAAGAAATGATTCTGGATACTGAGATTAATGCAGTGAAGCGTTTGTGTGTTACAGCAGCACCTCTCTCTCTCTCTCTCTCTCTCTCTCTCTCTCTCTCTCTCTCTCTCTCTCTCTCTCTCTCTCTCTCTCTCTCTCTCTCTCTCTCTCGTTTTGTAATTGCTTTTGTTTTTTGTGGATTTTCAAAGCCACTTACTTCTTCCTTTTCAAATGCTCCTTCATTCCCTCCTTCCTTGGACATTTTAATTACTTTTCACCGCCCTTCACTCAATTTTTTCCTTCTTCTCCCTTCCCGTCTTCCTCCTTGTCCTCCTTTTCCTCCTCCTCCTCCTGCTCCTCCTCCTCTACTCGTGTCCCCTTCTATTGGGCAATTTCTTTCCTCTTATCCCCTCATCTTACCTCTTTTTTTTCGCTTCAGGTCCCCTCATTTCCCTCACTTTTCCCTCCCTTCTCTCCCTTTCTCTCCGTCGGCGTCTTCGGTAACAACCAATTTTGTGTTCCCATAAAGGAAACATTTTCATTCAGATGCTCAGAGAAGGAAGGCGTGTGTTTGATGCTCCTGCGTGTCCCTCTCTCTCTCTCTCTCTCTCTCTCTCTCTCTCTCTCTCTCTCTCTCTCTCTCTCTCTCTCTCTCTCTCTCTCTCTCTCCTGGCATGTTGCTATTCCTCCTTCCTCTTCTCCTCCGCCACTTTCCTCCAGAATTCGTTACTTTACAACCTCCTTTATTTCCTTTCCTTGCTCTTTCATTTCTCTCTCTCTCTCTCTCTCTCTCTCTCTCTCTCTCTCTCTCTCTCTCTCTCTCTCTCTCTCTTTACAGCATCCTTTCCCTCCATAACACTTCTCGATCTTCCTTCTTTCCTTCTCTCCTTTTTTTCCTTCTTCCTTCCAACGTACCATCATCACTACCACTACAAGCAAGTCTCTCTCTCTCTCTCTCTCTCTCTCTCTCTCTCTCTCTCTCTCTCTCTCTCTCTCTCTCTGCCTGCCTCAATGCCTCTCCCTTTCCCTCTCCCTCACTAAACAATCAGATTCTCCCGTACGGTCTATTTAGTTGCCCTGCCCGCCAGTCCGGCCAGCCCAGTCAGACAGACCAGCCCGGCAAACTCACAGCCGAGGCTACCGACAATTCCAACACTTAAGGGAGTTCGAAGTCAGGATCTCGAGAGCCGATCTGAGTTGCCTGGTGGTGGTGGTGGTGGTGTTGGAGGAGTTGTATAGGAATAGTTAGTGGTGGTGGTAGTGGTGGTGAAGGATGGGGAAAAGAATGAGGATGAGGAGGAGGAGGAGAATAAAGGAGCACAATGGAACACAACTAAAGAACAAACAGCTAGGGCAGTGGTGATGGTATCTGAGAATCGCTACCCGGAGTGGATGCCCTTCCTAACCCCGGACATTGCCCTGAATTCGAACCCGCGCGCTTGAGAACCCCTAGGCGCGCGGCCCCACTCTACCACGGCGGCCCCTTACAAGACATCCTCAATAAAACCAATATATTTACACACGCCCTCTGAGCAATGCTGACTGGGGTGCAGATCACGTGATATGAGAACACGGGGATGCTCTTCCTCACTCACCGCTAAAAATTGCCTGCCACTTTTATTATATACGTAGAGATTCTTGATCCGATATGAAGTATTTAGCATCTATCGGCATCACGTCTCACTTGCCACTCAGAGGCCCAACGTGTTAGTCCGTCTGAGTTCGACTGCAAGGCTTCTTTTGTCCTGTGTTGTTGTTACTTTGCTGGCTATTGGTGCGAGGAGGAGGAGGAGGAGGAGGAGGAGGAGGAGGAGGAGGAGGAGGAGGAGGAGGAGGAGGAGGAGGAGGAGGAGGAGGAGGAGGAGGCTGAAGAGAACAAGGCGAAGCAGGAGGAAAGGAGCGAGAAAAGTGTGGGTGGGATGAAGTTAACTTTCTCTCTCTCTCTCTCTCTCTCTCTCTCTCTCTCTCTCTCTCTCTCTCTCTCTCTCTCTCGCATCGGTTTAACTATGTGCATGTGATATTTCCGAGGATTTCTATTGTAGCATTCTTTTGTGTGTATAAAATTACTTTCTGTTGTTCCTTTTGCTATTCTCTCTCTCTCTCTCTCTCTCTCTCTCTCTCTCTCTCTCTCTCTCTCTCTCTCTCTCTCTCTCTCTCTCTCTAGGAGTGTCCAATCACCTTTAACCCTGCGGTCTCTCTCTCTCTCTCTCTCTCTCTCTCTCTCTCTCTCTCTCTCTCTCTCTCTCTCTCTCTCTCTCTCTCCCTCTCTTCTCTGAAATTTATTTACCTCATGTCTCTTAAATTTCGAAGTTGAAGGAGAGAAAAATTAACATGATTTCTGGAGGTCATCTAGCAGAGAGAGAGAGAGAGAGAGAGAGAGAGAGAGAGAGAGAGAGAGAGAGAGAGAGAGAGAGAGAGAGAGAGAGAGAGAGAGAGAGAGAGAGAGAGAGCAGGGACGAAAAAGTGTAAAGCGAAAAATAATAAAAGGGAGAGGGAGAAGAGAAAAAAAAAAAAAGAACGACAGAAAGGAGGAAATAAGATGACAAGGAAAACTTCGGATACCAGGATTAAAGAATAAAAGAAAAAGAAAGTAAAAAGGAAAAGGGACAAAATGTTCCGAAGAAAACAAGAAAATGAAGACAAGAACGTAAAAATGGAGATATTTTGAGTTATGAGAGAGAGAGAGAGAGAGAGAGAGAGAGAGAGAGAGAGAGAGAGAGAGAGAGAGAGAGAGAGAGAGAGAGAGGCATTATGAGTGTGTGTAAAGATTGCATCCACTCCAGTTCTTATTCAAAACAAGAAGTAATGAAGCTATTTATTGTTGCGCCTGTCGTTCTCCCCCGCTCCCCTCCACCCGCCCTCTCTCTCTCTCTCTTTCTCTCTCTCTCTCTCTCTCTCTCTCTCTCTCTCTCTCTCTCTCTCTCTTTGCTTACGGTTCACCTCTCCCTCTCCTATGCGACGTGGGAAGACAGGTAGAAGAGTAATTACCTGACTGACACACAACAAGGCTATTGATTTAAACAGGTGAACACCAGGGCAGGTGTGTGAATGAGTGGCAGGTGTGGCCGGCGTGCAGCAGGTGTAGGTGTTGGTATAGACTCAATAGCAGCTCTCGTCACCTCATTGTTATCATTAGTTTCTATAACTACAGTGGATGACAAAAGCCTCCACTGGTCTTGTCTGTTCATCTCTATACTGTTTACTTGATTGTGATTTTATGAGGGATTTTAAATGTTTTTTTTTTTATTTTAAAGTTTTGAGTCTCATTAATTATACTTATACAGAATATATCAGAATGTTACCTGGTGGCGATTTTTTTTTTGTAATGTTTTATGTAACTTTCATTAAATTTCTTGGTTATGTAAACTAAAAAGAAAACACTTTGTTGTGAATATACAATAGCAGTACTGCGTGACTTTGCAAATGTTTAATTCCTCTTCTTTTTTTATTCTTTCCATGCCAGTCTTCTTACCACGGAACATTAAGCTCGGGAAGGCAGTAAACTCTAATAAACATAACTGAGAACAAAGTCACTGTATGAAAAAAAAAGAAAAAAGAAAAGTATCGAATAAATCTAATATATTTCAAGATCTTGCTGCATACCAGAGCGCTTCAGACCAGTATTTTTTTTTATTTTTTATGAACACACTGCAATAACGATTCCTGTGTCCGGCGCGTGTCCCCAGTGATCATAAACACATTTCCACTTAATTGTTTCCTCCCGCTTTGAACTTTGATCTCTGGCTCGCGGCTCACTCTTAGCACGCTGGTACTGTTCATGCAAGCCCTCTCTTCCTGCCCCCACGCTGCCACTCACCCACTCACTCACCCACTCACTCACTCTCCCATCCTGCAAACCACTCACTCTCTCATTCACCTTGCAAACCACTCACACACTCATTCTACAAACCACTCACCTACTCACTCTCACTCGTCCTGCAAACCACTCACTGAATCACTCACTCTCCCATCCTGTACACCACTCACTCTCCCATCACCCTACAAACCACTCCCACCTTTCCTTCACCCTGCCAGGTGTGTGTCTAAGAGTGACCCAGCCAATGACAACTTTCCTTCATTTTCCTCCAGTGTCCTTGCGTCGGGAGAATATAGTCTGCTGATTCCCGAGTCGAATTTAAATGAAGAGTGAATGGCAATAATTTTCTCGAGTTTCCGTAATATTGTCACTTCGTCGCCGCCAGATGGTGTATTTATTTAGTTAATTAGCACGTTGGTAATTACTGGCCAACTATTTCCACGCTATATTCGTTCGCTAATTGGTGCAGTGCCTTCACAATTACCCGCGTCTATTGATTCAAACTAGCTACATTCATCCGTTAATTAATTCCGTTATAATTACCGACGTGTGTTATTTTGTATCAATTACACACCACAATTATAAGTACATACGTTCATTACTACCTAACCTACCTACATGTGCTTATTGATTCACGCTAGATTACTCCCTTCATTGCCCGCCGTGATAATTATAGACGTATATTGTTTTAAGTGACTCTAATACAATAACGACTGTCGACCTGGTGACCCCACTACACACACACACACACACACACACACACACGAGGAGCGTTATGTCATCTTGATCTTGAGTAGTTCTCCAGCTCTCCTACCTGTCCATCTCAATAGCTATCCACTTATCTACCTGTCCACTTCACCTGTCTACCACATGATCTCTCCACCTCACTCTTTCTAACTCACCACTTCTCCATCGGTCCACCTCACTACGTCTCTACCTCTCTATCTATCTGTCTGTCCACTTCCACCTGTCTATCTCACTATGTAGTACCTATATGTCTCACTGTCTCTCCACCCGTCTACCTGTCTAATGGTCGGTCTTTCTATATCTTCGTCCACCTTTGCATCTGTCTACCTGTCACCTTTCCACCTGTCTGTCCACCTTGCCACGACCTGCAGCCTTCCTTCACTCTGCCACTTCTATTACTTCTACCTATACTTCACTCCTCCTTCACACAATTTCCAATGTACTTTTTACTCTCCTCCTCCTCCTCTTCCTACTCCTACTTCTCGTCTTCCAGCTTCTCCCTCTTCCTTCTATTTCCTCGTCTTTGTCTGCTTGCTTTCTTCCTTCCTCCTCTTCCTCCCCTCTCCTCTCCCTCGTCTTGGTCTTCCTCCTTTATTGTCACATCCAGCTTCTGTCTCTAGGTCTTCACTACTCTCCTCCCTTTCATCCTTCACTACCTCTCCTCCATCTCTTCTTCTACTTCCTCCTTCGTCTTCACCAACGTCTTCACTGTTATTTAATGAAACGCTTCCCCCTTCCATCTTCTCTCCCTTCTAAATGATGCCCAGGCTGAGAAGTGTCATGTGAAGATGGACCTAAGAAATATATTGGTCTACTCTGTTGAAAAGAGAGGATGTGTGATGCTTTAACGGAGGCGTTCGAAATATTAAAAAGAATTAGAAGACATCAGTGAAGATTTGGCAGTCAACTGATGAAAGATAACTAGAAAACTGAAGTGTAAGACAATCGATTTTCACCAAACGAAGCCAAACACTTCCCCAGTCGGGTCGTCACTGTCTGGAACGCCCCGTAACATTTCTCAGGAGCACGTTAGACAAGTACTGAGACTGTAATCCTAAATCAACCTTCACAAAACCACCTATTATTAATGAAGATAGGAGTAAACGGAGATATAATGGTACTTGTAGTTGATGAGCACCTAAAGGGCATTTTTAACGCCTTCAGGACAACAATAACCATCTTAAAGTCAATACAGTTTTGTAATGTTCCCCGGAGTGAAAGTGAGCTAATCTCGTCGTACTCAAAGAGTTAAGAGAATTCAAGTTCTACTCAATGTATATAGTTTGTTTTATTTATTTAATGGTTATTATTATTATTATTATTATTATTATTATTATTATTATTATTATTATTATTATTATTATCATTATTACAATTTTAACTAGATATCATCGTGGAGTAATTACACTAATTAAAGTGCTTTCATTAGTGCGATAACTTTTGTATACCATGTAATTATATTAGCTTGTTTTATGAAGCAATTCAAATAAAAATACATATACAATTAAGAACACACACAAAAGAAAAAAAAAAAAAAAAACGCCACATGTACACTGGGGTAAATATTTGTCCGGGGAAGTGTCCCTCGGCGCAGCGTCCCGCCAGTACAGTCAGCGGCGGTTCCTTCCTCATTCCCATAAAAAAACAAACAAACAAACAAACAAACAAACAAAAAAAAATTTCATGCAGAGCTCCCTTGGCAGCCACGGGTGGAGAGCCGTGGGTGGGGAGGAGCCTTCGTCTGTACTATCCCGAATCTTTTACTTAGGACAGCATGGTGTACTTCATCACGACCAGCTTAGGAAGTAATAAGAAGTCTGCTTTGTTCTTCCATTGTGTTACTTTATGGTCCCGTTCCTCCTCCTCCTCTTCCTCCTCGTACATCTCTGTTATTACATCTCCATCTGTCATTCCCTCCATCACTGTGTTCTTCCATTACTATCTCCTCTTACTCCTCCACTATCTCTTCTTCCACTAATGTCTACACGTCACCACCTCGATTTGTATTGTTCTTATCACCTCCACCTCCACTACCACCACCACCACCAATACAAATACTCGTACCCACCACCACCACCACCACCATAACAACTTCTACGATAACCATAAACGTAACGACTATTGCTGTACTGACTTCCAGGTATTGATTACTGCTGCTACTGTTAACCCTATTACTTTTACTGCTGCTGCTACTGCCACAGCTATTACAGCAATGCTACTATTATTACTGATGCTATAGCTACTACTACTACTACTACTACTATTGTTGCTGCTGCTACTACTATTGTTATTATTACTACTATCACCACCGCATCTAACACTATCAACACCACAGCTGTTATTTACACTACTACTACTACTGCTTCTACTATAACCACAATTATAACTACCACCACCACCGCCACCACCACTACTACCTCTAAAAACAACATTAATTAGAACAAGAGCAACAACATCAACAAAAAGAAAAACAACAAAGACTACCACAACCATCACTACCAAAAAGAACAATAACAAGAACACCATCACCACTAAAATAATCACCACACCCACTTCTGTCCCTTCCACCACCACCACCACCACCACCACTACCACCACCACCACCACCACCACTACCACCACTACCACCACCACCGCAATTCAAAGCACTGGGCAGACTGACATCCCCTCGGCCAGCTCCTGTCAATAACTATTTCAGGATTTCTTTTATTGATTATTGAAATGGCAACTTTTTTTCTCCCCTTCTTATTATATGGTGCCACTTTTCAGCCGTGGCGCGCCTTGCGTAACGGGAGGTGGTCACGTGACATGGAGTGGCGGTGGGAGGGAGAGATGGGAGAGGATGAAAGGAAATCACCCCTACACACACTCTCTCTCTCTCTCTCTCTCTCTCTCTCTCTCTCTCTCTCTCTCTCTCTCTCTCTGCCAATAACAGTGAAAAGATATATGTTGTAACTCCCTCTCTCCCTCCCTCCCTCCCTCTCTCTCTCTCTCTCTCTCTCTCTCTCTCTCTCTCTCTCTCTCTCTCTCTCTCTCTCTCTCTCTCTCTCTCTCTACGCGTATAAATCTACGTGAAAGTCGCCTGAGTGATTTGTGAGAGGTGCACACATGACAAACTGAGTGATTAGAGTGATTACGATGATGGTGATAATGATGGTGAAGATTCATTATTGCTGTGATGGTGTACAGGTTACGACACTGCTCTCAATCTATAGTTCCAGGGATTCGACTCTTAGGCTGGAGAGAAAAACGTGCTCTAGTGTAGCTATTCTTGTTCATCTCGCGGTCAGTGGCTACGGGACCCTGAGAGGAGCTGTGGGCGTGAATGTAGGGAGGGGCGGAATGCTACGTAGAATTCATATCCTCCTGTGTGTGTGTGTGTGTGTGTAATAATAATAATAATAATAAACGGTTTATTATTTAGGCAGTTGACAAACTGAAAATGTACATAGGGGATGGGGAAAAACTTAACATTAATCCTAACGGTAAGACTAATCTAGGAGGGAAATACTATCGATTGATGGCTCGCACCATGGTGGGAATCGCACTGAGTCTGTACCGGTCCGTGCGCGGCGCCTTCAGGGGCGTTATTTTGTTGTGGTGTCTGGTGGCACGGACAGGGCGAGGCGCGTCGGGCGGCAGCATGTCTCTGAGACGCGGATGATGCAGTAGTCCCTTCCCAAACTTCTCCAGAGCCTCTCGGTGCCTGGTGGATATTCTGGACAGACTCAGGGTGGTCAGGGCTTCTTCATAGGTGGTGTATGCAGGGCCAAGGATGACCCTGCACGCCCTTTTCTGCACACTCTCTAGCTGTAGCTGTTGAGTGTGTGTGAGGGAGGAGGACCACGCTGGGGAGGCGTACATGAGTTTGGGGAGGATGAAGGTGAGGTACACCCCCCTTAACTCATCTGTCGGCGTCCCCAGCGACCTGAGTCTGCGCAGCATGTACAGCCTGTAGGTAGCTGATCTCACGGTGCTGGCGACATGCTGCTTCCAGGTCAGCTGGTCGTCCACCGTGACTCCGAGAAGCTTGGCACATTGGACCACCTGGAGGGGGTGAGGGCCCACTGTGAGCCGGGGAGGGGGCACTGGTACAGAGGAGGTACAGAAATGCATCACCACAGTTTTGCTGTGGTTGATGGTCATCCTGCTCTCCTCTGTCCACGTCTGCAGTCGCTCCAGAATTGCTTGCAGTGGCGAGTAGTCCGGGTTCTTGTTGGAAACTGGGACGCCCACGGTGCAGTCGTCCACATACTTCCAGCGATGGGGGGTGTCGGTGAGGGCGTCGTTGATGAGGAGGAAGCATAGAGGACCCATCTTGGTCCCCTGGGGGACTCCATGTCAGCTGTTGGAAATTAGAGACAGAGCCCTGATAGCGAACGGCCTGACGTCTCCCTGTGAGGAAGTCGGCTAGCCACGCTATCAGATTAGGAGGGAGACCCAGACTTACTGCCTTGCTGATGACAACAGTGTGATCAACTAGATCAAAGGCTTTTTTGAAGTCGACAAAAGCAACAGCTAGAGAGGTGTTTCGCTTGTCCAGGTGGCTGTGGATGAATTCAAGGAAGCTGGTCAGGTAATGTGAGGTGGAGGTGGCTTTAATATTTCCGAATTGTCTGATATCCACGGTGTTACAAATTTTGGTGTATGCCCAGTCATATACAAAATCTTCACAAATAAGGCTAGGGATGGGAGTGATAGAGACTGGCCTGAGGTCATTGAGTGACTGAGGACTGGAAGTTTTGGGGATGGGAGTGACATAAGATGTCTTCCAGTCCGCGGGGCAAGAGTGTTGGGAGAGTGAGGCGTTTATTATGGAGCATAGCGGTGTTGCTAGCTCTACAGCAAATTCCTTGTAAATTTTTATAGGAAGGTCAGTGGGTGTGGTGGATCTTGGTTTAAATTTAAGTATTCTCTTAAAAACATCCATCTCCTGGACAGTGTGTGGAGGGGAGGGAGCGGGCAGATAGGCAGGAAGCGGAGTGGTGTGGAGGGGAGGAAAGGTTTGACAGATAGCAGCAAAGTGATCGTTCATCTCCTGAGCCGCGAGATTAGCAGGAAGGTGTGAGGTGCAAGGAAGGGATGAAGTGTGCTTTTGTAAGCCACACAAAGCTTTGATCTTAGCGTACCACTGTCTGTTGTTGGTCAGCTTGAGGTGGTGTATCTTGTCTGGGTAATAGCTTGCCTTTGCATTCTTAATCTCCCTGATTACTCTGTTTCTTAGTTTCCTGTAAAGGACCGGGCAGGAGTGGAACGCCCAGGTCCGCTGACGCATGAGTCTTTTAATGCGGGGCGTCATCCAGGGAGCATCAGACGGGTGCGTTGTGACGCTCTTGGCTGGGAAGTAGTGGTGGAAGGCTGCTGTAGTAGTGGCGACGTAGTTTTGCCATTTTAAGTGGACGTCCTCCTCATCCAGCACCTCGGTCCACGGGTGTTGTGTCACCCACTGCCCAAACTCCCTCATGGCTGAGTCAGGCATGGGGCGGTGGGTCCTGGTGACAGCTGACCGGGGGGTCGAGGTGGTGGGTGTGGGTGACCACAGTATGGAGAGGTGGGTGCTCCGTCCCATGGGAGGCAGCGGCTTGGGTGGCGAGTACTGCTGGCCCAGGTCTGTGAGGATAAGGTCGAGGATGGCTTGCTGGTGGGTGGGGAAGTCCACGACCTGGGTGAGGTGTAGCTGGTGTAGGATATCGTTGATATCTAATCTGTTAAAGTCCCCACAGATGACCAGCTTGGCAGCAGGATACCTCACCCTCAGGGCATCAGCAGTGTTGATGATGTGAGCGGTGAGCAACTGTGCAGTGGCGGCTCGTGGGGGGTGGTACACGACGCAGACTATGATGGAGGCCGTGTTGTTGGGATGGGAGGGGGCGTGACTCTCACCCACAGGGCCTCCACACCGGCAGGAATATCGACAGGGAGGTGTGAGGGGCTGAGGGCAGAGCGGCAGAAGACGGCCACTCCCCCCCCTGCGCCCTGACCTGAGGTGATGGTATAGCTGGTAGTCCTGCATCGTGCACACCTCAGGAACAATCTGCCACGCCTCAGTAACCGCCACAATGTCCGCACAAGTAGATCTCACCGTCACAATCACTTCGTCCATCTTGTTGGCCAGAGACGTTGCATTAAATAAGAGGAGTGAGGGAAGACTATACCACGTTCTCGGCACCTCAAAGTGTTTGTATTCCCTCTTCTCCACCCTGCGGTCGTCTCTGGCACTGGAGGTCACTACCTTGATGGGACGCACCACACTTTTGCCTCCTCTCGATCCACGGTTTCGAAATAGTTTTAAGGACTTAAGGCACTGTATCACGTTGGGTGGCGGGTACCCAGATCCTCGTCTACGACGCAGGAGGTAATTGCGTTCGTATGTTTGCACTGAAGCACTCATTTTTCTTTATGTATCACACGCATTCGCTACAAGTGTTCACAAAAACAACAATCCCACCAGGTCGAGCCTCAAACTAAACGCTAAAAGTTGAAAACAGAAAAGTAAAAAAACAAAACAAACTGAGGTCACTATCACTAGGGGGCGGGGAAGGCCAACAAGTTGGCCGAGGCTGCTCGAGAGCGCCAAGGTCACACGTCCTGCCCGTATGAGGTCAAGACGGTATGTGTGTGTGTGTGTGTGTGTGTGTGTGTGTGTGTGTGTGTGTGTGTGTGTGTGTGTGTGTGTGTGTGTGTGTGTGTGTGTGTGTGTGTGTGTGTGTGTGTGTGTGTGTTTGTGTGTGTGTGTGTGTGTTTGCTTCACGGGACAAGAAATGATTTATAGCATATTTTGAAGGGGAAAGCAAGGTCGTGGTAGTGGTGGTGGGAGTAGTAGTAGTAGTAGTAGTAGTAGTAGTAGTAAACAAGTACTATTAAAGCTATTTCTACTACAATTACGATAACAACAGTAACTACTACAATGATAACAACTACTACAATAATAATAATAATAGTAATAATAATAATAATAATAATAATAATAATAATAATAGTGATGGTGGTGACATTAATAATAACTACTTACTCATTTCACAGCCCGGCGACACTGCGTTATTTCCTTTTTGTAATTTGGCCGCGTGTTAAATAAACGAATGAAATGTGTGGCTCATTACCTTATCCGATTTGAACATGCATGCTCTCTCTCTCTCTCTCTCTCTCTCTCTCTCTCTCTCTCTCTCTCTCTCTCTCTTTCTGCTTCCTCATTTATCTCGCCTCTTGCTTCTCTCCTCTCTTACACTCACGTTTCATCTCTCTCTCTCTCTCTCTCTCTCTCTCTCTCTCTCTCTCTCTCTCTCTCTCTCTCTCTCTCTCTCTCTCTCTCTCTCTCTCTCTGCTTCCTTATTTATCTTGCCTCTTGCTTCTCTCCTCTCCCCAGTCACGTTCCATCTCTCTCTCTCTCTCTCTCTCTCTCTCTCTCTCTCTCTCTCTCTCTCTCTCTCTCTCTCTCTCTCTCTCTCTCTCTCTCCAGAAGTCATTGTCACACACGGGTACACAGTGGCACAATTGTCCCTAAACAATTACGTACACACAATCACGTACACAAAACTAAATGCACACACGCACACTGACATGGCCAAACAACGCCACTCCGCACGCACTCACCCACACACACACACACACGCACACACACGCACACACACTGCCACGGGAGTTCTCAATATCACCTGTGCACGTTGTTGTAAATTGTACCTGTGCGTGGCTTTGCAGGTAAGGACAGGTGTAGTGAATGGACGAATCTGGGTCATGCATACATTGCTTTACGAATGACACTCTACAAGTTCCGGGTAAGGCGGCAGGGAGGACAGAGAGCAGAAGTAAGGTAAAGGGTGTTGGTTTAGGTTATTATGGCTTGGGTGGGGTTGGGTTGTGTTAGGTTAGGTTATGGCTCTAGTTAGTTAGGTTAGGTTTGGTTAGGTTAGGTTTGGTTTGGTTGTTAGGTTGGGTGAAGTTTGGTTAAGGAAGTTTTGGTAAGGTTGGGTTAGGTTAGGTTGGGTTAGGTTAGGTTATGGCTCTGGTTAGTTAGGTAGAGTTAGGTAAGGTTGGGTTAAGCCTGGTGTGGTTGTTTAGTTAAGTTTGGTTAAGGAAGTTTTGGTAACGTTGGTTGGTTAGGGATATAAGCTTGGGCTGGGTTAGGTAAGATTAAGTTAGTTTTGGATTAGATCAGAGAGATAAGATGTAGGTATGGCGAAACACAATTAGCTAAGGTAAGGCAGGGAGGGGCAGATAAGTCGCAGGCAAGGCAGAACACATTTAACTGAAGTAAGATAGGTGAGGCGTGGGTAAGAATTAGGTAGGGCGGACCACAATTAGCTAAGGTAAGATAGGGAAGAACAGGTAAGACGCAGACAGAGCGAAAGACGATTAGCAAAAATAAGATAGGAAAGAACAGGTGAGGCACAATCAGCTTCAGTCAGGCATGTAGGGAAGCACAGGTGAGGCGTGGGAACAAGTAGAGAGAGAGACCAATTAAGGCAAGGTAGCAAGGGGAAAGTAAGGCGTAAGTACTCTAGAGGGAAACACGACTATCTACCGAACATTAAGTGAATTTTTTCCCTCTTCGGTGTGTTCTGCGGCTGTTGCTCTGACTACAATTGCGCTGAAGGACCAACAATAGCCAGCCAGGGGAGGGTTAAAGAGATGTGCCGATTACATACTCATCCACAGGCTGCGATAACTGGCAGGTGTTCGGGGCAAGGCAACGGTTGTGGGTTAGCAGGGTTTTGATCTTGCAATCTCTGTATGATCGTGTTTTCGTTACTTTTTTTTTGTTTGTATCTTGTATCCGTTTTTTTTTATGTATTTTGTGTATTTTTGTTGTTTTTTCTCTACTTCTCTTGTGTTTTGCGTATTTTTATTTTATTTCTATTTTTGGAGATTTTATGCATGTCTCTCTTTCATTACCTGTTATTCTTTTACTTCCTCTTTGTTTCAGTCTCTCTCTCGTGTCATGAGTTTTGTTGTATTTTTGTTCATTTCCCTTGTGTCTTTCCTGCTTTTGCTATTTTTTTTCTATCTCCATTGGTTTAGCTGTTTTTTTTTATTTGTTTTTATCTAACTTCTTCCTATCTCTCTCTTGTGTCGTGTGTGTTTTCTTAATTTATATTTCTCTATTTTTTTTTTTGCATTTTTTTTATTTCCATTGTATCTTTCGTGTTCTATCTTCCTTGCGTTGTTTGTTAATTTCTTGGATGTTTTCTCTCAATTTCTATTTCTATTTCTCTTGTGTCTTAGGTGTATTGTTTTCTCTCAAATTTTAGCTATTCCTGTTCTGTTTTTCGTGTGTTTGTCAATTTCTATTTTCCTTGTGTCCTATGCGTCGTTTGTCAGTTTGCATCCATTTTCCTTTTGTGTCTTGGTTGTTTCCTGTCAACTTGTATTTCTGTTTTCTCTTGTGTTGCTCAATTTCTATTTATTCCTCTTGTCCCTTGCGTGTTTTTTTTTTCCTTTAATTTCTGTACTTATCCCATCTTGAGTATTTCTTTTTCATAAACTTCTAGATATTTTTGCTGATTTCTAACCCTATTTCGTGTATACTATTCTTTCAATTTGCCAATCTCGGTGCACAAGGTAAGATTAACATAATTGAGCGTAACTAACTCTTTTTTTCTTTCTTTTCGTCACTGTCTTCTTCCCTTGAGGCTTACGTCAATTTCTATTTCTGTCCACCTCCCTTGCGTCCTTATACAAGTCAGTGTCTGTCAGTTCCAGTGTTTAGGGTAAGGTAATGTTACGGACCCCTTGTGTGTGGGTAAACGAATGACAGAATAGAGAAAAGGATGAACGGAGTGGATAAAATTGTTAAAGGGAAGGTGAGGTGGGTAAACACAAGATGAAAAATGGACAAAATTCATAAAGCGGAAGATAACATAGATAAAGATTGATAAAGAGGATGAACAGAGTGGATGAAATTGATAAAGGGAGGGTGAGATGGATGGATAGAAATGAAAAAAAAAGATGAATAAAAGAAAAGATGAAAAAATGGTAGGTAAGAGATAAATATATGTAAAAAAAAATAATAAAAGGAAGGTAAGATGAATAAAAAAAGGTGAAGGGAAGGTATGATGGACAGAAGGATAGAAAAAAAGTGGACAAAGGGGAATAAAAAAATAATGACCAAAAAAAAAAGCTAAATGATGGATAGGGAAAAGTGAAGACTGGGTAAAGAGAAGAAAAGACTAGCAAAATGGTGGATAAACATAAGAAAACATGAGCAAAGGATAGATAAAAAACGGACAAGCGAAACTCAAGAAGGATAAAGGAAGAAAAGCAACAGAAAGAACGCTAAATGAACAGAGAGTGAAAGAACATGAATGGACAAAGGGAAAGTATATTAAAGACTATATAAAAGGTAATGGATAAAAGCGAGTAGGGGCAGGATAAGACGGTGAGGTCAAGACAAAGTAACAAGGGGAAGGCAGCGTGGTGAGGGTGATAGAGTGCTGCTGGGGAGATAAAAGGAAGGCTGTAAGTGAAGGAATTGTGATTTACGAGGAAGTACCATTGTGGGGTGACGAGAGAGGCGGAGATGGTGAAAATGGATTCCAGGCAGGTGGGATGAAGTGAGGCACCCCCACCAACGTTATCTCACACCAAGACAAGAGCACAGAAGCAAGGGGAGATGCAAGAACCCGTCAGGCCTACACGTGGCGGTCCCTGTATGAAACACGCCTATTTATTTATTTCTATCATCCCCATCCATGAATTTGTCTAATCTTTTAAAGCTCCTTAATGATTCAGCACTTGATTACTGATTGTATTCCATTCATCTACCACTTACTTGAGAACTTATTCCAACCTATCTTTTTTTTTTTTTTTTAAATCTACAACTTTATCAAGCTTCAATTCATTTCTTGTCCTGCCCAGGTAACTGACCCTGAGGATTTAGCTGATGTCACTTATTGTACCAACTGTGCCACTTAAAGATCAGATCCCTCTTAGTCTACGCCATTATAAGGAATGTAAGTAGAATATGATAAGATGAAATAAATTAAAAGTGAAATAGTTACATAAACTGAGATAAGTTTACATAAATTGAGAAATGCTAAAACAAAGTTTGAAAAAATTGTTAGATAAATTGAGATAAAGTTAGACAAAAGTGAGATAAAAGTAAACATTCCTAATAATATTCATCTATATCATATTACATAAATATATTCATCAAGAGAAGAATAGAATCGTTGCAAATTTAGCAGCAATTCATGAACGTTCAAAACAAAATATTGCTATAATAATCATATTAATTACGCTTGTAATAATAATGAGAGCAAGTGATGAGGGAAACAAATATGGAGTGACTCTCTTGTTAACAACAACTACAACAACTACAACAACAATAGTAATAATAATAATAATAATAATAATAGTAATAATAATAATAATAATAGTAATAATAGTAATAATAATAATAATAATAATAATAACAATAATAATAATAATAATAATAATAATAATAATAATAATAATAATAAAAGACAATAGTTGTACTAGCAGCAGTATTGGTCACAGTGGTAGAGATAGTAGTAGTAGTAGTAGTAGTAGTAGTTTTTGGGATAAATAACGAGGAAATATATGTAATCTTAATCTTAATCTTAAGAAGAAGAAGAAGAAGAAGAAGAAGAAGAAGAAGAAGAAAGAAAGAAAAAAGAAAAAGAACAAGATTAGAAAAAAATAAAAAGAGAAGAAAAAGAAAGAAAATGAAGAAGAAAAGTACTAACAAACCCAGCAGAGCGAGGCGGCGTACTGAGGCGAGGGCGGGCGTGGGCGGGCGTGGGCGGGGTGGACAGCTACAAAAGAGGACCACAAAAAACGCGTGGGCGGTGTGAGTGAACGGGACGGAGCGGGGCGGTGGCGGGAATGGGGACTCAATACTGCAGCACGAAGCACGCGGCACACGAAATGCAATGTGCTAACCTTTTGTAAGCGTCAAAATGAAATGGAGCGTTGTTATTGCAATCCTGATCTTCCCTCCCTCTCTCTCTCTCTCTCTCTCTCTCTCTCTCTCTCTCTCTCTCTCTCTCTCTCTCTCAGGTAAAATAATAAAAATGAAAAAAAAAAGAAAGGAAATGAATTAAACGAGTGGTAAAATGCGATGACAGGACAAAAAGTAGAATGGAAATTAAGCGAGTGGAAGAATGCGGTGACGTAAAATAAAAAGGATGAGAAAACACACGAACGAAAAGAGATGAATTTGTGTTTAAAAAGAGAGAGAGAAAAAAAAACCTACATAAGCAAATCCAAATAATACAAAACAGATTAAGAATAAAAAAAAAAAACCAAGAACGACATAGAAAGAAACAAGAAAATGAATATGACGGAAGCAACAACAACAACAACAACAACAACAACATATTAATAGGAAGTATAAGACGAGAAGGGTAACAAAACACCGCCAATACTTTCATCTTCCACCGCAGCTTTCATCTCCGCATCACTTCCCCGCAAGGCCCTCCAGCTCCGCACACTCACTTCCTTCTACTCGCCACCCACCACAGCAAGCGCAGCACCAAAATGTAAAAATAAAAACAAGTTATCTTCGTTTTTAATAATGTATTTTTTTTTTTCCTGTGACAAAAAATAAAAAGATGTAGTGATATATATTGTTTTCCTAGTGTGATGGATGACAGGTACTGTGTGTACGTGTGTGTGTGTGTGTGTGTGTGTGTGTGTGTGTGTGTGTGTGTGTGTGTGTGTGTGTGTGTGTGTGTGTGTGTGTGTGTGTGTGGGTGTGTGTGTCCGCCAGTGGTGCAACAAATGGAACGACAAAATGGACAATGTTTTGGAATCGAAATATTCGCGTGAAAGATTAATTTCCAAGTATTGAAGTCAGATCAAGGGAAACGAGGGACCGGGACACACACACACACACACACACACACACACACACACACACACACACACACACACACACAGGTGAAAGGAAAAAAAACAGATATTGGCATCAATCTGCCTTTACGTGTTTGTCGTTTGTTTATTTAATCTCAGTTTCCTTTCATGTCTTCTTTCACTTTCCTCTGTACACCAAACCAATAATAACAATAAAAAATAATAATAATAATAATAACTCATTCCTCAGCCCGTGTTCTTTTTACTACCTTGAATTTGTCACAATCCCACATTACTACTACTGCTACTACTACTACTACTACTACTACTACTACTACTATTACTACTACTACTACTACTGCTGCTAATAATAACGCCCCCAGTATATGCAATCTTGTACAACATCTCTAAGTACACCACTTTCCCCGGTTTAAAGATCATTACGAAAATTTTTCCCTGACAACCCAAACAATCAAACAATGACGACCAGTGATTTTGTCTTGAATTAAAATACAAACAATTATACACAGCCTGTAATATCAATGTGAACAGCTATTCTATTGATTCACTATGCTTATTTGTTTCCCTTGGCAGGCACGTGATGGTGCGCCAGCTGTTGCTGTAACACTGCCACACCCAGCGGCGCGGCCTTGGCCTTGTCGAAGCTGCTGTGTTGAAACCTTTTGTGTAATTCTACAGCAATATATTGTTGTTAAATCTCAAAAATCCAACTTTGAATACAACAGAACAATAACAACAACTAAAACAACAATAACAGGACCAACAGTAATAATGATGATGATAAGAACAACAACAACAACAACAATAATAATAATAATAATAATAATAATAATAATAATAATAATAATAATAATAATAATAATAACTATAATACCGACAAGAAAAACAATAAGACAATGCTAACAACAACAACAACAACAACAACAACAACAACAACAACAACAACAACAACAACAACACCCTGAGCCTCCCCTCTGCGGATCCTCCCGCGTTACGTAACAGGAACAAAACATGTACTTACCCTGTTAAGTGCTCCTTCCTGCCCTCCTTTTATTTCCATTTTTCCCTCTCCCTCTCCCTCTCCCTTTCCTCCCTTCCCTCCCCTGTGTCTCCAAGGTTTTTTTTTTTTCTTCTCCCTCTTCTTTCTGTTTATATTTAAAGCTCTGGATGCCCTTTTTGGCCTCTCCTCCTCCTCCTCCTCCTCCTCAACAAAGCCTCATTCACTTCTCCCTTCCTCCTCCTCATCCACACTTCTCTCCCTTTCTTTCCTCCCCCCTTGAGGCTACTTTACGCTGCCCCTATTCTCTCTCTCTCTCTCTCTCTCTCTCTCTCTCTCTCTCTCTCTCTCTCTCTCTCTCTCTCTCTCTCTCTCTCTCTCTCGAGGATGAGACCTACTTCTTCACATCTCCTTGAATGCCTCTCACTGATTCTTCTCCTCCTCCTCTTCCTTCTCTTTCTCTCCTTCCCCTCGTGCTCTTCTTCCCCTCCTTCTCTAAGCAGAAAATACATACACTTGTAACTTCTTTTATTTATTTATTTTTTCAAGCTCCTCTTATCTTGTGTTGTTGTTGTTGTTGTTGTTGTTGTTGCTGGTGGTGGTGGTGGCAGTGGTGTGTGTGTGTGTGTGTGTGTGTGTGTGTGTGTGTGTGTGTGTGTGTGTGTGTGTGTGTGTGTGTGTGTGTGTGTACGTGCGTTTGTCATGTGAGTAATTAGGCGACTAGGGAATTCTACCGTTAAGCCGTGTGTGTGTGTGTGTGTGTGTGTGTGTGTGTGTGTGTGTGTGTGTGTGTGTGTGTGTGTGTGTGTGTGTGTGTGTGTGTGTGTGTGTGTGTGTGTGTGTGTGTGTGTGTGTGTGTGTGCACGCGCCATGATGTAGAATATTAATACGGATGTGAGCTGCAATAACAATTATTATTATTATTATTATCATTATTATTATTATTATTATTATCATTACTATTATTATTTACATCATCATCATCACAACTCTTCTCCTCCTCCTACAACTACTACTACCACCACCCACCCATCATGATTTATAACTATCACTATCACTATCACTATCAAATACAGAGCATTTTTTTTTTATGTAAGAGTGTCACTGGCCAAGGGAAACAAAAAAAAAAGGAAAAAATTAAAATCCCACTGAGGTGCTTCTATTAACATTAAATTGTTACCGGATCATCAATATTGCATGCTCTACACAAGGCTGTATTGACTGTGATGACATCAGAACTAATACAGCTGTAATGATAATGGCACTGGTAGAAGTATTTGTATTTGTGGTAGCAATAGTAGGGAAAAAAATAACTAACAATAATAGTAGTGGTTGTTGATACTACTACTACTACTACTACTACTACTACTACTACTAATAATAATAATAATAATAAGGATGATAGTAATAACAATAATAAAAAAAAAAAAAAAAAAAAAAAGAGGACGACAGCAGCAACAACAACAACAAGATTCCCGACACTTTCTCCTCTAATATCTTCCCATGTGGTCTAGTGGCTAGGATACCTGGCTTTCACCCAGGAGGCCCGGGTTCGATTCCCGGCATGGGAAAGCAACGATTTTATATTTTGTTTATTTATTTATTTATTTATTATTTTTTATTTTTTTTTTTTGCGCCTTGGATGGTGTCTCGCGAGGCCTCTCCAGACAGCCAGGTAACCGCCGGTACCAGAGGGGAGGTAATGGTGTGCATCACGCCCACACTTCACCGCACCACACCCCATTAGCCCCCGCCTGGCTGGCAATGATGGCGAATGTACTGGTGGTTGGGTTGGGATACGTTAGGTTAGGGTTTGGTTTGTTTGGTTTTGGTTTAGTTAGGTTTGATATGTTACGCTAGTGAAAGTAAGGTAATGTAATGTAAGGTTAGGTTAGGTTAGGTTAGGTTAAGTTAGGTTAGGATATATTAGGTTATGTTTGGTTTGGTTTGGTTTGGTTTCGGTTTGTTTGAGGTAGGTTGGGTTGGGTTTGGTTACGCTAGGGAAGGTAAGGTTAGGTGGGGATAAGCTTTAGGTTAAGTTGGGTTGGGTTTAGTTTAGTCTGGTTTTGGTTCGATATGGTTTGGTTTGGATGGGACTGGTTGCTGCTAGGTTGGTTTGCGTTGGTTTTGCTTGTGTCGGTTTTGGTTCGATTTGGTTTAGTTACGCTATGGAAGGAGAGGCGAGGTGAGGTGAGGTGAGGAGGAAAGGTAGGGTAGGGTAGGGTGAGGTGAGGTAAGGTAGGGGAAGGGAAGGGAACAGGTAAAGTAAGATACGGCAAGCAAAGGAAAGGAAAAAATAATAAAAGGAAATTAAATGAAAGGAAAGAAAGAGAAGGAAAGGGAGAGGAAGGAGAAGAGAAGAGGTTGGGTAAAGTAAGGTAACATGAGATAAGGTAAAAGATTAGATTAGGTTAGTCTAGATAAGGTAAGCGATGTTCACCTCACCTAACCAGCTTAACCTAACTTAACCTAACCTAACTTTATACAGAAGCTCTCCTCTTACATGGTAATAACATTTAATACGCTGGTGCCCTCGCGTGGTGCTGAGACGCTGAAGAGAGTGAACACAGGAATGGAGGAACACAAGGGGCGGAGCAAGAAACAGGTAGGCCCACACGCGGCAGGTTCTGTATAACACACACACGCCTTTCTTTCACAATTACCCCTGCTCATAAATCTCTCTAATCTTCTTAACCCTCTCACTCCTCTTAACCCTTTCACTGCAGAGTACAGATAGGATAAACACTAAATTTGAGTAACTATGCATTATTTTATTTTACTTATACACAAAAAAGTTATATTACTCAAACACACACAAAAATAAAAGTATAGACACTTGAACGTTTGAACTACTAAATTACTCTCTCTCTCTCTCTCTCTCTCTCTCTCTCTCTCTCTCTCTATTTTTTTTTTTTATCAAAGCTCCCTTTTGGCTGCACTAAAAACCAGATCACTGAGTTTACTCCAGCCACTTACCTCCATATTTTGAGAACGCATTTTTTTCCTGTCTCCCTGCCATGAATAACCATTTTTCTTTATTTTTCTTTTAGTCAACGTTCAGTCACCATAGTATTAAAGCAACAATTTTCTTTATTTCCCTGATTTTCCCCGGTGAGTGTTAGCAAACCACAACAGAAGCAGTACAACAACTACTTTTCCTGTTTTTTTTTCCCGTGAAAGCTGGCAAAGAACAATCATAGCAGTAAAACAACTATTTTTCTACATGTCCTTTATTTTCCCCCTGATGAATGTTATCAAACCCCAACCAAAGCAGTAAAGCAATAGTTTTCCCCGCATTTTCTTTATCTTCTCAGTAATAAAAGCCAAACAGCAGTAAACCAGTTATTTTCCTTTCTCTTTCAATCAATATTCAAACAGCATTAAACCAACAAATTAAACTACACATCCCTTTCGTCCCCCAGTGAATGGTAGCATAGCACACCCACACCACCAGAAGTCAAATACCCCCCTCTACCCGCTATCAGATCAGCAGACGGTGGCGGGGCGGCGGTGGCAGGACGAGGCGGGACGGGGCGAGGCGGGCAGGTGGGCGGGCACTTCCAGGACTCGAGCAGTGAGGCAAGAGTAAGGAGGTTGAGGTACAAACACTTCTCTCTCATACTTTTTTAAATGTGTAGGTACGAGTGTGTGTGTGAGTTTGTACGGTACGGATGTTTGGAGAGAGAGAGAGAGAGAGAGAGAGAGAGAGAGAGAGAGAGAGAGAGAGAGAGAGAGAGAGAGAGAGAGAGAGAGAGAGAGAGAGAGAGAGAGAGAGAGAGAGAGAGAGAGAGAGAGAGAGAGCCCTTCACTATACGTAAAATCCAACAGTTGCAGTGTGTGTGTGTGTGTGTGTGTGTGTGTGTGTGTGTGTGTGTGTGTGTGTGTGTGTGTGTGTGTGTGTGTGTGTGTGTGTGTGTGTGTGTGTGTGTGTGTAAGCGGCTTGGAGGAACAAAACAACAATGGCGCCTGACTTGTTTCATTTAATTTCATACGTTATCCAATTAATTAATCAGTTTTTCCACGTGTACACCTTTTTTTTTTTACTTCTCTTTTTTATGACGCGCGTTATGTCGTGTGTGTGTGTGTGTGTGTGTGTGTGTGTGTGTGTGTGTGTGTGTGTGTGTGTGTGTGTGTGTGTGTGTGTGTGTGTGTGTGTGTGTGTGTGTGTGTGTGTGTGTGTGTGTGTGCAGGTGAGCGGCAATTATGAAAAATCTTGACATATTCCTCTTGAAGTCTTCATTAAAAAATCGTTCAAGGCGATGACGTAAATTTATAATCATGAGCACCACAACAACATACGGGAGGGAGAGAGGGAGTGGGAGAGTGAGAGGGAGAGTGAGGGAGAGTGGAGAGTGAAGGGAGAGGAAATGAGGTAGTGCAGGCAGAGATTAATTGCTGACGATACTCTAATTAAACCTATTAAAAAGAAGTAGGTACGTTTATTATACTGGTAAATACCCGCCATGACACACATACGCACGCACGCTCTCTCTCTCTCTCTCTCTCTCTCTCTTACGCACCTCCTTTCTTAACCTCTATTTTCTTCATCTCTTCTACTATTACTATTACTGCTAGTTATGTACTATTCTTCTTTTTATCACATTGCCTTTATTCCTCGTATTATCATCCTTCTATATGCAATGCTTATTACCTTGCACTTTCTTTATATCTCATTTATTATTTATTTTTTCGCCTTTATGTACTTGAGATTTCCGTCTATCTCTGTCATCCCTCTTTATCAGTGAGCGTTTTCGTGCCCTTTCTTTCATTTATAATTCTATAATTCCTAATACCTTTTGTGTAGTTTCTTTCCAGTCTGCCTGTTTAATTCTACCTTTTCTCCGTTTTCTTTTTCCTCCCTTCCAACGTCTCACTGCTCCTTTGAGAGACCGAAACAGATAAAGTAGTACAAGTTTTAAAGGAACTCCTCCTGGGTACAAAAATACTAACAGCAGAGCCACAAAATAATACACTCGCTTAACCATTTCACCCTGCACATCACTCCTTTCCCACTAACCATTCAGACACACTTCTTGTTCTACAGACGCCTCTAAACATTACACAGGATACGTAGAGTAATATTTAGTCTACCTTCACTCAGCCTTGTAGTGGGTAACGGGAAGCTGGGAGTGGGAATGAAGAGGAGAAGGGTACTGACCACCTCTACTACATACGCCAGTGGTCAGGGAGGGTGGCGCTACCTCCCCCACGCTCCAGGGCAATGATAACCCGTTTAAATGACTTCCTCAGCAAGCACTCACTGTTATCAGATTAGTATTTTGGGTTCCTGGCGCGCCACTCCACAAAGCTGGCCGTGCACACAGTGTTATTCAATTTATACCACTTTGTAAGCTTGACCAAATAACACTTTTTTTTACTTTACTTTATTTTATTATTATTATTATTATTATTATTATTCATGTGTGTGTGTGTGTGTGTGTGTGTGTGTGTGTGTGTGTTCTATTACAAAAGCTTTCGACACTACCTCATACTCCATTTTGAAAAGGAAAATTAAGTATATGCGGGATTCAAGGAAATTTGTTTGTTGGATTCAAGGAAAAGTGTTCGTTGGATTCGGGGAAAAGTGTTTGTTACATTCAAGGAAAAGTGTTTGATGGATTCAAGGGAAAAGATTTATTATATTCAAGGAAAAGTATTTAATATATTCAAGCAGAAATGTGTGTTGGATTCAAGGAAAGTGATGTCTATGGTGTTCGCTGCCCCCACACAGCAATGGTCTGGCAGCTTTTCAGAGTTTTGAGTGACACAATGCACAACATTTACCAGCAACTCACCTTGTACAACAATTTCAGTTCTCGGTGCAGTCTTATCTTTTGATAATAAAAGCGATGTCGTGCCTTCAAGTAATACACTATATCTACTGCCATTTGTTGACGTTATTGTTTATCCTCACGGACACCACGCGGCACATCTCAGGACCCCAGCAACACTGAGCTGGTTTACGTCCCCCAGTGGGCCAAGCAGCAAACAACTTCAACCATTGGGAAAACAGTCAAGGTTATTTCCCTCAGCACACACTCACCAGCAAAACTTTACCGCCAAACTTAATAAGCTCACTGTGAATAACGTTAACGAAATAAAATTCCTTGGGCTCTCACTTAGTATCACTGAAATGCAAATTACGTACATATGCAAGGCATCAGGACCAAAGGATCCACATTTATTTAGAGAGTCAGGAACAATTTAAAAGTTGAATTATTTGATTTAAGTTTAGGAAAAATATTTATCTTCTTTAATTTGTAATTCAATCTCATATACTGATCTTATCTGCTGTGTAACTATTTGATGCACAGCATGTCATTTATACTTGCAAGAATTAATTTGCAACACACAACAACAGCAACAACAACAACAACAACAACAACAACAACAACAACGTAGTGTAACTAATTGGCACGGATACGAGCACACTAATCTGTGCTTTAGAGAAATTAACTGATATCATCAGGATCCGGAGCAGCATAATTGTTTATAATTACCTCACTGACATGGCACTCCACATTACACGGGCACGACAACACCTGCCCCAGATTCTTCCTGCCCGGGCACGACGCGCCCAACAAACCTGTGCTCACGGGACCCACGCAGCGCACCACCCACCCGATACAACAACGCGTGCTGTGTAGACATGTACGAAATCATGTACGTACACGCTGCTCATGTGTTTGTAAATATGTGTATACGAGCAAGACATTATTAATTCACAATATACAATTCTCTATTCTTTTAAGTGTTTTTTTTATTTGTGATTTTTCTTTTAATAATTATCTTATGAAACCCTATGTTCCTCTTCTACTTACGAGACTTTTGTTGTTGTGGTATTAATTCTGCTTAACGGAGCTATAATCCCCAGCACCAACCACCACTCTTTCAACCACCACTCTGTCAACCACCACTCTGTCAACCACTACTCTATCAACCACCTGTGCACTACTAACTGTTTATTAGTAACCTAACCCATCCTCTTACCTATTTGTATTACCAGCACTCAATACACTTTTTGTTTTCTTTCGTCAATTTCTATCTAATTCCTTCTTTTTTTTTGTTTTTTCAATTTCTGTCCCTTGAGTCTTTGTTTTTGTCAGTTTGTTTGCCTTTCTTATATTTGTACACCAATTTGTGTTGGTCTCCTTTGTGTCTTTCTGTTTCTTGTGACTCTCTCTCCTCCGTCCCTCCTCCCTAGTGTCTCCTCCTGCGCCTCTGTCTTCCCCCTCCCCGGCCCCCTCCACGTTCCCTCAGGGCTACACTTCCCAGCCCTACATACTTTTACAATTTTCCATGTACTCGCCGACACTCCCGAAGGACCGGAAACATACATCTGTGGCCAAAACTTTTACCAGAACAAAGGGAGGAAAGTACACCACCACCACCACCACGACGACGACCACCACCACCACCACCAGCACCAGCACCACCATTATCGCTATTAGTGGATGTATATAGTCGTTGTCAAGGGGAAGAAAAACGTATTTAAATGATCTGCTTTGGACACGAAGTACTGTACAAAGGGCAATGCAAGTGGCCTACATGTTCCCGTTGCTTTTTATTAAGGAAGAGGAAAGTATTAAAGTTTTGCTATGGATACTTTACTCGTTTGTTAAGGGGAAACTAAGAGGATGTTGAAAAGAAAAACGACTTCTAAATACATAAAAACATAAATGAATTAATTAATGCACATAAACTTTAAAACTATTTTCTTTGGGGGACTAATAATTTTAAGGTCAAATTGTTAAAGCCAAAGACATGAAAGTACATAAAGTTTAGCGGAATACGAGACAAATAAGAACAAAGTGTACAAATATTTTTTTCTTCCATTTAAGTACTAACACTTTTCAGACTGTGTTAAGAGACGAAAAAAAAAAAATAAATAAATAAAGAATAAATAAATAAAAATAAATAAATACATTCCACCTTTTCAAATCACAAAACAAAATAGAACTAAACAAAATGACACAAAATTAAATAAAACGAAATAAAGTAAAAAAGAAAAATAACAATAAAAAATAAACTTGATAAACTGTATATATATGTAAGCCTTCCCGTTTTCTTTTCCTCACTTTTAAATATATTCCACACGGAAAAATTTTTTAATGAGAAGAAATTATTAAAAGTCACTAGTGGTACGGGAAAAACAACTATATATATATATATATATATATATATATATATATATATATATATATATATATATATATATATATATATATATATATATATATATATATATATATATATATATATATAGAGAGAGAGAGAGAGAGAGAGAGAGAGAGAGAGAGAGAGAGAGAGAGAGAGAGAGAGAGAGAGAGAGAGAGAGAGAGTAGAGAGAGAGAGAGAGAGAGAGAGAGAGAGAGAGAGAGAGAGAGAGAGAGAGAGAGAGAGAGACTAAGGACACACGGTAAACAAAAAACAGGATTTTTAAGGATGGCAAAATAAACTAAAAACGCCTAGTGAGAGATCCTTCCCCCTTCCCCTCTCCCCTTCCCTCCCCTCTCCCCCCATCCCCCTTCCACTAATGAAGGGGTGCAGCTACGTTCCAGGTGAAACTAATTAATTACGTTCATTCACTCCTTCGCTGCGAGCTTCAGGTGAAATCCGCGACACCTGATTAGCAAAGACCTCCTCCTCCTCCTCCTCCTCCTCCTCCTGCCG
>NC_087187.1:6417500-6430000 GCF_035594125.1 Scylla paramamosain
GGCTGATGCCAATACCTGCGGGGGAAATGTAATAAAGGAGCAGGTGTGATCAGGATATTGTGTGACAGACAGGTGAGGCAAGCGACGATTGCTCCCTCTGGTTCCAAATAGCACGACCCTCAAGTGTATACAGAAATAGAAAAGGAAAAAAAAGTGATTAATGTTTCTGTATTCCACAAATGAGAACAATATTTTCATTTTTTTTTTTTTTTTGCTTTTTGCTCACTGGGGAAAAAAATGTATTTTTTCCGGATCAAAATAACACGACCTTCAATTGCATATATACATAAAAAGTGTATGATTTCTGTCTCTATTCTACAAATGAGAACACGATTCTTCTCTTTCTTTTTTTGTTTTTTTTTTGCTCACAGGTGAAGAACAAGTGCTTTTTTTACTTTTTTCATATCAAAATAACATCACCTTGAGGTACATACAAAGTAAAAGAAAAGCGTTTGATCACTTTCTATTCCGCAAATGAGAACACGATTTTTTTTTTTTTTTTTGTACATTGGAGAGAAACAAGTGAATAGTTTTTTTTTTCCTGAACAAAACAGCATGACCTTCAAGTGCATATATATGAAAAAAAGTGTTATACTGCCTTTCGTCTCCACAAATCATAACGAGAGTATTTTCTTGAACAATGGAGAAATAAAAGTAAAATTTTCCTGTACGTAAGAAAAAAAAAGTGTTAAACTGTCTTTCGTTTCCACAAATCAGAAACCGACTATTTTCTTGAACACTGGAGAAATAAGAGCAAAATTTTCCCGCACGTAAGAAAAAAGTACACACAAGTTTTCCTCCACATTAGGAAGAACAAGTACGCAGTCTTCCCACACCTGAGAGGAACCAGCGGCATTCCACACCTGAAATGCGCAAATATACAATTTTTTTTCTTCACGCACTTTAAGATGGAAAAGCGGACACACACACACACACACACACACACACACACACACACACACACACACACACACACACACACACACACACACACACATTCTTTCCAAACCTGAGAAGCACAAGTGAACACTATTGCACATTCTTAAAGAACAAGATCACACACCTTTCCACACCTGAGAAAACAAAAGGACAAACACACATTTTCACACCTGAGAAATACAACAGAATACGCCTTTCCACACCTGAGAAACGCAACTGCACATCTTTCCACACCAGACAAACAACACAACACGCACCTTTTCACACCTGAGAAAATGCAAAACACACACCTTTCCACACTGAGAAACACAAAAAAACAACAAACACACCTTTCCACACAAAACAACAACAACAAAAGAAAGAAAGAAAGAAAACAATTAGACCACGAACCTCCCGCACCAGGTAAAAGAAACTCCACCGAAAATATTAGCCGCGGTGTGTTAAATCAGGGCGTGTTACAGGATAGTTAGACAAGTGGGCAGCAGGTATAATCCCTCAGGTTAGTGGATAATAAGCCCGAGAGGTGAGTTGGAGGAGAATACTCAAGGAAAAGTTGTTTCGTGCAAGTAAGTTCCTAATGCTCCTCTCTCACTCTCCCTCACTTCTCTGTTAATCTGCTAAGACCTCTCCTTCTCCTCTCTTCTTCTCTCTCTCTTCTCTCTCCCTTCCTCCTTCCTCTTCCTGCTATTATTTTCATTATAATTTCCTTTGAATCATCCTCTTTCATGCTTCTAAAAATTACTTACCACACCTGTCCTCCTTCCCTTCCTCCTGCCCGCGCCTCTCACCTGCTTCTCCCCCACGCTAATTTCCACCTTAAGGAGCCGTGCGCATTCCAACTTCAGCACACTCATTGCACTCGTAAACATTTGCATTCCACATCCAACAAACGCACTCTCTCTCTCTCTCTCTCTCTCTCTCTCTCTCTCTCTCTCTCTCTCTCTCTCTCTCTCTCTCTCTCTCTCTCTCTCTCTCTCTCTCTCTCTCTCTCTCTCTCTCTCTCTCTCTCTCTCTCTCTCTCTCTCTCTCTCTCTCTCTCTCTCTCTCTCTCTCCTCATGTTGTGTTATCTACCTCACTCGTTCTATTTCCTCCACTTGTTGGCGCAAACACTCCACCTTCAGAGGACTCATTCCACTCGTCAGTACTTGTGTTGTGTATCCAGCAGTCATTCCACATAATAACTCATTCATTCCACCTCTTAACACACTCATTCCATACTTTATTACTCTCATTTCGCCTCGTAATACTCTCCTTCCATTCATTCCACTTGTTAGCACACTCATTCACTCATTCCATAGAAAATCACACTGACTCGACCTCTTAACAACATACTCCTTCCAATTACTCCCCCTTGTTGACACTCATTCCACAGCCAGCGCTCCCTCCTCTCGCCAGCACACATTCCACTATCTCCACTCGTTAGCACAAATCTCACAGGGCCGCAGATTCATTCCACATCTGTTATCTTCATTCCACTCAAAAGTCGCACTCCACATCACTCATTCTACATTCTGGCCACTTTTTTCGTCCACTTTATTCCACATTTGGCACTTTCATTCCACTTATAATTGGTCTCAGTCCATACCTGTCTCATTCTACATTACTGACGCTTCTTTTATTCTCTTCATTCTACTTTCAATTTCTCTCTTCCACATGTGGCGCACTCATTCTACATTCCACATTCGAACTCTCATTTCACACGTGACTGTCCACATTTAGCACGATCGCCACTCATTCCACACGCCCTCACGCTCATTCCACAAGCCTGCACCTTCATTCCCACATCACCCGCACATCCTCCAAGTTCCACCCGTTAGCAGACTCACTCCCCACCTAGCCACTCCACAGCATTACCATGGTATTTCTCTCTCTCTCTCTCTCTCTCTCTCTCTCTCTCTCTCTCTCTCTCTCTCTCTCTCTCTCTCTCTCTCTCGTTATCAGCTTATCCCTTCCTCCATTTTTTTCTGCGTCCTTCCTTTTTAGACTTATTTCTCATATCTCGTTTTTTTACTCTCTCTCTGTCTCTGTCTCTCTCTCTCTCTCTCTCTCTCTCTCTCTCTCTCTCTCTCTCTCTCTCTCTCTCTCTCTCTCTCTCATACCTACTCGAAACCAACCACTTCACTCTCTCCCTTCCCCTATTTTCCATACTCTCTCTCTCTCTCTCTCTCTCTCTCTCTCTCTCTCTCTCTCTCTCTCTCTCTCTCTCTCTCTCTCTCTCTCTCTCTCTCTCTCTCTCCTCTCCCTTATAACCAACACAGCATCTCTCTCTCTCTCTCCCCTGCTCTCCAAACACGGGCACTTCAGGGAGGGGCACTTCAGCACACTCTCTCTCTCCCTGATCACCACAGCTTCGTCGAGACTCGTAATTCCGTCCCCTGATGTGCTGTGATGTGCTGTGATGTGCTGTGTGCCTAGATAGATTCACGCTAATGGCTCATATGATGTGTGGGGTGTGGGGGTGTGGGGGTGGGTGGAGGAGGGTGGATTGGCTGTAAGGATGTGGGGATGTGAGGATGATTGGTTACGTGTGAGGGTGCCGGGGTGATGGGGGTGAGAGTGCAGGGGTGATGGATTTGGTGTAAGGGTGTGAGAGTGCAGGGGTGATGGGTTGGGTGATGGGGTGATGGGTGTGTAGGTGTAGGGATGAAGGAAGGTGAAGGAAACTAAATTGTTCTACGTTTTCGATTCTATAGCTTTTTTTGCTTCTAGTTTTGAAGGATAGTGAATAATCAGTTTTTTTTTATATATATATTCTTTTGTTATATGATCGACCTCCCTGACGCATTAAATAACAGCAACTCAGGTAGACAGGCAAGGTAGACAGGACTAGATCACAGGGATTTGGTGGTAGGTGAGGGGAACTAAACTGGATTCTCTCTCTCTCTCTCTCTCTCTCTCTCTCTCTCTCTCTCTCTCTCTCTCTCTCTCTCTGTTTTCCTATGATCAACCCTTAAGAAAAAGCGGTAACTTATGAAAACAATTTAGACAGAACTATAAGAAATAACGAGACATTTCAAACAGCAGCAAATATTTAAAGTTTCGTTAAGTGTGTGTGTGTGTGCATGTGTGTGTGTGTGTGACTTTCCACAATAAACACACCCACTTTTTCAAACATTCCACAACAAAACAAATAAATTTCCATCCTTACATCACGAAAGAACAGACTAACAAAGGCACAGATTAATTTATAAGCCAATGCTCTTCAAAAAACGTGAAAAATAATAGCACATTTTAGGCATAACATTTCATTCTGGCGGAGTGCATCCTGGAGAGTATGGTGGCGGGGGGGGGAAGGGTCAAGCAGTAAGGGGAGGGAGAGAGAGAGAGAGAGAGAGAGGGATGGAGGAGGGGAAGGGAGGAAACGAAGCGAAAATAGAAACCTGAGAGGAATAAAAGCATTATTACCAATGAAGAGAGGAAAATAAGGGGCCAAGGAACGTGACCAAACGCAATTAAACGACACAACGAGAAAGTAATGACGAGAGAGAGAGAGAGAGAGAGAGAGAGAGAGAGAGAGAGAGAGAGAGAGAGAGAGAGAGAGAGAGAGAGAGAGAGAGAGAGAGAGAGAGAGAGAGAGACCACGCCTACCCAGCCATCCACCTGGCACGCTCCTGACTATCCCTTCCCTTCCTTTCCCGCTCCAAATTCACAGGTAAGGGAGCGTGGGAAGAGTTAATTGCAGGTGTACGTCACGGGAATAATACATCGGAACACACCCGCGCGCACGCACACCTAGGCACGCGCACACACACACACACACACCCACACACCCACACATACATGAAAGTCACACCCACGCAAACAAATATCAAACAAACGCACACACGCACATACACAGACACAGAAATAAATGGAAAAAAGAGAAAATACATACATACATATTCTCTCTCTCTCTCTCCCTCTCTCTCTCTCTCTCTCAGCCAGATGGAGGCACAGATAATAATAACTGAGGGAAAATGGAACATCATGGAATTTATAACCCAGCTGACCGCCCGTGCCTGGAAATGACCTCACCTAAGCTCTGCAAAGGCTGGCAATGACGAAGAATGCAGCATACGTACGGCAGAGGCTGGAAGGAGAGGAGGGGACGAAAGGAAATGTTACAGGAGGGGCATGAAACGTGTAGTGAGGAAAATAAGAAGAAAATAAATAAAAAGAGAAAGGAAGAGGAAAGGTTGGGAGGGAAGGACCGGGGCAATGAGACGTGCTGTGCTGAGGAAAATAAGAAAATAAATAATGAAAAAAAAAGACTGAAGTGCGATGTGGAAGTTAAGGAAAATAAATGTTGTGATGAAATTAAATAGAAAAGTTAGAGAGATAAAAATGGATATATATATTTTTTATAATAATAAAGAGGGGAAATACAGAGAAAGAGGACGTTAAAAGAGAATAGAAAGAGATAAATGTTGTGATATGAATAACAAAAGGAGGAAATAGAGACAAGACGTTAAAGGAGGAACAGGAATAAATGTTTGACCTGAATAATGATAAAGAGAAAGCTAAAAGAGAAGGAAATAAACGTTGACATAGAAATAATTAAAAGAAAAGTTGAAAAGACGTAATAAGGAAAGGATTATTAAAAAGAAAGATAAAACAAGAAACTGATGAAAAGAGGAAATAAAGAGAGAACGTTAAGAGGAAGAGATGAACGAGAAATGAATGGAAAAAGAGGAAATAAGGAAAGGATTTAATGAGAAAGATAAACAAGAAATTGATGAAAAAAACAATAAAACGAGGGAGTTAAAAAAAGGAAGATATAAATGAGAAAATGATGAAGAATAAAAGAGATAAGTAGAAACTAAGGAAAACGAACAGTGAAAATGAAGAGAGGAAATGAGGAAGTCAGGAGGTAAAAGCGAAATAAAAGTGACGAAGGTGATAAAGGAGAGGAAAGTATGAACGACAAGGAATAGGTAGAGAAGTTATAGAGAGAAAAAAAGGAAGCAAATTAAAAAAAAAGAGTTAGGAAGAGACGGAAGTTATCAATGGAAAAATACGAAGAAAGGAGAAGTTATGGGCGAAAAATGAAGCAAGGAGAGGAAGTTATGGATTAAAAAAGAAAGGTAGAAAAATTGAAAAAAAAGAGGGAGAGATAAGTTACTCAAAAAAAGTGAAGAGAAATAACAAAGTAAAAAAAAAAAAGGAAGACAAGAAATAACAATAAAATGGAGATATAGAGAAAATGAGGAACCAAAAATAATGAAGAAAAAGGAAAGTTAAAGGGAAAAACCGAAGAAAATATGGAGAAAGAGAGGAAGAGATTATAGAAACGAATAAAAAAAAGGAAGAGAAAGAGGAAGAGATTATAGGAACGAAAAATCAAGAAGAGAAAGACAGAGAAAATAGAAAGTAAGGAGGGGAAATAATACCGAAAAAGAAAGGAAGTGGGAAAGTGAATATAGGCATCAGAGGAAAAGAGGAAAGAATAAAAGGAAATTACACAAAAAGGAAGAGAGGTAAAAAATAAAAAAAGAGAAAGTAAGGAGAAATTTATACCGAAAGAAGGAAAGAAACAAGAGGAAAATGAGGAAACAAGAAGAGAAAATCATGCTTGGTGTAGAAAAGACAAAAAAATATGGGGAAATTATATTAAACATACGAGGAGAGAGAGAGAGAGAGAGAGAGAGAGAGAGAGAGAGAGAGAGAGAGAGAGAGAGAGAGAGAGAGAGAGAGAGAGAGAGAGAGAGAGAGAGAGAGAGAGAGAGAGAGAACGAAACATGAAACCAAAGTAGAACCAGAAAGGGAAGCAAATAAAAGTGAAGGAAGAAGAAAATGAAGGAGAAGAAGAAAGCAAACTAATATTACGGAAGAAGGGAGAGGAAGAGAGGAGGAGATACAGAAATCACAGGAACAAATCAAAGCAATATTGAGACGAGGGGGAGAAGCCAATAAATATGATAAAAGCATATTAAAATGAGAGCGTGGAAGGAAGAGAGAGTATAAACAAATTAGAAAAGTTGAGTAAAGAAAACAAATTAAGATGCCCAAAGCAAATTAAAATATGCTAATGGAAGGATTTTAATAAATAGGGAAGAAGTATAAAGCGGGAGAAAATTGAGAAAATATACAAGAAGAAAAAATATTAAAAAAGGAGAAATAAAGAACCGAAAGAGGAAATAGAGTAAATGAAAAGGGAAAAGAAGAAATGCAAAAGAAAATGCAATATAAAAGAGTAAACAAAGAAACTGAGGAATAAATATTGAAAAAAGGAAACGATGAAATATATAAATGAGAAAAGGAAAGCAAATGAAGACTAAGAAGGAAAAAAAAAACCAAGAGACAAAGAAAATAACAAGAAAGATGATGAATATTAAACGAATGAGATTGTACAAAAAAAGATGAAATGTTTAAAGAAAAACAACGAAACGAAAAAAAAAAAAAATAAATAAATAAAAGGAAAAAAAAACTAAAATAAAAAAAATCAGAGAAAAAAAAAAAAAAAAACGAAAATAATACAAAAGGAAAACGACAGGAAAGAAAAAAGAAACAAAAAACAAGAAAATGTAACGATAAATCAGGAAAAAGGGAGTCAAAGAAATTAGAACAACGTGAAAATGAAAAACAAACAAAACAAAACAGAAATAGAGAGAAAAAGGAAGAAAGAAAATAGAAACCAGAAATAAAAGAGGAAAAAAAGTAACGATGAATCAGAAAAGAAAAAAAAGGAAAGAGTGAGGAAAAAGGTAAACACATTCGAGGAAAATTAGACTTGAATGGGGACAGGGAAATAAAAAAGGAAAATATATAAAGAAAATGGAAATTAGGACATCTTCAGTGGACCGCCATTACGACACAAGAAATTCTGAAATAAAACGTTCCCGACCTCTTTTTTCCTCCTGCTACCTCTCTCTCTCTCTCTCTCTCTCTCTCTCTCTCTCTCTCTCTCTCTCTCAGTTCGTGTTTTTCGTTATTTAGCGCTTTCTCTTGAATTCATCAGGATAAAGGGGAAAAAAAATGAGCGGACGAGAGAGAGAGAGAGAGAGAGAGAGAGAGAGAGAGAGAGAGAGAGAGAGAGAGAGAGAGAGAGAGAGAGAGAGATGAAGAAAGACAGGCAGAGACGGACACAGATAGATAGATATAGACACAGATAGACAGATATAGATACAGACAGACAGACAGACAGACAGGCATAGACAGAGACAAACTGGATACTTACGAAATAATAAGCGATATTAGACAGAAAAACAAACAGACAGTCAGACAGTAAGAAAACTCAAAACAGACGGAAAACCAAACCAGAGAAAATAAATAAATAAATAAATAAATAAATAAATAAATAAATAAATAAATAAATAAACCAACAAACAAACACAAGAACAGACGCAAGGGAAGAATCAAATTAATTAATGTAATATTGCTATGAATAAAGAGGAAGAATTGGGAAGACAAAGATAATAAAGAAATAAAAATCAGCTTCATTACCCTAATAAGCTTACCGTAATATGCATAAAGGAGAGAGAGAGAGAGAGAGAGAGAGAGAGAGAGAGAGAGAGAGAGAGAGAGAGAGAGAGAGAGAGAGAGAGAGAGAGAGAGAGAGAGAGAGAGAGAGAGAGAGAGAGACGCACAGGTACAAATAGGGAATACACACAAAAAAAAAGAAAAAAACAAACAAACAAACAGACAAACACATAAACAAAATAATCAACAGTAAATAAATAAACTGACGCAGAAAAAAAAAGAAAAATACAAACGAAAGGACGAAAGGAGAAGCGAAGTTGACACAGACAAATACAGACAGACAGACATACACAGAAGACAAAAAAAAAAAAAAAAAGGAAAACGTGAACAGAAACAGGGAAGTAAGCACACACACACACACACACACACACACACACACACACACACACACACACACACACACACACACACACACACACACACACACACAGATAGTTAAACAAAGACACACTAGATGAAAAACACACACACACACACACACACACACACACACACACACACACACACACACACACACACACACACACACACACACAAAGACAGACACAGACAAATAAACTAACTAATTTAATGCACACTAAGCTCGCATAATCCAAAAAAAATTGTAAGATAAACACAAGATGAAGCTAAAAAAAAAAAAAAAAAGAGAGAAGGAAGCAAAGGATGAGAATAGAAGGAGGTGAAGCAGACACGCGGATAAAGAAGATTACAAAGAGAGGAAATGAATAAATACAAAAAAAAAAAAATAAGAACAGTAAAACACATTAAAGACAAGTGTGAAAAATAAAGGAGAACAAGGATGAAAGGAGGAAGAGGGGTAAACATACAAAGATAAAATTAAACAATATGAAAAGAGAAAGGGGAATTAAAATGAAACCAATAACTTATACACAAATACAAAAAAAAAAAAAAAAAAAAAAAGAAATGTAGAGAAAATGAGGAAAAGCAATTAGCACGGTAAAGAAAGAAAACAAAGAGGAGAATACAAGAAAAATCCCGATAAATAAGTACACAGAGGAAAGGCGAGAGGAAGAAGAGGGAAAATGTGATAAGAAGGAAGAAGGAATATTGGAAGCAAGGGAGGTCATGAGAAGACTGTATCTTATATTTGACTATTGCCACCATAAAATTGCTCTCTCTCTCTCTCTCTCTCTCTCTCTCTCTCTCTCTCTCTCTCTCTCTCTCTCTCTCTCTCTCTCTATAAAGTCAGACACACAAATACAATAAAAAACCCAGCATCACACATATACACACACGCACACACACACACACACACACCCCTACCTCCCTCCCTTCCCTTTTGTGATACTGTTCGCTAAAACACTATTTCCCCTTTACTCTTTTTCTCCTCTATTTTTTCCCCCTCAGCAGCAGAGAGAGAAAAAAAAAAAAAAAAAACATTAAGAGGCCAACAAACATGCTGCTGCTCTGTACCGTAGCGTGAGGGGGTGACGGGGTGAAGGTAGAGTGATTTAAAGAGTTGACAGGTGAGCTATGAAAGGGATGGCACGGCGCAGGTGATGAGAAGGTATGTAAACCCACCCGCCGTTAATTAAATACAGGTAAAAGGGTAATGATTTATGGCCAGGTGGGCGGGTGAGGTGTGAAAGGTGAGGGGGGATGGGGAGTGTCAGGTAGAAGGATAGGTAAGGATAAGAATAGGGAAGGGATGAAGGCAAGGTGTGATTTAGAGAGGGGAGGTATGAAGGTGCAGCGAGAAAGATAAAGAAGGCAGTGACGGGAGGATAAAGAGGAGGTAAAGGAGAGATGAGGATGATGATTGTGAGGGGGAAAGAGAAAGATGATGCGGGAAGAAGAGGAGGAGGAGGAGGAGGAGGAGAGAAAACCGAGGAGACCAAGAGGACGATAAAGATGAAGATAGCGATGTGTGTGTAAGAGTAAAGAATATAAGAGTGGAGAAAGTAAGAGGACGGGAAGAGAGATAACGAAAGAGAAGGAAGACGAAGAGGAAGGTAAAAACAGGAAGAGGGCAATGGAAGGAAGGATAAAGATGGAGATAGATAAAAAAAAATATTAGTAAAGAATAGAGCAATGTTAAGAGGAAAGGATGGTAAGAAAAATAAAGGAAAAAAAAGGAAGAGGAAGAGGAGAGTAAAAACAGGAAGAGGCCAATCAAGAGTAAGATAAAGATGGATAGCAAAAAAGTGTGAGAGGTAAGAGTAATGAACAGAAGACAGAGGAAAAGGTAAGAGGACGGTAAAAAAAAATAATAACGAAGACAGGAACAAGAGGAGGAAAGAAAAGAGGAAGAGGGCAATGAAAGAGGAAAAGAACGAGGTAAACAAGACGAAGATAAAAGCGAAGAAAGACAAAGAGAAAGACAAAAGACGAAGAAGACGCTAAGAAAGATTACGAAAATAAAACGAGAAGGAAGAGGAAGAGGAAACAGAGCAAAGGATAAGAGCGAGGTAAATAAGACGAAAATAATAGCGAAAGAATAAGAAGACAAAGGGGAAGAGAACAATGAAAGAATGATAAGAGGAATGTAAAGAGAAGGAAGACAGGAACAATTAACCAATATTTTCACTCTTTCATCCTTTTCACTGATAAATTCTAGACATTAATTACTTTCTTCTTTTCCTTCCTTCCTATGACTTCACTCTTTCATCTTCTTCACTGGTAGACTCTAGATATCTTTTGTTTCTTTTCTCCTTCCTCTGACTTCATTCCTGTCCATTCATTCGTAAATTCTAAGGATCTTTATCTGTTTCCTCTTTCCCTCCTCCCTGTAACTTCATTCCTGTCCATTCACTTGTAAATTCCGGACATCTTTACCTGTTTCTTCTTTCCCTCCTTCTGTGACTTCATTTCTTCATTTCATTCACTGGTAAACTCTAGGAACCTATGCTTGCCTCTACTTTAAATTTCACAGTACTTCACTCTCTCATCCCATTCACTAGTAAACTCTACACTCACTAGTAAACTTTAAAACATCGATACCTGTTTTTACTTCCTCTCCTTCCTGTGACTTTACTATTCCATTCTATTTACTCTAGAAGCCTTTACCCATTTCTACTTTCCCCTTTCTATAACATCGACAATTCCAAGACAAGACGGGTCTGGAAATAAACACCTTCGACTTGTAATTCTTTTCTTTCTTTTTGGGTGGAGCGGCAACACAGCAGGCTTTTTCTGTCCCTCGTCCATTTTTTGTGTCCCTGACTGGCCTCCTTCACGCGGAAAGGAACAAAAAGAGGCGAGGAGGGTAAAGAAGAGGAAGAGGACAGCGAAAAGAGGCTAAGAGGCGGGTAGGGAAGAGAAGAAGGATATATTTGGACAGGCTTGGGTTTGAAGGGAAGAGAGAAAAGGTGAGGAGTAAGGAAACAGTAAAATGAGGTAACATGAGCTAGAGTAAGATAAAGTGAGGTGAGGTGAAGTTGCTTATGGTGAGGTTCAAGTTAAATTAGGTAAAGTTTGCTTAGAAAATGTTAGATAAAGGTTAGGTTTGGTTAGATGACGTTGGGTAAGAGAGTGTGATGTGAAGTAAAGAAAGGTTAGGTTAGGTTAAGAAACGTGATGTGAGGTGAGGAAGAGGTAGGTTATAACGTAAGGTAAGGTTAGGTTAGGTTAGTTAAGGTAAGGTAATGTGAGATAAGATAGGTAAGGTAAGGCAAGGTTAGTTAAGGAAAGGTGAGGTAAGGTAAGATTTGGTAAGGGAAGATAAAGTTACTAAAAGAAAGATAAGATAAAGAAAAGTAAGGTTAGTTAGGTTAGGTAAGGTAAGATTAGTTAAGGAAAGGTGAGGTAAGGTAAGATTTGGTAAGGAAAGGTAAGGAAAGGTGAGGTAAGGTTACATGATCTAAATTTACACAGCTACATTATGCCGGGCAGGGGAAGGAAAGGTAAGACATGAAGGTAAGACAAGCTAATGAAGAACGTAACGGCGAGGTTATGAGGGGGCACGTTAGGAAATAACTCATAAAAGAAGATAAAAAAGTATACATCCCCTACCCTCCCCCCATTCCCCTTCCCCCATCACCCCCCTCCCTCCCAACATGCCTCCTGTCCTGCTCCTCCTGATCTTACTCGTGCTCCCTGACTACCTCTCCCTCTCCCCCTCGCCACGCCCCTCCCCGCCCAC
>NC_087187.1:6432500-6442500 GCF_035594125.1 Scylla paramamosain
CGTCTCTCTGCTTTAACGGCTGCATAATTATTGTCTTGCTAATTGTTCTAAAAAATGCCCGTTATTAGTGATCTAATTGTGAGGTTGTGGTAGTAAACTGTGTGTGTGTGTGTGTGTGTGTGTGTGTGTGTGTGTGTGTGTGTGTGTGTGTGTGTGTGTGTGTGTGTGTGTGTGTGTGTGTGTGTGTGTGTGTGTGTGTGTGTGTGTGTTCTGAATAAGGCCACGAGTTGATTGCTCTATTACGATTTGCAACCACCAACAACAGCAATTATTTCTACTACTACTGCTACTACTACTACTACTACTACTACTACCACCACCACCACTACTACTAGTACTTCTACTACTGAATAATACTAAAGCAAATATGTTACTTTACAACTTCAATAACGCCATCACAGGCACCATTACTTATGCCAAAAACAGGACCATCATCAAGAGCATCATCATCATCAGCGACATCAGAAGAGGAGGAGGAGGAGGAGGAGGAGGAGGAGGAGGAGGAGGAGGAGGAGGAGGAGGAGGAGGAGGAGGGCACCAAGAGAACAACACTTAAACTTAAATCTAGATGCATAACAAACATTACCAATGAGAGAGAGAGAGAGAGAGAGAGAGAGAGAGAGAGAGAGAGAGAGAGAGAGAGAGAGAGAGAGAGAGAGAGAGAAAATAAATTACTGAACAGGTGAATGACTGGTTGACTACCTGACTGACTGGGGAGACATGACTAGATGCATCAACACACACACACACACACACACACACGTTACATCTTTCCCCTTCCACACTCACTCACTCCCTCTCTCTCTCAGTCCTTTAAATTCTGCAGTCCATCGTCGCTAACTCGGTCAAGGCTTCCCGTTCTCTGCTAATTGGCCTTAAAACGTATTTCCTCGCAAGGCCACACGCTTGGAGATCAATTCAATATCCCTTCCTTGCAATAAATTACGAAATAACACTCCGGCCCGTCATCCGAACCGTGTCTTGCTGAGTTTTGCACGGATCGGGGCCGGAGAACGTTGATTTAATGCTGCTGAATGGACTGTGACAAACCCGCCGCTCGTTTTCGTTGATCTAGCCATGTAGGAAGGAAAACGAGAATGGGATACTTAACTGTCCTTGAAATGGGGAGAAAATGCTGTTATCTCGATTCTCTGGTGGATAAATCTAATAATAATCTGGAATTTGAAACAAGGAACGTGTGCTGCCTTGACATTCCTAGTGTAATGTTAGCAAATAGAGACAGAAAATGAGGTGAGGTTGGGAAAAGAAAACGGGGAGGTTAATGATGCCAAATTAAGGGAATACCACCGTTTGTCCATCGCCGCCTCTTTGTAAAATGGTGACAAATCCAGCTCGGTTTTCACTGATCAAGGAAGGAAAACGAGACGAGGAAACTTGACCGTGGATGAAGTGGGCAAAAATGAACCATTCCCTCGTTTCTCTAGGGAATAAATCTAATACTATGCAATTTGAAGCAAGGAACGTGTGCTGCCTTGACATTCCTTGTGTAATGTTAGCAAGGAGAGACAGAAAATGAGGCGAGGGTGGGAAAAGAAAACGGGGAGGTTAATCACAGCAGGAGTAAGGGGAGACTTCATCATTTATGCATTGCCGCCTCTAAAATCGTTCCGCCCCTATAATAAATAATAAATTACACCTCAGTTTGAGAGAGACCGGACCGACCCGCATCTAATGAATAGTTAATTGGATAGTTAATGAAACTGCATATTTTTCCCTTCACGTGATCCAATAAATGATAAAAAAAAGAAAGAAAAGTAAGGAGGGAGAGGAAAAAAGGAAAAAAGAGTATCGCATCTTTCGTAAACACACACACACACACACACACACACACACACACACACACACACACACACACACACACTCACGGGAGCATATGAGGGCAACTGAAAGGAGTTATGATCATGAAGTAAAAGTCAATTAAAGGCGTGTATTCAATCAGGGGGGGAAAAGAGAGAGAGAGAGAGAGAGAGAGAGAGAGAGAGAGAGAGAGAGAGAGAGAGAGAGAGAGAGAGAGAGAGAGAGAGAGAGAGAGAGAGAGATGGAGGAAGGAGGAGTTTGGAAGTTTGAATTATAGCCCAGTCTCTCTCTCTCTCTCTCTCTCTCTCTCTCTCTCTCTCTCTCTCTCTCTCTCTCTCGCTCGTGTTATGTATATAGATATCAAACCCGATTACTAGGAAGGAGAGAGAGAGAGAGAGAGAGAGAGAGAGAGAGAGAGAGAGAGAGAGAGAGAGAGAGAGAGAGAGAGAGAGAGAGAGAGAGAGAGAGAGAGAGAGAGAGAGAGAGAGAGAGAGAGAGAGAGAGAGAGGCGGATAAACACAGGTAGGTGCGATGGACGGAAGGGAGGGAACAGGTGTACTAAAGCCAATTAGTGGAACCAATTACCAGGTACCACGAGTTATAATGGAGAAGGGGAGACTCGTTCTGAGAGATGCCCGCTGCTGGCCTGGGTGGGTGGGTGGGGGGAGGTGAGGGGAGATGGGGAGTGATGAGAGTGTGGGTGACGAGGATGGAGATGGAGATGATGGGCAGGTGAGAGGATGAATGGTGGATTAATATTATGAATGGATTAGGTGGAGACGAGAGGAGAGATTGGAGAAAAGACGAGACGAGAGAGAGAAGAGAGGAGAGGAAAGAAGAGGAGAAGAGGAAGAAGAAAGGTCAGGTGAAAAATAATGGAATGAAATGGAATGAAAGGGAAGGGAAGGGAAGGGAAGGGAAGGGAAGGGAAGGGAAGAAGAGAGAAGAGGAGAGGAGAGGAGAGGACTGCGGAGGAGAGGGGAGGGCAGAAGTGGAGTGGACTGGAGTGGAGAGGAGAGAAGGAACGGGAAGGGAAGGAAAGGAGGAGAAATAAAGAAAAGGAGAGGGGAGGAGGAGGATGAAAGGAAAGAAGAGAGGAGAGGAGGAATATATACATATATAGTGAGGGATGGATAGACGAAGAAGAGGAAGAGGAGAAGGAGAAGAAGAAGAAGGAGGAGAAGGAGAAGGAGGAGGAGGAAGACGAAGATGGAGATGAGGAAGCGAAGAAAGAGCATGACGAAGATTGGAAGGAGAAAGACAAATACGAAGGCGAAGAGAAAGAGGAGGAGGAGGAGGAGGAGGAGGAGGAGAAGGAGGAGGAGGAGGAGGAGGAGGAGGAGGAGGAGGAGGAGGAGGAGGAGGAGGAGGAGGAGGAGGAGGAGGAGGAGGAGGAGGAGGAAAAGAACAATACCAGGAAGAAGGAATAAGAGAGTGAGAAGCAATAATAAAAAGAGGAGGAGGAGAAGGAGGAGGAGGAGGAGGAGGAGGAGGAGGAGGAGGAGGAGGAGGAGGAGGAGGAGGAGGAGGAGGAGGAGGAGGAGGAGGAGGATAACTTGCATAATCTTAGCCACGCCGCCCTGACACAGTAATCTGGCGGCCATACGTGTAATCAGCGCATCACCACCTTTCACCTGATTGGCTCACCTGTGCTCATTACATCACAAGTGAGCGCCGCGCCATTACACCGAGAGAGAGAGAGAGAGAGAGAGAGAGAGAGAGAGAGAGAGAGAGAGAGAGAGAGAGAGAGAGAGAGAGAGAGAGAGAGAGAGAGAGAGAGAGAGAGAGAGAGAGAGAGAGAGAGAGAGAGAGAGAGAGAGAGAGAGAGAAATTGGAGGAAAGAGACGCAAATAAGAGAGGAAAGAAACGTAGGAGATAAAAGTAAAAAAGGAGAGAAAAAAAGAAGGAAGGAGAGAAAAAAAAGATAGAAGAGGGAAAAATAATAGAAAAATCAGAAAAAAAAGGTAGGAGAGAAAATTTAAGAGAAAATAATATAGGAAGGAAAAATAAAGGACAGAAGCAGAGACAAAAAAGAGGAAAATACATATAGGAGGAAAAGAAGACTGAAGAAGAGCGAGAAAAATGGAAAGAGAGAAAGAGGGACAGGATAGGAAAAAAAAAAGTATGGAAGATAACGATGAGGAAGAGAAAAACAGGAAGGAGGAAAAAAATTAGGAGAGAAAACATAGGAGAGAGAAAAAGGAAAAATAAAGTATGAAGAAGGGAAAAAGGAAAAAAATAAAGTAAGAAGGGAAAAAAAAAAGCAATGCCTCTTTCCCTGGTCCGTGTTGATTACCTGAAGCAAGACGAGAGCAATGCTGTCACCTGTGCCTTCATCACCTTTCCTACCCTCAATTATTTTTCCTCTTCCGATTCCTCCCCCTTTTTTTTTTTTCCTGTTCTATTCTCCTTTTCCTTCATTTGCCCCCGTCCCGCATCTGTAAAAATAAACTCTCTCTCTCTCTCTCTCTCTCTCTCTCTCTCTCTCTCTCTCTCTCTCTCTCTCTCTCTCTCTCTCTCTCTCTCTCTCTCTCTCTCTCTCTGTCTAAGCCTTCACAGCCCCAGTGTATCTATATAATTTTCTGTCTTCGCTACCGTCCACTGCTTCCGTCAACCTCATCATTTCCTGCTGCACTCATCTCACAAACATGTCACCAGCAACTCTCTCCACTCTCACCCACGCTCTTACTCCACCTCTTCCACCTTCCTTCCAGTTTCCGTATTTTTTTCCTCCTCATTTCGTTCTTTTTTTTTTCCTCTTCCGTGCCCTCACTCACTCACTCACTCACTCCCTCACTCACTCACTCACTCGTTTCCCTTCCCCTTTCTCGTCTTCCTCCTCTTCTCCTTTTCTCATTTATTTTCTTTCCCTCTGCATATTCACACCTTCTCTCTCCCTCTTCCCTCACTGATCCTCTTCCCTCTCCAGGCTTCCCCGTATTCCCTCTCCCTCATGCGGTGCCTTCATTCATCCCCACTACCACCACCACCACCACCACCATCTCCTCCTCCTCCTCCTCCTCCTCCTCCTCCTCCTCCTCCACCTCCTCCTTCCTGCCTCACTTTCCTTTCCAAAAGATGCTGGCTCAGAATCCTGTCTCAAAATTCAGACTATCTCATACGACGATGGAGGAGGAGGAGGAGGAGGAGGAGGAGGAGGAGGAGGAGGAGGAGATGAATAGGGAGGAGGAGGAGCAGCAGTATGAAGAGATAGAGATGACGGAAGAGGAGGAGAAGGCTGAGGAAGAGGAGGAGGAGGGGTGTGATGGAGATGGAAATGGAGGAGGAGAAGGAGTACGAGGAGGAGGCGGCGGCGCAGAAGGAGGAGTGTGATGGAGGGCTGAGGAAGGTGTGTGGATGTGACTCTCTAATTCAATTTAAGCAGCAGGCCTCGATAACCTCACTGACTCCGCATCAAAGACTTGCCTCCACCGCTCTGCCTCTCTCGCCTCTCTCTCTCGCCTCCTCTGCCTCAGATGCCCGAGACTTGGAGGGGAAGGGGGGAAAGGTGTGGTACAGCTTCATTCCTCGCCTAATAAACGCAATTATACCTGGATAATCTTATTTTAGCCAAGGTGTGTGTAAGTATGTGTGTGTGTGTGTGTGTGTGTGTGTGTGTGTGTGTGTGTGTGTGTGTGTGTGTGTGTGTGTGTGTGTGTGTGTGTGTGTGTGTGTGTGTGTGTGTGTGTGTGTGTGTGTGTGTTTGGGGAGGTATAGAGGCATATGACACGGGGGGAGAAAAGAGAACGAATGACAAGTAATGGAGAATGTAAAGGAAAAGCAGAAAGAAAAGGAGAAGAGGAGGAGGAGGAGGAGGAGGAGGAGGAGGAGGAGGAGGAGGAGGAGGAGGAGGAGGAGGAGGAGGAGGAGGAGGAGGAGGAGGAGGAGGAGGAGGAGGAGGAGGACTGCTGGAAACATTTTACACCTTACACCATCTTTATCATTCTCTCTCTCTCTCTCTCTCTCTCTCTCTCTCTCTCTCTCTCTCTCTCTCTCTCTCTCTCTCTCTCTCTGCACCACGACCCCCTTGCCAGAGAGTCAGTCTTTCACACACCAAATCCTGCCATTTATCATTCACCATGCCTCCCCTTCCCCCAACTATTCCCCTCTATATCTTTCACCCCGAGTCTTCCCCCCCGTCACACCTTCCCTCCTGACCTTTCCCCTCCTCCTCCCTCACTCTCCCCTCCAATCCATCACCCCAGCTCCCCATAAAAGCAGTGAATCATGCACTCTTGGGAACCGTTACTTAAAAAATCAAATACGAACTGAAATGCATTACTGGGGAAGATAAGTGTGAAAAAAAAAAAAAAAATAGGAGAGAAAAATAAATAAATGTTGTGATTCTCAAACTGGCTGGTACTATATAAATTCGAAGCTTCCGGAAGTGATTTTTAAAAGTTAATTAAAACGATTGGATTAGTTATGAATTAAAAAACAAACTGAGGAAAAATAAATGTCAAAAATATGCGAGTTTCTGCATACACACACACACACACACACACACACACACACACACACACACACACACACACACACACACACACACACAAATATCAATAAAACACAAGCGAGACAACATTTCATAATTAAACACACAGACACATGCAGAGAGAGAGAGAGAGAGAGAGAGAGAGAGAGAGAGAGAGAGAGAGAGAGAGAGAGAGAGAGAGAGAGAGAGAGAGAGAGAGAGAGAGAGAGAGAGAGAGAGAGAGAGGGGTATCACAACCAATAACAACCTGACCAAACCCTCTTCGTTTTCATTTTATTTCTATTTTTTATTTATTTATTTTTTTGCCGCAGGGTCACTATCAGGTTCTCTTTTTCTCTTTTTTCCAAGCCTCTATCGATGTCTCGTTTTTTATATATACTTTTTTTTTCACCTTTTTTTTCATCCCTGGCCTTCACCGGTGTATCTATCGAATTATCTATCAGCTTCTCCCGCCTGTCTGTCACTGTCACGCTCTCCCTCCCTCATGTTTATACGCTAGTTTAAAAATCTTGTATTAACTCTTCTTTCCCCGCTTTCCTCGTCTAAATACTACTAGGCGATAAATTAAAGGGAAAGGTTAAACTATTTTCTTAACAGCTAGTATCATGATGATGATGATTTTTTATACGTTAAATATAGTAAAAAAAATTATGAATTCGTATTACACTTTTATACTTGTTTTCTCCCTTTAATACTTCAAGGTTAATAGATTTAAGTGAAAGGTTATATTTTCTTCCCTGGTATATATATAAATATATATATATATATATATATATATATATATATATATATATATATATATATATATATATATATATATATATATATATATATATATATATATATTACACATTTTCAAAACAAAGAATAAAATCTATATGTATATGTATACATATGAATGTTAAATACTTTATTTTTTCTCTCTCGTGCAAATACTGCATGAAAATAAATATTAAAAACGAAACAACTATTTTTTCTGATATTTTCATACACGAGATATTTCCCTCCCCCTCTGAAAAAAAATCCATATATTCGTATTAATCTTTCATACTTTACTCGTATAAATACAAATAAAAAACAGACTATAATATAAAAAGCTATTTTTTAATCACATCTTCAAACACATTCCCACGTGAAGTCTGTATTTCTATTAATCGTCCACGTATTTACAATGCTGCAGGAACACACAGATTTAAACTGAACGCCAACGCAACAACACTATTCCCTACTCTCACATTTTTATAAAGGGATGATTTTACCTAACAGAAAATGCATACAGACCTCTATTCCATCTACCATACATCTGTAATCTTCCATACTTATTTTTCTTACCCGCCAAATAATAAAATGAAAAAAAAAATAATAAAAATAAATAAAAATATATAAAATATATAAATGAATAAATAATAATAAAGAAATTTGAAGATAAACATCAGAGGAGAAAATTTATATGAACATTAAATTACTATTTTTCTTTCGCTCAAGTACGTGAAAAAAAAAAAAAAGGAAGGAAGGAAAAAAAGTCCCTCCTCGTCTTAGTGGTAATTACCGCTGATTACGAGGCCAATCAATGAAATGACTTAATTACAAATTGTTTCGTACTAAACGCAAGATGAACTGGAAAATAATAGCGCTTCTTTGTCTCTTTCTGCAGCTCCACGCAAGTGTCGGCGGCGCGAAGCCAGGCGCACGACACTCCCCGCTGTGTTGGTTTTGTTCCCACACTCTTATGTGTGTTTTTGTTTACTGTGTTGATTTTTTTTAATAACTATAGTTTCTCCATTGACTATTGTCACTTTTCTTACTATCATCTTTATTATTATTATTATTATTATTATTATTATTATTATTATTATTATTATTTTAGTACTATTTCTACAACAGCTATTACTGCTACTACTACTACTATTACTACAACTACTACTTCTACTGTTGCTACTACGACTACCAATAACAATAATAACAATAATAACAATAAAAAATGCAATTACAACAGCAGCAGCAGCAACAATAACTAGTACTACTACTATTACTACTACCACAAACCACCACCACCACTACAATGCCAACCAGCACTACCCAACACACACACACACACACACACACACACACACACACACAGGAATCCTCCTACTACCCCCTCTCCCTCCCCCAAAGCACACACACCACCATCACCACCACCCCCTCCGCCCCCCAACCCCCGGAAACAGGCGCCACCTCGCTCAGCACAGCAAATACGCTTCTATTCAAAATAAACAAGAGCACCACCGCGGCTGATCCATGGAGGGGGGAGGGAGGGAGGGAGAGAGGGAGAGGGAGAGGGGTAAGAGAGAAGGGCGTGAAGCAAACAAGTAATAAAGAAAAGTAAAAACAATAAAGTAAGGTGGAGGATATGAATTTAGAGTCATAAACTAGATATATAGTACACGAGAGAGAGAGAGAGAGAGAGAGAGAGAGAGAGAGAGAGAGAGAGAGAGAGAGAGAGAGAGAGAGAGAGAGAGAGAGAGAGAGAGAGAGACTGTCACACTGCAACTTTGGATAATGTTTTTTCCCACAATCTCTCTCTCTCTCTCTCTCTCTCTCTCTCTCTCTCTCTCTCTCTCTCTCTCTCTCTCTCTCTCCCAATTACAACCTAAAATATTTTCAGTTAACTTTTCAGCATCATAACTATAAAAAAAAGCAGCATTCCAGTACCCAGGGCGGCCATTGCTGGGAGAGGCGGGAGAGGAAGAGAGGGAGAGCGAGAGAACCGCAAGGGAGAGGCAGAATGGAGAGGTGAAAGGAGAGAAGTGGGAAGAGAGGGAGAGGGAAGGAAAGAAAGAATAGGAAGGAATGAAGAGGATAAGAGGAGGGAAGGGACTGGGGAGAGAGAGAGAGAGAGAGAGAGAGAGAGAGAGAGAGAGAGAGAGAGAGAGAGAGAGAGAGAGAGAGAGAGAGAGAGAGAGAGAGAGAGAGAGAAAGGGGCGCGGTGATAAATATGGCAAGGACAGAAACTACATGAACACACACACACACACACACACACACACACACACACACACACACACACACACACACACACACACACACACACACACACAGACAGACACAGACAGACAGACAGACAGACAGACAGACAGACAGACATAAAAATAAGACCAGAAGAAAGAAGAAAAAGTTAAACCACACAAAAATGGGAATGAAAAACAAATCAGAGAGAGAGAGAGAGAGAGAGAGAGAGAGAGAGAGAGAGAGAGAGAGAGAGAGAGAGAGAGAGAGAGAGAGAGAGAGAGAGAGAGAGAGAGAGAGAGAGAGAGAGAGAGAATATCAACCACAACACATACAAACACAAAAGAAAAAAAGAAAACCAAAAATAACATCAATGAAAACACACACAAAAAAAAAAAAAAAATATGAGAGAGAAAATGAAAGAAAATGAGGGAGGAAAGAAAGTGGAGAACATTGGAACAAACATTGAGAACGACACGCAAACACCACCGAGGCGAAAATATTACCCAATGTACGCCCGACGACCCGACACTACTATTACGACGACAATTAAGCTCGTTACGACCTGGAAATCTTGGCGAGGGAAGGCCGGGCCACTCACGCCAGGCTGGATGTGGGTGGTTGCTCCGTACACTGGCCAGCTTGTTTGTCCTCTCATTAACTCAACACTCTTGTCCTTACTCATTACTTTTGTGTTTCTTT
>NC_087187.1:6445000-6447500 GCF_035594125.1 Scylla paramamosain
ATATTATTTCCTTTTATTATTTTTCAACTTTCCAGATTGTGAAATAGGATGTATTACAGTCTCTCTCTCTCTCTCTCTCTCTCTCTCTCTCTCTCTCTCTCTCTCTCTCTCTCTCTCTCTCTCTCTCTCTCTCTCTCTCTCTCTCTCACAACGTATTGCCACATAACGTAACCAGCCTACAAACGAAACAAGAACACAATTACCACTACCAACACCACCACCACTACTACCACTATTTCTCATTTGCATTCTTAACGACACTAACGAAAGACTGTAAAACACCCTCCCACCCACCCACCCACTGACACACACACACACACACACACACACACACACACACACACACACACACACACACACGAAGAAAAACAAACTGCAGTATTACACGAAGCGAGATAATAGAAAATAGAAGTTGATTATACAGTTTTCCCGAGCACGCAATGTATTAATAGCAGTAGTGTTGTATATCAAATAGTGTTCAGTTTTATTATCACTGTATTTTAGAAAGCAGAAGTGATTGGCCATTAGCTGTAGTATTTAGTAAAGTGAGGAGAGAGAGACCGAGAGCGAGAGAGAGAGAGAGAGAGAGAGAGAGAGAGAGAGAGAGAGAGAGAGAGAGAGAGAGAGAGAGAGAGAGAGAGAGAGAGAGAGAGAGAGAGAGAAACACACAGGGCCAGCGAGCCGTGAATATACATGAAAATTATTGGCTTTTGTTATTTATTTCGCCCCCCATGCATATTCCGAACTGAATGAATGGATGAACAAGGGAATGAAAATGAAAAGCCACGCACGGATTCCCCCGCTGGCCGCCACCTTGGTGTGGGCGCCTAGCAGAGGATTCCTGAGTGCGTGGCAAGAAAGAAAGCTGATACACTCCCAGTCCAGACACGAACTTACATACATGCATACATACATATATACATACATATGCACATACACACCTACATGTATACATTTTTACGTACATGTGTGATGCTGGTGTGTGTGAAAAGACTAACGGACGGATAGACACATTCACTGACAGACAAACACGTACGCTCTCTCTCTCTTTCTCTCTCTCACACACACACACCCACACCCACACACAGAGAGAGAGAGAGAGAGAGAGAGAGAGAGAGAGAGAGAGAGAGAGAGAGAGAGAGAGAGAGAGAGAGAGAGAGAGAGAGAGAGAGAGAGAGAGAGAGAGAGAGAGAGAGAGAGAGAGAGAAATTTAGTGAATCTTCACTAAATACATATATACGAGTATACTGTAAATAAACATATATTTTAATTACACACACACACACACACACACACACACACACACACACACACACACACACACACACACACACGTTCTAATACTTCGTACATCTTCACTACACGTTGGTATATATCTTAACTGGTCGTACATGCAAACACAAACACACACACGCACGCCACACACGGAATAGTTGATAAAAGTGTGCACACAAACTTTTTTATGATAAATCTTGACTACACATTTTCACTTCACGGAAATAAACAAGCACGCGCGCACGCACACACGCATGCACGCACGCACTCACACACCCTGCGGAGTTGTTATAATTCAAATAATCTTCACTACCTTACGTTTATCATCTCTTAACGTACAGTATATACACACACACACACACACACACACACACACACACACACACACACACACACACACACACACACACACACAGAGAAGCTTACACATTTCTCAGCCGCGTCTTGAAGCCTCGACACGGAAGCTGCTGCTCACCACCCCCAACGCTACACCGGCCCCCCGCCCCCCAACCATGAACCCGACACCCAATTCACCCCACGCCTTCCCACGCCAGGAGGTCGGTGGTGAGCAGAAGTGGGCGCTGCCAAGGGTCAACGAAGGCAAGGCTCAGCGGCTGGAGATGGTGACGGGCCTGCTGCTGTACAACGTCAACTACAGCGGGAGGAAGGAGTTCGTGGCCTTCTGCCTCGATAACCTGCGCTTCACCGGAGACTGGCAGGACTTCATATTCCGGCGAGACCTTCTGGAGGAGTTTTGGAAGTTCTGTGGAGGGAAGAAGTCAAGCCCCGTGCCCGTGGGGATGCACCTGGCGGCGGCGGGTGTGAAGGCAACGCGCCTCGGCAAGGAGATGAATCAGGAGTACGGGTACAGCGGCGTGTGCTTTGTGGACGGCAGGGCGCGCAAGTACTTCCCGAAGAAGAGGCCGAGGAGCAGGCCGAAGAAGGCCGGCAGGTGGGCAGCCATGCAGCAGCCAGCCAGCAGCAGGAGCGCCGCCACACAGGCCACACAGGATGGCTCGGGGGCATCAACAGACTCCTCTGTGGACTCTTGCTTTTCCAGGGACTCCACCACAACAGAGGACAGCCCTCCAGACAACTCCTTCCGTGCTCCCCGAGCGCCCCTCCCCAGCCATGGCACCCGCAACCCCCAGCACGATACCTCCCCGTCTTCCTGGATGGAACCCTGGAAGCCCCCGGTGCCTTTCAATCCTTACCAGGTCCCCAT
>NC_087187.1:6452500-6470000 GCF_035594125.1 Scylla paramamosain
GCGGCTCTTCCACCTCGTCTCTCCTCCACTCGCTCCACCTGTACCTGAGCTATGGAGCACCTATGGGTCAATGTTTGCATCCACCCACTCCCTCCATACATGTCTCTTCCACCAGTGACTGTTTCCACTTTACTTTTCTCCTTCTCTCCTCGCCAGTTCAACAACGTAAAACAAAACCAAAACTAAAAGAGAGAAATTGAAAAGGAAAGGCAAAGTATATTTTTCTTCCACCTCCGCAATGAAAGAGAAAAGAGAAAGGAAAAAGAAATGTATGGAGCAATGGACGAATATGTATGGAAAAGTGGAAATGGTGGTGGATGAGTGAACGGACTAACTGACTCACTGACTGACTGACTGACTGACTGACTGACTGAGTGAATGACCGACTGACTGACTGACTGACTGACTGACTGACTGACTGACTGACTGACTGAGTGAATGACTGACTGACTGACTGACGGACTGACTGACTGACTGACTGAATAGCAGACTGAAGAACTGACACACTGAAATTAACTTATTCACTGCCTGACTGAGAATATATAAAGGAAAAAGGGAAATTGTGGAGAAAATTGTTATGGTTAAACAATGAAAATAAAATGAAAATAAAACAACAACAACAACAGCATATACAAAGAAAAGTAATAGCTAAAGATAAAATAATATGTAAATAGTGAAAAATAAAAACTGTCGAAAGAGGAATAGCAACAAACAGATCATGTAACAGTTAAACTTTGAAATGTATAACTTAAAAATAGGGAACATGTAAATTCAAAGAGCCAGATAACAGGATAAGCTAACGCGAATGAATGAATAAATAAATAAGTACATAAACAAATAAACAAATAACTTAGTAAATAAACAAATAAACAAACTGAAAGGAAACACAACAATAAACCGCGAATAAAAAATAAATAATGTCGTGGCTTGGCACTAAAAAATAAATAAAATAAAAATGAATATAAACAAAAAAATATAAAAAAGCGCCAAACAACAGCAAGTTACCAAACAAATGTACAAGTAAAGGGAAATAAAACTAAATTACCCCCAGAAAAAAACAAAAAAAACATTGAAGTAAAGGTTAACAAGGAAAAGAAAAAAACAAAATAAAGATCATAACGGTATTATAAACGAGACATTGCAAATAAATATCAGAATAATAATAATAAAAAAAAGAATAGAGACGGACAAATGAAAAAAAAAATGAAAAGTAAAAAAAATAAATAAAAGAAAATTAATAAATACGTCACAAAGCCCCAAGAAAAAATGAAAAGAAAAAGAAAAAGATTAAGAAAAGTTGCAGAAAAAGAAAGATAAAAATATAAAAAAATAACCGCATGTCAGGAAGACAAAACAAGAATTTTATATGAAAAGATTGGGAGGGAGTTTTATAGGCGAGCGAGCGAGCGAGCAGAGAGAGAGAGAGAGAGAGAGAGAGAGAGAGAGAGAGAGAGAGAGAGAGAGAGAGAGAGAGAGAGAGAGAGAGAGAGAGAGAGAGAGAGAGAGAGAGAGAGAGAGAGAGAGAGAGAGAGAGAGAGAGAGAGAGCGTAATATTTGACAAAATGTATGAAAATATTATAAAGAGAAAGAATAGGAGAGAGAGAGAGAGAGAGAGAGAGAGAGAGAGAGAGAGAGAGAGAGAGAGAGAGAGAGAGAGAGAGAGAGAGAGAGAGAGAGAGAGAGAGACTTTCATGCATCACCTTACAAACTTCTTTTTCCCCCAACTCTCCTCTGCACTCCTACTCGACCCGCTCCCCTCCCCTGCCCCGCGTTAGGAAAGCTCGGGTGGCGTTCTCACAAAGCTGATGCCGGGAGAGTCTTGAGGGAGAGGGCGTTCACTTATTTCAGAGTTGTGATTGGCTCCTTTCCTGCAGCGGGCGACGCTCATTGGTTGCTGAGATGCGTGTGAGTTTAAGTTAATTTGTTCGCTCTAAGTTGGCGATGATAATTGCACACGAGGGGGACTGTGAGAGAGAGAGAGAGAGAGAGAGAGAGAGAGAGAGAGAGAGAGAGAGAGAGAGAGAGAGAGAGAGAGAGAGAGAGAGAGAGAGAGAGAGAGAGAGAGAGAGAGAGAGAGAGAGAGAGAGAGAGAGAGAGAATGTTCATAGATTGGGAAAGTTATATTCTAAATTTCTCTGATGTATGATTTAGAGAGAGAGAGAGAGAGAGAGAGAGAGAGAGAGAGAGAGAGAGAGAGAGAGAGAGAGAGAGAGAGAGAGAGAGAGAGAGAGAGAGAGAGAATTCCTTCCTTTCCACATTTCTTGATTATCTTATTGTCTACGTAAACTTTCTCTCTCTCTCTCTCTCTCTCTCTCTCTCTCTCTCTCTCTCTCTCTCTCTCTCTCTCTCTCTCTCTCTCTCTCTCTCTCTCTCTCACATTCCCTCCCTCGCCAAAATCCCTCCATACTCACTTTATCCACTTCCCTCTCCTCTCCTCCACTTCCTCCACCCCCTCTCCTCTCCCTCTCACGTCCTGCCCACCCCTGGCCTTCCCGACATTACCAAGAGGAGCACCTGCGTTCCCTAATGACCCCTCTTACCTGCCCTTCCGCCGCTGGCCATTGGGACGCCCTACGCAATGACCTTAGGGAGTGAGTAGAGACAGAGAGTGAGTGTGAGTGTGTGTGTGTGTGTGTGTGTGTGTGTGTGTGTGTGTGTGTGTGTGTGTGTGTGTGTGTGTGTGTGTGTGTGTGTGTGTGTGTGTGTTGAGGTTAGTTTTGGAATATTTTTTTTTCTTGCATTTCCGGGAAGTTTGAGAAAGGTTGGTCTGGTCTGGTCTGGTCTGGTTTTCATTACGGCCTATCGCGTTTCGTAATGGCCTCCTCCAGGTCTGATTTGGGGTACTTAGGGCTGCATGGGCGCCTGTTTCCCTTACATTACTATAGGCTCTGGATTCCTACCTGGTTCTGTGATGGCAGGTAAATGTTTTGGTATATTTTGCTAGGAATCAGGTTTAAAAGGACGCTTGGCTGATGAGGGGGAGTAACTGTCTTGACCCTTTTACTGCAATGGTTGTCTTTCCTTAACCTTGATAACCACGTGAGGATTGTTTGCATAGAGACACGGGAGAGAGAAGAGAGAAAACAGAAACTTTATTTAGTCTCTTTGCACTGAAAGACTGTTTTCATATTGCTGATCACAAACAGCGTCTCAAAGGTTATATGTATTGGAGGGAAAATTTCGTCCAACAGTGAAAGGGTTCAGAGCTTTACTGGGTTACTAAAGGTGCTAAATTTGTACCTGGTTTTGTCATCAAAGGTACATTTTTTTTTATTCAGGTGTGAAAGAGAACGCTTCGCTGACAGGAAGTAACAGTCTTCAGAGCTTTCTTCTTTACTCTCTCTCTCTCTCTCTCTCTCTCTCTCTCTCTCTCTCTCTCTCTCTCTCTCTCTCTCTCTCTCTCTCTCTCTCTCTCTCTCAGGGTTCGTGTGAGGCGGCTTTCAGTGACGCGATCACGTGATGAAGGTCATTAGTGTGTGGTATTATTATTATTATTATTATTATTATTATTATTATTATTATTATTATTATTATTATTATTATTATTACTATTATTATTATTATTATTATTATTATTATTACTACTACTACTACTACTTCAGTTTGGGATGGTAAAATAATAATTCCAGCAGCCATCATAACTTCAATGAATGTAAATAAATAGTGAGGGGGAAAAAATTAATATATTTCACACTCACTATTAACAAAGCATGACCGCCGCTCTCTCTCTCTCTCTCTCTCTCTCTCTCTCTCTCTCTCTCTCTCTCTCTCTCTCTCTCTCTCTCTCTCTCTCTCTCTCACGCATCCTGTAAACTAGGTTGTCTCGAATCATTTACTTTAATTCACACATATATCCACCCTCCCCCCTTCTCCCCTCTTCCCTTCGCCCCTTTCCCTTCCTCCCTTCCCCTCTTTCCTTCCCGTGACTCATTTAACTCCCCTCTTCCCTTCCCCTCTTACTATCACTTATCTCTCATTCCTCTCCCCTCTCCTCTCCTTTGCTCTTCCCTTTCCTTATTCTCTCCCTACCTGTTCCCCTCTCCCCCTCCTCTTTTTCCAGTCCATTCCTTCGTCTTTCCTTCCCCTCTTCCTCTTTCCCCCTCTCATTCTCCTCTTCTCTCCCTCTCTCTCTCTTTCCTTATACCATCTTTCTGTATATCTATGTTCCTTCCTGCCATTTTGTATTCCCCCTCCACACACACACACACACACACACACACACACACACACACACACACACACACACACACACACACACACACACACACACACACACACACACACCTTCCTCCCTCCCCATTCACCTCTACGGGCTAATTGAATACAAGCAAATGGTACAAAGAGCCGCCTCCTCCTCCTCCTCCTCCTCCTCCTCCTCCTCCTCCTCCTCCTATATTAGTAATGCGATGGAAGTTGTTATGCTTGAATCTAAAAGGGAAAAAGACTACCATCATAGAGAGAGAGAGAGAGAGAGAGAGAGAGAGAGAGAGAGAGAGAGAGAGAGAGAGAGAGAGAGAGAGAGAGAGAGAGAGAGAGAGAGAGAGAGAGAGAGAGAGAGAGAGAGAGAGAGAGAGAACATAAGAACATAAGAAATAAGGGAAGCTGCAAGAAGCGACCAGGCTTACACGTGGCAGTCCCTGTATGAACACACCTACAGTACCTATTTCCATCTGCTATCCCCATCCATAAACTTGTCTAATCTTCTCTTAAAGCTCTCTAGTGTCCTAGCACTAACTACATGATTACTAAGTCCGTTCCACTCATCTACCACTCTATTTGAGAACCAATTTTTTCCTATCTCCTTCCTAAACCTAAATTTTTCAAGCTTGAACCCGTTATTTCTTGTTCTACCCTGGTTGCTGATCCTAAGAATTTTGCTTACATCTCCCGGACGGCGAGAGAGAGAGAGAGAGAGAGAGAGAGAGAGAGAGAGAGAGAGAGAGAGAGAGAGAGAGAGAGAGAGAGAGAGAGAGAGAGAGAGAGAGAGAGAGAGAGAGAGAGAGAGAGAGAGAGAGAGAGTAAAAAAAGAATATAGAGTAATAATTGTATCATGGAAATGTTTAAAGGAAAAACAAAAAAATAAGAAAGAAAAAAACGAAAAGAAAAAAAGAAAAAAAAAAAAAAGGCATTGAAAGAGAGAAATATGCTTGACGCCTCTTTGTAAAAATACCTGCAAGGAACAAAAACTGCATGTGCAAAACAACACCGACAACAGACAAGGGAAAAACCAAAGGGGAAAAAAAAAACTTATACATAACCCAGATGAAAAAAAAAAAAAAATGAAAAGGTGGGAGAAAAAAATAAAACGAGCGAAAGCGAACAGCAAAAAACAAACGGACAAACAAACAAACATATAAATAAAATGCATAAATGACGAAAGAAATGGAAATGGAGGAGAGAAAAAAATATGTAAAGAGTGACGAAGGAAAAGGAAGGAAAAGAAAAAAAAACATGAAACTGAAGGAAGGAAAACTGGGAATAAATGTGTATGTGAGGAAAAATAAGTAAATGAAATGAAAACAAATAAAGTGAAAAGAAAACATGGATACAAAATCTGATAAATGGAAAAAAGTCAATCAACGAATAAAAATCTCTCTCTCTCTCTCTCTCTCTCTCTCTCTCTCTCTCTCTCTCTCTCTCTCTCTCTCTCTCTCTCTCTCTACACCTTCATCCCCTGTTATATTCCCTCCCCTCTCCCCACCCCAGCCCTCACCTTCCCTCAATTTCCACTCCACTTCCAACCCCCTCCCCTCCCCACACTCGACCTCAACCCTCCCCTTCCTCCCCACCCTGTAACCCCTCCCTTCCCCCTCACACCTCCCATTTTGCCCTCATTTCTGGCCTCCCTTTGGTCTCTCCCGTTCATCTCTCCCCTCATTTTTCTCTCCATCCCTCCGTATGTCCCTCTCTTTCCTCCCCTTTTTCTTTCACCCTCTTTTCACGCCTAACCTTACCTCTTTTTCCCCTTACTCGTCCCTTATCGCGCCCCTCCCTTATCCTGTGCCTTCCTCTTGGCCTCCCCTCGCCCCAATCTGCGCTGCCCTCTAATACGTGCATAACTCAGCTGTCTAATGAGGCTAATTGGGCAGTCAGGCAATTAGTCCCAGAGAGAAAAGTGTACCAAGTGTTAGGAGAGAGAGAGAGAGAGAGAGAGAGAGAGAGAGAGAGAGAGAGAGAGAGAGAGAGAGAGAGAGAGAGAGAGAGAGAGAGAGAGAGAGAGAGAGAGAGGTTAAACACAGATACAAATGTAAGTAAATCAATGCATACATACGCACTTACATACATACACACATACATACATACATACGTACACAGATGCACAGACAGGCAGAAGATAAAGTCAGACAGACAGACAGACAGACAGAGAAACGAAGGAAGACATGAATCAACAAACACACACACAGACAGGCAAGGAGGGATGCAAGGAGACAGACATACATACATACATACATACATACATACATACAGACAGACAGACAGACAGAGACAGAAAGAAAGAAAGAAAGAAAGAAAGAAAGAAAGAAAGAAAGAAAGAAAGAAAGGAAATACGGATAGACAGATATAGACAAAGGCAGGAAAATAGACAGACGAATAGAAAGACAGGAAGACAAAGAATGAAAAGATAGACAGACAGACAGAAATGTACAGACAGACAGACAGACAGACAGACAAACTCAGGAACAGAAAGGAACACGAATAATGATTTCCTAAATTCACTGTAGCTTTCAAAAACTTTCTCTTCAATTCAATTTTTCTTACCTGCAGCACGTCAAATCTCTCTCTCTCTCTCTCTCTCTCTCTCTCTCTCTCTCTCTCTCTCTCTCTCTCTCTCTCTCTCTCTCTCTCTCGTTATATATTACCCCGGCATCTTTTAATAATTTTTTTACAATAATGCAAGAGGAAAAAAACGACACTTTCCTTCTCTTTCATCTCTCCTCGAGGGAAAAAAATACGTAAAAAGAAAAAAAAAGAAAGTAAGAGAAGACCAATATAATTTCCTCCATCTTTTCTTTCCTTCTTTCTTTTCTCATTCTTTCCCTCCCTCCCTTTTTGTCCCCGCGATTCTCCACTTCCCATTTTATTCTTCTTTTCTGCTGATCATTATCCTCCTCCTCCTCCTCCTCCTCCTCCTCCTCCTCCTCCTCCTCTTCCTCCTCCTCCCTTCCTTCCAATAATGTCCAAAAGTTACCACAGAGGATTTCTATATGACAGCAAGATGGGGAGGAGGAGGAGGAGGAGGAGGAGGAGGAGGAGGAGGAGGAGGAGGAGGAGGAGGAGGAGGAGGAGGAGGAGGAGGATTACAGAAGGACAAGAAGTAGAGAAAGAAGAACAGAAGACGGCGGAAGAGGAGGAGGAAGAGGAGGAGTAAAAGGGGAAAAGAAAGGAAAAGAAATAACAAGAGGAAACATGGGGAAAGAGGGGAAAAGCGGAGGAAACTGAAGATAACAGAGATACGAAAAAGGAGAGAGAGAGAGAGAGAGAGAGAGAGAGAGAGAGAGAGAGAGAGAGAGAGAGAGAGAGAGAGAGAGAGAGAGAGAGAGAGAGAGAGAGGACAAGAACAAGAAAGGAGAAAGGGGCAGAGGAGGAAACGGGAGATGGTAGAAAGTGATAGGAGGAGGAGGAGGAGGAGGAGGAGGAGGAGGAGGAGGAGGAGGAGGAGGAGGAGGAGGAGGAGGAGGAGGAAGAGGAGGAGGAGGAGGAGGAGAAGGAGGCAGAAGTCGCTACAACCCCATCCTTGCGTAATGGTTGGCTGTTGGCTGGTGAGGGAAAGTTTTGATTGGTGCAGAGAGATCGCCCAAGAGTTCCCGCTAATACGGAGAGAGAGAGAGAGAGAGAGAGAGAGAGAGAGAGAGAGAGAGAGAGAGAGAGAGAGAGAGAGAGAGAGAGAGAGAGAGAGAGAGAGAGAGAGAGAGAGAGAGAGAGAGAGAGAGAGAGAGAGAGAGAGAGAGGAAGTAAGCAGGATTCAAAGGAAAGGGGAAGATCAAGAAGCATAAGAGGAGAGGGAAGCAGGAATGTCGAGAGAGGGAAGAGAAAGAGAGGAGGAGGAGGAGGAGGAGGAGGAGGAGGAGGAGGAGGAGGAGGAGGAGGAGGAGGAGGAGGAGGAGGAGGAGGAGGAGGAGGAGGAGGAGGAGGCGAAGGAGGAAAAGGAAGAAGAATAAGGGAGGTGAGAGGCACGAGACAATACAAGGAGAGGGGAGAGGAGAGAGTAGAAGGGAGGAGAGTGAGAGGAGAGTGCAATAGGAGAGGAAGGAGGTGAAGGGGAAGAGAAGGAGATGAAGGGAAGGGAGACATGTTGGTATGCGGTAGCTTTGATGATGGTGGTAATGGTGATGGTAGTGATGGTGGTAATAATAAAAGAAGTAGTGGTGATGGTAATGATGGGAATAGAGGAGGAAGAGGAGGAGAAAGTGGTGTTGATGTTGGTGTTGGTGGTGGTGGTAGTGAGATACAGACACCTGGGGGAGACAACACTCTGAGGCGGCAAGGAGGCAGGATTCTTGGTAGTGTGGCGCCCTTTCACCTCCAGCCCTCCCTCTCTCCTTCCTTCTTCCCTTTTACCTCTTCCCTCCCTCCTCTCCAACTCCTCTCGTCTTTCTCCTACCTCACCTTCTCCTCTTCCGTACCTGTCTCCTCCTTCCTGTCTCACCTCCGGTCTTTCTCAGATGTACCCTCCTCCTCCTCCTCCTCCTCCTCCTCCTCTTCCTTCCTTCCTCCTCCTCCTTTCACTCTTGATCGCAATCTTGCTATACATTTCTTTGCAAACATCATAATGATCGTATATTTATCGTCGACACCACTACCTTCACCATCACCATCATCACCATCACCATTATCATCATCAACCTTATCTTTTTTCTTTGCACTCTCCTCACCTTCGCCTCAAGTCACGCTAACAGAAATACTTGCCACCCACTAATACAACTGTTGCCTTTTATTTTTATCATTCCACAAGATAGAAAAAAATATCATTAGGTCATTAAGTATTTTTGCAGTGTTTATTTATTCATTGTTTTTCCTTTTTCTCCTTTTTCCCCACGCTTGTCTGCACCACAGGCGGCAATGTCCCGTTGGCTTAGCGATGAATGGCCGCTACTCCTACTCCCTCCCTCTCTCCCTACGTGCTTTTCATTCTGCCTTCCTATGGGTCCTATGAGTTCCTATGAGTTCTTCCTGTGGGTTGTCATCACTTTCAACACGCCGCACCCTCACCCCCGCACTGCTGTCACCCTGCCAGGCGCGTTTCCTTCTCCCGCCGTCCAGTGATTACCAGGGAATTAGAGGGAAGTGAATTGTGGGATTTCTTCCAATAATTCCATGTTTTACGGAATATTTTACAGAGGTTCATGATTCTATACAAATTACCGAAAATAAAAAAAAGAAGATGCATGTGATTTCTTGGAACAGATGCGCGTTTTACAAAATATTTTACAACAATTATACACGATTAAAAAATGCACGAGGTTTCTTCATCCAATAATTATGCGCTTCACAGAATATTTTACGATTATATACAAAATTACGGAAAATATATTGAATTTTCGTCTTCCAATAATTGCGCGTTTCACAAATTGGTACAAGTGTTTTACGCGCGGCGCCGCTGCCGCCTCCGCGTCCCGCCCCAACCGGTCCCGCCCCGCGCACGCTGAATTAAAAGCAAAATGGGACAAATTACAGGAAGCATAATTGAAAGCGGGTGAAAAATTTTATGCTGCATTTTTACTCCACCTTCACTAGCTTTGTATGTAATTAAGTTAATGCAATAAATTTCAGGTCAAGCGGATATCCCTCCTGTACACAGTGCAGCCATCCGATTTGATCCACACAGGGACGCGGCGCAGCAGTGCCTCTGCCCGCGCGGTCGTGCAGTGCTGGGAACAGAAGAGCGGGTGTTTTTCCACCACGCCTGCCGCAGCCCCGGGGCGCGTCCCGTGTTTTTTCGCGCTGCTGAATGAACGGCGTGCCTCAACACCATTGTGTAATGAATGATGAAAAATGATAATATTGTTATAGATGAGCACAAAATAATTTTTCATTTGATTTCACGTAAGCAGACAAACGCTGCAATAATGTTTTTCTATTTTTTTTTTTCATCGCGGAAAGAAAGGAGGGACTTACTCTCGATTTAATCTTGCGTCATTAAGGAAGGCATGCCATTGATAGCAACGAGCAGAAAAACTAGATTTTTGAGTGTGACGCAAACACAAAGCAGGTCCAGCGATATTTAATTTTCAGCGGAAAAAGGAAGGCCTTATTTTTAATAAATCTCCTGCAATTAATGAGGCAAAGCATAATAATGATAATAAGTAGAAACACATTTTTCTTTTTTACTCCCACGTAAGCTGACAGCAGTTCCAGCAATATTTTCACCGCGGAGAGGAAGGAGACTCCACAACAACTCTCATGTAATAAATGACAAAGTATAATTAAAACAATGAACAGGAAAAGAAGATTTTTTAAATATAAGATGAGCAGACAGTAATCCCAATAATATTTTCAGGACAGAGATAGTAGGGAGCCTGCTTGCAATCAGTCCCCAGTAATAAAGGAACCAAAGCATGTTCATAATAATGAGCAAAAAAAGGAAGATTATTATTTTCTAATTAATTTCGTACGAGACAACAGATTTAACTCACTTTACGGCGCTGGGAGAGGAATTGTCTTCAGGTGAAAGTGTTGCTATTGAAAACACTATGACGAAAAATCCGTAAGTTAATGTGAAAACGGAAACGATGTTGCTTACACACACACACACAAACAAACACACACACACACACACACACACACACACACACACACACACACACACACACACACACACACACACACACAACGAACACGGGAGCACATATCTGGATTTACCAATGAACGAAACAAAAGAGAAATAAAAGAGTAAGTTCCAGCGGAGCCTGTAAGTTATAACACGATTACGGACGAATGCGTAAAAATGAAAGATTAAAATGAAAAAAAAAAAAAAGCAGATTTCCGTGAACTGAGAGTTGTTACAGAATGGCGCATGAATATACACGATGGTGACTCGCAGAGACGTGAAGTTCAAAGAGCTTCTAAACTGCCACACAAAGCAATTAGCAGCGCCAGAAACAATGCGTGAAGTCTTTATAAGCATCTACAAGAAAGTTACCGATAAAAAGGATATATTTTGCATTTTCTTCCCAGTTCAAAGATTGGATGTGGCTGTAGAACAAGTAAAGAGTGATTAGTAATTAGGGAAAGGTGTACCAAGTGGCAGTCAAAGATGACAAAAAAATCAAATGATGTTTAGTAAGTCAGCAACCCTTTCACTCCAGCACAATTCCCAAAATCACCTTCACCTTTTCAGAATTTATTTTCTACACCAGTTCACTAAAACAGATATTTATGCTGAAAAAAGACTAAATGAACCAAATTATTTTTTTTCACAGTGTTCTGAACGCTAACAAAGGAAGACTGTGGTAGTGAAGAGGTAAAATAATGACATTCACACACACACAAAAAAAAAAAAAAAAAACAATGTAAGGGACTACACACAAAAAAAAACTAAATGAATATAACAATGGCTAGCAAAAAAATGGTAGTCTAAATTTTATCAACGCTCTCTCTCTCTCTCTCTCTCTCTCTCTCTCTCTCTCTCTCTCTCTCTCTCTCTCTCTCTCTCTCTCTCTCTCTCTGTCATAACAAAAAAATCACCTCTGATATTTAACATTACAATTTCTCTTTCCTTCACAGATAAGAAATCATCGGCCCAACACAATGCCAAGCCCGTCCCTCCTGCTGCTCCCCGTGCTGCTCCTCCTCGGCTACAGTAAGGCTCACAGTCCTCCTTTACCTCACCCGACCTTCGACCTTATAGGGAAGCAGGGCGTGGGTCGAGAGAACGAATGAAAAAAAAAAAAGAAAAAAAGAAAGAAAAAAAGTATAATCAGGGTTTAATGGAAAGAATCAAGACGCACTGAGAGAGAGAGAGAGAGAGAGAGAGAGAGAGAGAGAGAGAGAGAGAGAGAGAGAGAGAGAGAGAGAGAGAGAGAGAGAGAGAGAGAGAGAGAGAGGGAGGAATTTGTGTGTTTTCAGATATTGATTTTGTATATTTCATCTATCTATCTCTTTATCACTCTGTATCTATCCTCACCTGTCTCTCTCTCTCTCTCTCTCTCTCTCTCTCTCTCTCTCTCTCTCTCTCTCTCTCTCTCTCTCTCTCTCTCTGCCTTTATCTTTGTATTGATCATTCTCTTCAATAACTTCTACTTCGCCCACTTAAATTTCTCTCTACCCTCTCCCCTCTTCGTCAACTCTCTCTCTCTCTCTCTCTCTCTCTCTCTCTCTCTCTCTCTCTCTCTCTCTCTCTCTCTCTCTCTCTCTCTCTCTCTCTCTCTCTCTCACATCACCTGTCCATCCATCCCCCTTTTCCTGCCTCTCTTTTACATAATACATATTTTTTAATGCATTTCTATTCATCATAAGCCAGTCCCTTCCACACTAATTTCCTCATACACGGAAAAGGAGAGAATATCATGAAGGTGAACACGTAAATATGTGCTGGATATTATCTTAATGGAAAATAGAGAGAGAGAGAGAGAGAGAGAGAGAGAGAGAGAGAGAGAGAGAGAGAGAGAGAGAGAGAGAGAGAGAGAGAGAGAGAGAGACTGTGTTTGCATTTATAGTAGATGTGTAAGGGAAGGATAATACATAAAGGAAGAAAGGAGGGAAGGAAGGAAGGGAACAGAGAGAGAGAGAGAGAGAGAGAGAGAGAGAGAGAGAGAGAGAGAGAGAGAGAGAGAGAGAGAGAGAGAGAGAGAGAGAGAGAGAGAATAGTGGAGATGAAGAGGAATTGTCTCCATCCTTCGGTCGACAAACCCATTTCTTTCGTGTTTTCTACCCCTTTAACATTTTTTTTCGTTCCACGCAAATTGAGTTTTTCCTGGCTGCCTCTCTCTCTCTCTCTCTCTCTCTCTCTCTCTCTCTCTCTCTCTCTCTCTCTCTCTCTCTCTCTCTCTGTGGCTCAGGTAAAATTGTTTTGCGTATTAATTTATTTTTAGTCTGATTTACTTTTTTTGTTTCGTGTTTTTTTCTGTTTCGTTTTTTCTTGCTACAATTTCTACTGCTACTACAACAACAACTACTACTACTACTACAGCTACAACTACTACTATTTCTACTATCCTCCCCTTTCCTCCTCCTCCTCCTCCTTCTCCTCCTCCTCACGCCCACTTCCACTATCTCTGCATCGCACATTCCAAGTCGAAGAAAAGAAGTAATTTACAAAGAGCACACGATCCCATTACTGGCAATGAGATCAGTCCCAGAACGTCATCAGATCGCCTCACTCCTGCGTCATAGAATCTCCTCGCCTAATCTCCTAAAACTCTTGGCCACGTCAGCAATTAAAAACCCCCTCCCTCTCCTTCTCCCTCTGCCACTCTCCCCCAATCGCATCTTCCGGTCCCCCTTCTCTGCAAACCCGACGAGGAGTGAAAGGCAAACGACTTTTCATATTTGGAATGGAAAGTAAGGAGAATCTTTTCCAGAACCAATCTTATGTGGGATGATTGTGTGTGTGTGTGTGTGAGTGTGTGTGTGTGTGTTGACCAGGTTACACACACACACACACACACACACACACACACACACACACACACACACACACACACACACACACACACACACACACACACACACACACTAATAATAATAATAAAGATGTAGGTCGGACAATTTCCAGCGAAGGACACAAACACACATTTGTAATTCGGTATCGCAGAGTCTGGTCGGTAATTTTCGTCAATGCTTCATACGAGTTCGTTTTCTCTTTTCCTTTTCTTTTCGCCCGAGTTCCAAGCACGTCCATTACTTCTTCCTCCTCCTCCTCCTTCTTCTCCTCCTCCTCCTCCTCTTCCTACTCCTGCTGCTGCTCCTTCCTCTTCCTCAATATATCAACACGCAATTTACTCAACGCAATATTTATGTTACGTGTGTATATATTTGTCATAATTTTGAGACTCCAGCTGATTGTTTCTCTCTCTCTCTCTCTCTCTCTCTCTCTCTCTCTCTCTCTCTCTCTCTCTCTCTCTCTCTCTCTCTCTCTCTCTCTCTCTCTCTCTCTCTCTCATCACTCACAGCCGAACGTTTTCTTCATATTCTTTATGTCACAGACTCACACCACTACCACCACCTCACCCACTGTTCGCCGCCCGTCTATTCCAGTCCACCCTTCCCCCCACCAGCCTCCCCCACCATTAAATCACCACCATTACCCGCGCCTCCACCTCCCATGCTAACAATCCCCACCATCATTATTTTCCCGAGCGACTCATCATTGCCTTCATTATCACCACCACCACCACCACCACCATTACCGCCACCAGCTTACCTCTCTACCACACCCGACTGCACTCACCACTCATCACCAGAACACGTTTGCCGCACTAACTCAACATCATCATCATTAAGACACACACACACACACACACACACACAAATACGAGTACACTACCATCATCACCATCAACACCACCACTTGGGTTACTTAATGCATACTTATCACCACCACTTATCATCACCAAAACACACCGCAACCTCATTACTCTCAATTCACCATCACTATCATACTCACACGCACACAAAATCCTATTGACAATTTGGTTCATAATTATGATAGGTCGATACAGACGGACAGCCACAGATAGATAAATGGAGATACAAAAATAGATAGGTTGGTAGACAGACAGACAGACAGACAGACAGACAGACAGGCGGACAGTGATAGAATATTGATTGAACACGGTATTACGAAATATATCATGCATTCATTACATAAAAGAACATAACTTTGAAAATAAAAAAATCTTGAATCTGTGCAAAATTAATAAAGAGAAATTGTACTCTATTAAAATTTCAATACCACTACTACTACTACTACTATTACTGCCACCACCACCACCACCACCACCACCACCACCACGTTCGTCACCAGTACCTATCAGCTCTTCAATTCTTCAACTTCTCTCACCTTTTCCACCCCACAACCTCACCACCACTTCAGCCAAAACATCACCAAGATGCTTCACCACCACCACCACCACCACCACCACCACCGCTATCATATCTCACACCACATCACCATTAACTCCCCATCCATAATATCACTTTGCTTTCTCACCATCACTCCATCACCACTTCCCCTTCGCATCACCTCACACCACCACCACCACCACCACCTCACTCACACAGACCAAGAACCATCCACAGTATCACTTCAACATCACCTCACGAGCATTTCACCCACCACACACCACAACACAACACCGACTCAATTCACAAAACCACACCACGCCACAACTATCACATCCTCACCATCCTTTCACCACTACACCGCACCACCACTCTCACCACTCACCACGCCTCTCCCAGCAGGTCGGGCGGTGAGTGGCGGCGGGCCCCCAGGAATAAGGCGCCCAGATCTTCCCTTCTTTGACTACGAGGAGTCTAAAAATGTGACGGCGCTCCTGGGAAAGACGGCGATTCTCAACTGCAGAGTGAAAAACATCGGGAACAAGACGGTGAGTGTACATGTGTGTGTGTGTGAGCGCGTGTGTGTTTTCATCCTTTTTTCCCCTTTTCCACATTCTTCCGTTCGTTTTCACTCTCTCTCTCTCTCTCTCTCTCTCTCTCTCTCTCTCTCTCTCTCTCTCTCTCTCTCTCTCTCTCTCTCTCTCTCTCTCTCTCTCTCTCTCTCTCCTGAAAGATGTCAAGTCCTCTCGCTCCTGGCATTTATTGTTCCTCGTAGCGTCATTTACCTTTAATTTTACGTGTCTGTCTGTCTTTTATTACAATTTTATCGTTATACCTTTCCTGATATTCAACTGTTTGTATTTGTCTGTCTGTTTGAGTGTCCGTTTATTCCCTGCCCGTCTGTCTGCCTGTGTGTCTGCCTGTTCCTTAATATACATGGAATTTTAACGTAATCTATTCACACTGTCACCCTCGCCATGTTTCTATTGGCATTCCCTCTCCTCGTTTTCTTTTTATCGCCCGAATCGAAATTAGTTTTCATCTTCCCCTTCCTCTTCTTAACCTTTCCGCGCCCTTGCTTTTATTTCCGCGCTTCCTTTCTTCTCCTTACTACCTCCACTCTTTTCTTCCTCACTCAAACTTCTGCTCTTCTTCCTCTTCCTTCTGGTTCTCTCTCTCTCTCTCTCTCTCTCTCTCTCTCTCTCTCTCTCTCTCTCTCTCTCTCTCTCTCTCTCTCTCTCTCTCTCTCTCTCTCTCTCTCCCCTGCGTCCTTCATTTCCTCTTACTAACTTTTTCGTCTCTCTCTCTCTCTCTCTCTCTCTCTCTCTCTCTCTCTCTCTCTCTCTCTCGTTCATCAATACTTCCATTCCCCGCTTCGCTCTTCTGTCCATGACCGGTTGTGGTAATAGAAGTAAGGGAAAGGAGAGAGAGAGAGAGAGAGAGAGAGAGAGAGAGAGAGAGAGAGAGAGAGAGAGAGAGAGAGAGAGAGAGAGAGAGAGAGAGAGAGAGAGAGAGGGAAAAAAGGCTTGTGTGGTTAACTTCGGCTATAGACTTGAGGACGGGACAGTGGCAACACACACACACACACACACGCACACAATACAAGCTGATGGTCTGTCCACCTTATGAATTCTCTCTCTCTCTCTCTCTCTCTCTCTCTCTCTCTCTCTCTCTCTCTCTCTCTCTCTCTCTCTCTCTCTCTCTCTCTCCTGCTGCGAATCGGTCCCGTAAAATTGAGGCCCTGGATTGCTTCGGTTGCCAAGATCGTCTAAACCTGGATTCCCAAAATGAAAATTCTTGCTGATCCCTCTACACGTACTCCTATTTCTTTTTCCTCTGCTTGGGGGCTATTTTTTTTTTCGCCGTGTGTGTGTGTGTGTGTGTGTGTGTGTGTGTGTGTGTGTGTGTGTGTGTGTGTGTGTGTGTGTGTGTGTGTGTGTGTGTGTGTGGTGGGGAGGGTGAGGGGGGAGTGTGTGTCTGTGTAAGGTTTAAATCATTATTCCTTTCTTTCTCTTTCTTTCTCTTTTTTTTTTCGTTGTGACTTCTTACTATCTCTTTTTTTTTTCTTTTCGTTGTGAGGTTTTCGCTGTTTTTTTTTTTTTCATTTGTTTTGGTTGGTTTGGTTAGGTTAGGTTTGTTTAGGTTTGGTTCGGTTAGGTTAGGTTTAAGTTAGGTTAAGTTAGGTTAGGTTGGTTTAGGTTTAAGTTAGATCAGGTTAGATTAGGTTAGGTTAGGTTAGTTTAGGTTTAAGTTAAGTTAGGTTAGGTTAAGTTAGGTTAGGTTAGGAGATTACTAATATTTTATGACTGGTATTGTTGTTACTGTTCCTATTACTCTTCCTCCTCCTCCTTCTCGTCGTCCTCCTCCTCCTCCTCCTCTTCTTACTACTACTACTACTACTACTACTACTACTACTACTACTACTACTACTACTACTACTACCACTACTACCACCACCACCACAACCTCAACAAAGAAAAGGCACAGACAACGGAAC
>NC_087187.1:6480000-6482500 GCF_035594125.1 Scylla paramamosain
GTGTGTTTTGTCGTAAATCACATATTCTTTCCACTTGGACACACACACACACACACACACACACACACACACACACACACACACACACACACACACACTACAAAGCGAGAGAGAGAGAGAGAGAGAGAGAGAGAGAGAGAGAGAGAGAGAGAGAGAGAGAGAGAGAGAGAGAGAGAGAGAGAGAGAGAGAGAGAGAGAGAGAGAGAGAGAGAGCAGGTATCAGGTTCCAGAGCTCTACATTATTCATCTCCTGTAAACCTAATGCCAGACTGTGAACAACGCTTTTGTCTCCCTTCCTTCCTTCCTTCCTTCCTTCCTTCACACCCGACCTTCCTTCCTTCCAACCTTGGCACCCTCCTTCCGCTTCCTCATTTTCTACTACTATATATTATTATTACTCCTACAATCTCTCCTTTTTTTTTTTCCTGTCCATCCTTCTCACCCCCACCTCCCTTCCTTCCTTCTTTTCCTTCATATATCATTTCATTCTTCCCTTCATTCCAACCTCAGCATTCTTCTTCCTTAAATTTTCAATAACATTCATTAATACTTTTACAATTTTTTCGTCTTCACTGCAGGTTTTACACTCTCTTTCCTTCCTTCCTTCCTTCCTTCCTTCACTGCTCTTCATTTATCCTAACTTTAATATCCTGCCTTCCTTCACTGTGGCCTTTAATCTTCGCATCCCTACTTTCTTTCTTTACTGCATATTTCACGTCATCCTTCATTCCTTCAATCACACCATCCTTCCTTCCTTCATTTATTCATTTAATCTTACCATCCTTTCTTCCCTCCTTCATTTATTTATTCATTCAACCTCAAACTTTACAATTATTTACACATTTTTTTCTTTTTACTCAGTCGCACTCTATTCTTCCTTCATTTCTTCCTTCATTCAATCACACCACACTTCCTTCACTTATTCAACTTGAACCTTTCCCTTCAGAGTTTTCTTCCTTTATTCACTCAGTCACATCTTACTTCACTTACTCAACCTAACACTCATACTCCCTTCCTTCCTTCCTTCCCTCCCTTCCTTCCTTCCTTCACCATTACCATACAATCCTACACACACACACTCATGCATTTTTCCCTCTGCAGAACGAAGGAATTCACCCACACTTTCCTCCTTTCGTTTTACTTAGGGCGATACACCTCTCCTTCTTTCCCTCCCTCCCCCTCCCTCTCTCTGTCTCTCCTCCCCCTCCTTTCCTCCACTTTGCCTTTATGTCTCCTCGTAAACCGTCTCAGTTGGCCTTGTAAGAAGACAAGGAGAAGAGGCAATAGGGAGGAGTGTCTTCTCTCTAGGGAGGGAGGGAAAGCGGGGGAGGGAAGGGAGGGAGGGAAAGAAGTAAAAAGTTTGCCCAATGGGAAGAATTGAAGCAGGTGGGGAAAACTCGAGGGGGAAAAGATGGAAGGTAAAAAAAGAAACAGGAGGGGAAAAAAACTCGAAAGCAGGAATGAAATTAAGGAATCGAGGAGCGAAGTAAAAAATGCATTAAATAAAAGCTAGAAAAGGTTGCAGGGCGAAAGAGAGCACGGAGGAGTAAAAATGAATAAATAAAAGGAGGAAAGATAGGTGGATAGATAGAGGAAAAGATGGACAGATGGATACAATGGAAGGGATGCAATGGAAGAATAAGAGAAGAGAATGGGAGAATGGGAAAAAGGAATGAATGAATGAATGAATGGTGGAATTTGGAAGGAAGGGAGACCGAAAGAATAAAAAAAAGGAAACACACAATATGGAAAAAGAAAACAAAACAGGCAAACACACGGAAACAAAGCACGAGAATACAAGAAAATAAACAAACATACAAACAAACTAGCGATTAAATAAAATAAAAGATAAAATGAGAGAGAGAGAGAGAGAGAGAGAGAGAGAGAGAGAGAGAGAGAGAGAGAGAGAGAGAGAGAGAGAGAGAGAGAGAGAGAGAGAGCACAATACCCACCTCACCGCAGCTGCTGTTCAGATTTTTCTTGACAAACTGAACTGGGAAATAATAAAGAAGAGAAATTTCATTCTATTCAACTATCTTCTGTAAGGCTGAATTCTGCTGCCTCTCTCTCTCTCTCTCTCTCTCTCTCTCTCTCTCTCTCTCTCTCTCTCTCTCTCTCTCTCTCTCTCTCTCTCTCTCTCTCTCTCTCAACGTATGCAAAATAACACCAATAATCTTTCTTTACCCTTTGCTCCTCTTCCACCAACTCCTCCTCCTCCTCCTCCTCCTCCTTTTACTTTTTCTACCGCAACCTCCTTCAATATATTTCTTGTCCCCATTCTCCTTTCCTTCCTTCCTTCCTTCCTCCTTCCACCTTTTTTTTTCCTCCTCCACGCCTTACTTCTTTTCCTCTTATTTTCCCTCGTTATTGTTTTTCTTTTCTAATCCTCCTCATTTTGTTTCATTTTGTCTTTGTACTCATCCTCTTTCTTATGCCAGTCTTCCTAATTTTAATTCTTATTCTTTTCTTCTTTGTCCTCCTCCCCCTGCTTGCCTTCGTC
>NC_087187.1:6487500-6510000 GCF_035594125.1 Scylla paramamosain
TCAATATCTCCCTTGCATATTTTCCCTCACATTTACATTCCCACCTACGTACCTACACTTTTCGTTCCCTCCCGCCCTTCCCTTTTTATTTACCTCCGCACCTCCTCTCGTAAACACAAACACGTACGCACGGACGCACACACCTGCCCCTCCCTACCCTCCACACACACACACCTGTCCCCATTAACCTTTAGCTAATAACACAGGTAAATATAAAAAGAAAACATTACCTTTACTATCCACACAATTAACCCACACTGCATAAGTACGAGCGTTTGGGAGTCATTAAGTATACAATCTGCTGTGGCCTCGGCGGTATTAGTTATGTTATTGTCTGTGAATTGCTGTTGTGGTTCAGACTTCGGTGCTTCAAGAGGAAAGTCAGTTTGGTAACACGAGCGAATGGTTTTGGTTTAAGTGTAAGTGTTTGTACGTTTGTTTGTCTACGTATGTATTTATTTGTGTTATTATTTTTTTTATTTGCATATTCATTCGTTCACTTTTTTTTTTCATTGGTAACTCGAGTGAATGGTTTTGGTTAAGTGTATGTGTTTGGTTTGTATATATTTTTGTTTATTTCTGTATATAATCATTTTATGTAGTATATTCATTCCTTCATTTCTTTTCTTTTCTTTTTTTTTTCCATTGGTAACACGAGTGAATAGTTTTGGTTTAAGGGCGCGTGTTTGGTTAGTATTCATCTTTATTTACCTGTTATTGTATACTCATCCCTTCATTTCTTCTCACTGGTAAATTATTCAATCTTTTTATTTTCACTGGTAAAATTTGAAACTTATTATTTTAATTCGTAAACTCTAAAACTCAGCTTTTTTCATTGGTAAACTCATAATTACTTTATTGATAAACTCAGAGCTCCGATTCATTCATAGGCAAACTTCATTAAACTTTTACTGTTTTCACTGGTAAATTCTTAATATATATTTAAATGGTAAACTCTCGACTCTACCTTACTTTTAAAACCAATAAAACTAATCAACCATTCTCCTCATCAGTAAACTCTGAATTCTGTCTCTCCCCTTAATTGGTAAAGTCTGAATTATATTTGATTCTGTATTTATTTCATTCTCCCCGGGGTGTGGAGGCCTCGCGGGGAGCAGCGCCACCACGCCGCCACACGCACGGTGACCTCGCCTCCCCCGCACCTTTGTCACTGGCTCAGAGCGGCACTTTTAGGGAGCATCTGAAGGCAATGGCCACTTTAGGGAAGGTCACTTTTGGAGATCATCTTTAGGCAATGGCCACTTTAGGGAACGGCACTTTTAAGGGGCAAGGATTAAAAAACAACGGTCACTTTAGGGAAGGCGGTACTTTTAGGAAGGGACAGGGGAGTGATGGGAGGGAGGGAGGTAGGGAAACTTAGCCCAGATTTACTAAGGTTATTATAAATGATCGAGAAGATGGTCACTTTAGGGAAGGGCACTTTTACGGGGTATGTTAATAGGCAAAGGTCATTTTAGGGAATGGTACTTTTAGGAGATAAGGGAATTTTTTATGGATTAATACTTTAAGGGAGGTTAACATTCTTTCAATGCAGCATTTATCAGGATTTGATGTTGTAAGAAATGTTGCTTTTACATAATCATACCAGTTTGTACGTCTGTGTGTATGGATGTCCGTGCGTGGTGGTCAAAGGAGCCCTGTGTAAGAATATTGCAAGCATGGATACACTTACCAGAATTAATTTTTTTGTGCCATTGTCTATGCTTGTTGTTGTTGTTATTGTTGTTGCTGCTGTTGTTAGGAAGGAACTTTTTCAGGATTCTCATTTTCACGAGGTGATATTTTTTTTTGGAACTCAATTCTTACGATTTTTTTTTTTTTTTTGTAAGGGGCGGGGGGGGGCGAGGTATGATAGCATTTCCAGGTAGCTACATTTTTGGGGAGGAGAAACTACTAGAACTTGTAGTAGGCGACATGTATCAGGAACACAAGCTACAGGCGGCATTCTTCTAACGAACACATAACACGGCATTACTCAGAGGGATAAATTTTAGCGAGCACCAATTAACGGGCCTCATTTCTCTCTCACGCTCTGCCTCAACCACTCCATAGTTTCATGCTGGTGATGGAAAATTAATATAACAAGACAAAAAAGAGTTCATGCCAATAATTCCCTCTAATAGATTTGCAATATGAAAAGTTTCCGGTTCATTAATTTCTCTTAAGCGTCATTTTTTTTTCTTTTTCATTATAACTTTAAGAACTTCAAAGAGGGAAATAAACATTTAAGCCTGGCTAGTGGTGTTCTTGGGGGCCGAGGACTACTTCTTTAAATATTCAACAAGAGTGAAGACGGAAAGAATAAACAAACGAAAAAAAAAAAAGAAGAAACAAGCCTCAAAATATGAAAGGACACAACACACGACACGAAACAACACACTAAAAAGACGAAACTTGAAGACAATAACATTAAAATGAAAAGAAGAGACTAGACAAAGATAAGAAAACACGACAAACACGAGAGAGAGAGAGAGAGAGAGAGAGAGAGAGAGAGAGAGAGAGAGAGAGAGAGAGAGAGAGAGAGAGAGAGAGAGAGAGAGAGAGAGAGATATTATTATTATTATTATATTATAGTTTATTGACAGAATTTTTGCGAGAGAGAGAGTCAAACTATAACAAAAAAATCAATAAGACAAAACTGGGGTAAAAAAAAAAGTGAGACAAGAATAAGAAACAAAAATGAGAGAAAACACACACACACACACACACACACACACACACACACACACACACACACACACACACACACACACAGAAAAAAATGAGAACGAGGAACAAAATTAAAATAAAAACGTGAAGCAAATAATAATAATAATAATAATAATAATAATAATAATAATAATAATAATAATAATAATAATAATAATGCCACAATGACCGATAATTAAGACGAGATTCAGCCAACAATTCCACTTTCACTTCACTATTAACTTGGTCTCCTCGCCACGCCTCTAATTTGGCAAGGCCGCGCTTTCATTAATAAATTACCCACACAAATAAGGAGAATAAACAAATAATTAAATATACACCAAGGCATCGCTCACACTTCCTAGAACTTTTTTTTTCTCATGGCCAAATTAATTCATTATTCCTATATTTTCTATTTATGTTTTCCTTTTTGACTTTTTTTTCATGGAATTAGCTGAGTTACGCTAAAACGATTGTGAGATTTCATAATATTTGTTACATTAATCATTCCTTCACTCATTCCTTATTTATTTCCATTCCTTCAACCACTCACATCTCTTTCTCTTTTTTTTTTTTTTTTAAGTAATTCCTTGTTCTTATCTTTTTTCAATTAATTAGCTAAAAACACAGAAGCGATTGTGAGACTGTATGGAACTTCTCACAATTATCTTTCCTTTCCTCACTCACTATTTACTTGCATTCCTTCCACTCACACTTGTTCCTTTGCTGCTTTCCTACACCACCACCAACTGCACAGATTAAACACGCTAGTCAATTGTGATGGCGAGATAACACAGGACAGATGAAGCAACCTTTATTTTACTCATCCATTACTTATTTTCTTTTCCTTCCATTCACATATGCTCCTTTGTTTCCCTCTATGCCACCTCCAACTGCACAGATTAGACACACTAGTGGAAGAGTGCAGCGGGAAGAAAAACAGCAGGAAGAAAACAGCACAGAATGAAGCATCGAATCTCTCCTTCACTCGTTCATTACTTACTTGCCTTCTTTCCTTCACATTTGTTCCTTTGTTCCTTTCTATACCGCCTCCTACTGCGCAGATTAGACACACTAGTGGACGAGGAAACACAGGAAGGATGAAGCAGATCGTTATTTCTCTATTTCTCTGAGGTTTCGAGGAAGGCTCACTGTGGAAACGGTAGTAAAATAAAGATATACTATTTCACCCTGTGTTTTTGCTACGCCACAATACAATAGCACCACCATCACATCAAAGCATTTCTCAGGTTTAATATAATTCCTTACATTCTCTCTCTCTCTCTCTCTCTCTCTCTCTCTCTCTCTCTCTCTCTCTCTCTCTCTCTCTCTCTCTCCTCTCGTCAAAATCATTTATCATTTCCTCCTTCCTTTTTACTTCTTTGTCTCGTTTCTATAATACCAATATTACATCAAAGCATTTATGAGATTTGATGTAATTCCTCACATTTGTCTTCCCACCCCCTCCATCTCTCTCTCTCTCTCTCTCTCTCTCTCTCTCTCTCTCTCTCTCTCTCTCTCTCTCTCTCTCTCTCCGACCACATCATTTATTGTTTCCCATTCCTTTTATTCAGTCATTTTTCTCTTTTTCGTTTTTATTCATTTTTCCCTTTTCCATTTTCATTCACGGTCTTTTCTTTCCTTTTCCATTTCCATTCATATTTTTTTTTTCATTTCCCATCTTTATTCACGGTCTTTTCTTCTTTCCTTTTCCATTTTTACTCCCGGTCTTCTTTCCTTTTTCATTTTCATTTACGATCTTTTCTTCCCTTTTCCTTCATGGTCCTTTCTTTCCGTTCCCATTTTCATTCACGGTTTTTCTTTTCTTTCCGACATTAGCAAAAATACGCCTAGGCATTCCAGAAACCTCAATGAATTTCTCACCATTTTATTCACTAACTTATTCATTGAAAACACCCATCACTTTTATCCACAGCTCTCTCTTTCCCTTCTCCATACCATCACCACAATAGACCACGGCACCCCATTTCCGAGTCATTACATTTCTCAAATTTGTCTCTCCTTTTCCATCAAATTTTATGTTTTGTTATCGACTTCATTTCTTATTTCCACACAAGTTTTATTCACGCATTTTTTTCACATTACCGTATCGTGAAAACAAAGTAAGACATTCATCACCGAGTCATTACAATTTTTCTTTTCTTTTTAAACTAATTCATCATTACCACAAGTTTTCATAATTTCTTTTCTTTTCCATATAAGCAAAACATTAATCACTGAGTCTTACTACATTTATCCTTTTTTCCACAAATTTTATCTTTTTTCTTTTCCAGTTAATTCATTATTAACACAAGTTTCATTAATTTCTTTCCTTTTCCATACAAACAAAACAAAACAAAGTATTTCATTCTTAATTCTTCATGCCTCACATTTATATTTTTATCTCGCAAATTTTATCTTTTTCTTTTCATATCCATTCATGATTGCTACATGTTTGATTAATTCCTTTCCTTCTCCATACAAATAAAACAAAACATGGGCATTTTTCACCAAGTCTTCATTATGTTTCTCACAACTGTCTTTTCTCCATACACGTTACCTTTTTCTTCTCAAATCAATTCATTATTACCACAAGTCTGATTCATTTCTTTCCTTTTCCATATCATGAAAATAGGGGAAGGTATTCCATCACTGAATCTTCACTACATTTCTCACATATATATATTTTTTTCCAAGCCAATTTAATTTTTCCTTACTAATCTAATTCAAAGTTTCCACAAGTTTCATTCACCCATTCTTTTTCCGTAACACTACAACGAACCAAGGCGTCCCGTCCCTGAACCTTCATTACATTTCTTACATTCCCTTTCCAGCAATTTTTACCTTTTTCTCATCCAATTCATTTATTACCACCACAAATTTCATTCACGTATTTTTTTCCCTTTTCCGTACCATCAATTTCAACCACAATATTCCATTTCCGAGTCTTCAATACATTCCTCGCATCTATCTCGCACTTTTAGCGTAAAATTTTATGTTTTTCAAGCCAAATTCTTCCACTATTTTCATTAACTTCTTTTTTTTTTTCAAAATTTCCACACACAATCACAAAGTAAAAAAAGAAGAAGAAAAAAAAAAAAACAGCACCACTTTCCATTCCAAGTCTTCATTACAATACCCACATTAATATTTCCCCCGCCAAAATTCATTCCCTTTTATTCAGATTTTTTTTTCCTTTCTCTCTCACGCTCCTTTTCCATAAAATCCTCCTCACTCATTAAATTCTCGCCGCGTGGTGCTGCCCTTGGAAACTTAAGACCTCCCCTCACCTCCACGTTTTATTTCTCTCACTCTTTCTTTTCCTCCTCTCTTTCCCCTCTTCTCTCTTCCTTACCTCCCTGGCTATTTGTCCGGCATGAGGTGAGCTAAGACAAATCCTTCACGTCTCTCTCTCTCTCTCTCTCTCTCTCTCTCTCTCTCTCTCTCTCTCTCTCTCTCTCTCTCTCTCTCTCTCTCTCTCTACTGGGCAGAGTATTTTAATTCTCTTTCTTTTCTCTGCTTGAGTTTTCTTTGCCTGTATTTATCTTAGTGAGTGAAGTTTGTTGTTAGGTGGTGCGAGGAGGAGGAGGAGGAGGAGGAGGAGGAGGAGGAGGAGGAGGAGGAGGAGGAGGAGGAGGAGGAGGAGGAGGAGGAGCAGGGTCTGTGGCTGAAGGCGCAGTACGAGAAAAAAGGAAGCGTAAAAGGATGAGGAAGAGAAGGAAGAGAAATGTTGAAGAAGAAAACTTTTGTAATGCAAGACAAAAAAAGGAGGAAAAAAAAAGATAAATGACTATTGTTGCTGTTGGTTTTTCTTGCTTTTGTTGTTGTTGTTGTTGTTTTTTTAAGTGCAGTTTAAAGCGTGTGAATCTTTTATTTCCTCCTCCTCCTCCTCTTCTTCTTCTTCCTCTCCCTCTCTTACACTTCCTCCAGATCCTTCTCCTATTTTCTATTTCATCCGTAACTTTCTTTTCACGTACTTGTTTCTTACTCTTCGTTTTCTCTTTCCTCGAATTTCCGATCTCTCTCTCTCTCTCTCTCTCTCTCTCTCTCTCTCTCTCTCTCTCTCTCTCTCTCTCTCTCTCTTAAATACATCCTTCTCATCCAATTTTTTAAGTCCACCCAACACTTTTCCTTTTAGCCCGGCGTGGATCGGGGTGTAGCACTCAGCCCCGAGGCACTGCGGAGACTTACACAGTATTACACCCGAACTTTTCTTCTCATCCCACCTATCTCATCACCTCCCCACCGCCACCACCATCACCACCACCACCTAACTCATCGACCCTTAACGCTTTCCCCCATCTTGTACAACACCTCACCTATTACCTCACCACTTTTCTCATTACCTTAACGATTTTCCAGCCATCTACCTTACCTGTCCATTAGCCTCAAGTTTACGTCGTGTCTCGCCCCTCCTCCTCCCCCTCTTCATCCTCCTCCAGGTTATCACACTTGTTAGCACCTTGTTCTCTTATCATTTTCACCTTTACCTCCTTCATTTTAGCGCCGTCATAACTTAAGGTTCCCGTGGCTTGGTGGGAGGGTTCTTGCCTCGTGGGTGAAAGGATGTGTGTTCCATATTGGTTCTTGTGTTTCTTGGAGAGGTAGCGTTGCGTGGTTCTCTCTCTCTCTCTCTCTCTCTCTCTCTCTCTCTCTCTCTCTCTCTCTCTCTCTCTCTCTCTCTCTCTCTCTCGTAACGTATCCGTCCTCCATGTCTCATTTCACAATCTAATCGGAACATCTTTCTAAAAGTTTTATCTCTTGTCTCAGGCGTCAGGTAATAATTATCCACGTTTCATTACACTTCTTTTTTTAATGATTTATTTCACGCATCACCTCATTCTCGTCTCCCTTTAATTTCCGCCTTGGCATTTATTATTTTCCAGGCATCATGAAACACCTGTATGCCATTTACTTTCCTCACTATTTTTTTACCTTTTACCTGAGTATTGACAACACCTCACCTGTCTCCCTCCCTCCCTCAGGTGTCAGGCAGCAAGCACGGGGATAATCACCTGCATCTTTTCCTCCATTATTTCAACTCTCCTAATCGGCTCATCTTTCACTTCACTGTTAAAATTCACACCTGCATCACTTCACACCTGTCTGATGGCGCGTATTTCACCTGTGTGTCTCTGTTTTTATGGTGCCAGTATTACATCAAAGTATTTCTCAGGTTTCATATAATTCTGTACATTTGCCTCTCTCTCTCTCTCTCTCTCTCTCTCTCTCTCTCTCTCTCTCTCTCTCTCTCTCTCTCTCTCTCTCTCTCTCCGGTGAAATGCTTTACTGTTTCCTATCTTTTTATTAGTAATATTTTTTATTTTCTATTTTTATTCAGTCTTTGTTTTTGCCTTTCCATTTTTTATTTATTTTTTTCCATTTTTATTTACGGTCTTTTATTTCCTTTTCCATTTTTGTTCATGACCTTTTCTCTTTTTTTTTATTTTTATTCAGTCTCTTTTATTCTGTTCCACTTTTATTATCAGTCTTCTCATATTTCCTTTTCCTTTTCCATTTGTATTTCGTTTTCTATTTCCACTTTTATTCGCTTCCTTTTCCTTAATTTTCCCATTTCCATCCGCGTTCTCTTTATCTCACTTCCCACACCTATTTCTACTTCTATTCACGGTCTTTTCTAACATCCTCCACTTCTATTCCCATTATTACTCACGTTCCTTTATCTCATTTTCTATTCCCATTTTCATTTCCATTCACGGTCTTTACTTCATTTCCCATTTCCACTTCTATTTCCATTTCAATTCACGTTCCTTTATCCCTTTCGCCATTTCCATTTCCACTTCTATTCACGGTCTCTTAACTCCTCCACATTCCCCGGCAGGTGTCATGGATCCGGCACCGGGATACACACCTGCTGACTGTGGGCCGCTTCACTTACACGTCAGACGCCCGCTTCTCCGCGCGCCACTCCCAGGGCTCCGAGGACTGGCTGCTCATGGTGTACTATCTGCAGGAGCGAGACAACGGCATGTACGTGTGTCAGATCTCCACCACGCCGCCCATGAGCCACTTCGTCCACCTCTCCGTTGTTGGTGAGTCATTAAGGAGCCTCTGTGCAAGAATTGGTGTTTATTTTCAGTTTGTTTCCTTGTTCTTGTGCACTTCCTTGGGTTTATGTTTAGTTGTTTCCTTGTTCTTGGGTACGTTTTGTCATTTTTAGTTCGTTTCCTTATTCTTGTGCACGTGTTGTTTACCTTAAGTTTGTTTCCTGTTCTTGTGCACGTGTTGGTGTCTATCTTTTGTTTGTTTCCTTGTTCTAAGTAGTGAAGGGCACTGAAGGGTATTGTTAGTACTAATACCAACATTGGATACTTTATAATGTCCTAGGTTTAGTTCGTTTCCTTGTTCTACGTCGTGTTGTGACTGTACTGTAGGGTGTCGTCAGTGGTATTACCAATATTAAATACAATATGCTCTATGTTATATAGTTTCTATACTGTCATTAGTTTTACCAACATAAAATGCATAAAGTGTAATGAATACTCAATGTTATTTTGTTTCTATATTTTAATTAATATTCCAACATTAACTACATTATAATTCCCAATGTTATATTGCTTCTACATTGTCATTAGTATTATCAACACTAAATACGTGCAACATAATGAATGCCCCATGCTACATTGTTTCTTCACATCTTCACTTCCTTGTCAGTGAGTGGGTCGTGCTGTAGCAGTATAGTGTTAAATATTATAGTGTATTGACAGTAGTTATACCACCATACCCTATAACGTCTTATGTTATACTATAATAATGAATTTCCGCTCTCTCGTTCACTTCCTACTAAGCCGTGTTGTAACAGCGCAGCGTAGGGTACTGCAGTCATTACCACCGTTAAGAATTCAGTGTTATACCGATATTATGTATGTTCTGTATAACACTGAGTTCTCTTCGTTGCTGGTGAGTTGATCAAGAGCTTGCGTTCACTGTTTTGCTCGTTGGTTAAGTCCATTGAGTCTCCATTTCATTTACTTATTTACTTCATTCTTTGTCCTCGGGTCGTTCGCCGTGATCGGATAAGTCGCGCTGTTTGTTCTTTTCCTCAGTATTTCACATTTACTCGTTCGTTCCCGCTGAGTCGATGAAAAGCTATTGGCATTTTTTTCTTTTTCCATTCATTCTTCGTTCATTTACTTTTTGGTTCGTCAGTGAGAAGCTTTTGTTAATTTTTCACATTCCTCGTCTACCTCATCGTTGGTGGCGGGGAATCAATAAATCATTTCTCTTCGTTTTCTCTCTTCTTTGTCCACATGTCCGCCACTGCTGATTCAATACGAACCTTTAGTTTTCTCTTTCTCTTTCCCTTCTCAAGTTCATTAAACCAGTTAGTCGCAAGTTTCTTTTTCTCTCCTTTACTTGTGCAAACTTAATTGGCGGTTGAGTCAGTTGAGTGCGTGAGTCAGTGTGCTGGTTTACCTGGCGAGTGTGGCGGTCCATTAGTCACCTGGTCGCGGGGGAATTAATGAACCCTCGAGTCACTTTGTCCTGCGTCATGTTAAGTCAATCAGTCTCGCCTCGCACTGGAAGGTCACTGGCTCCTGGTGGCTCTGATCTTCCGCTCTTTCCACTTGGCCATGACCCTCGTCCATCTCACACCATTACCGTCCACTGACGTCGCTCTTCAATCCCTGCATTAGGACGTTACGCAATTACCCATGCAGTGTCCGGGTCACGTCACCTCGTCCCTCGTCTCAGCGCGGCGGGGAGTCAGGAAGTTCGTGTTATTGAGCCGCCTGACAGCTGACCTTTAAAAGTGAGTTATCCGCTGTCAGGGTCGTCGGTGGCTTTCTTTTCAGTCTTAACGAGTCGGAAGAGTCACCCATGCAGGTATTCCAGGTGGCGGAGTAGGACCTTTAAATGTCATCGGTGTCTTACGAGTGGGTCTCTCTCAAGTGGGTCTCTAAAATAGGCCTCTAATGAACTACTACTCTCTTGGTTAAATCTCAGAATCATATCTTATTCTTTTCATTACTAAGCTCGGAGTTCGGTTTTGCTTTTCTACTTTATTTAATTTATTTATGTATTTTGTGGCGTATTTCTCTTTTAGCAAATCATAAATCTATTTTTTCTATCTCCTAACGTTAAAATCAGAATTTGACGTATATTTCAACTTTTTAATATTTTTTGTCACATTCGTAACCTCGTAACCTCTGAATTCAATACTTCCTTTTTTTCATCTGCAAACTCAAAATTCTAGCTTATTTTTCCCCCGGTGTTAACTCACAATTCTAGCCACATTTCACTTTTTTTTGTTTTTTTGTTTCATCTTTGCCTTCATTATTATTCCACTTCATGTATGACCTTTAAATGTCGCTTGGGGTTATAAAGGTTTTGTCCACGATGACTTTTTTCTTCCTCCTCGTCAAACAATTTTTCAACCATTTTTCACATGTTAATTTTTCACCTGTCGACCATGGCGAGTATCCTGGCGCTGGGAGGTCACGGGGACGAATCTACCTGTCGCCTGAGAGTAATTATCACACCTGGAATCTAATTACACCTATCGGGTCCCTTCGTGGCTTCCTCTTATCTTATCACTATCACCACCCCAGCTGTCTCCACTTCCTTTGACAGAGCTGCCTTCAATTTATCACATCTTTATCGCCGACACTTTGAGAGATCATTATCACCACCTCGTTACATCACCATCACCACCATCAGCGTCTTTACTTCCACTACGCCTTCACACTCCTTCACCTTGTCCTCATTATCAACGCCACCGCACCACCTTGACGTGTCGCTCACCTGAGCTTCACTTGGCTGCCTCATGAACGACGACGAAAAAAAAAAAAAAAAAAAAAATCCAGCTAGCTATAATATATAAAAATTATAAACGAAACAAGTATTCTTGTTATTTGTTCAAGGAAATATAAAAGAAACAATGGTTTGTAGAGCGTAACATATGAGGGAAAGGAGTGTACAGGGCGGTAAAAAAATTAGGAGGGAGGGAAGAGGGAAAGGTAAGGGAAACTGAGAGAAAGGGATTACGAAGGAGGTAGGTTAGAGGTGTACATGGAAGAGAGGCAGGAGAGGAGAGAAACTTTTCATGTACATTTACACCAAACACTTTATGTAAACATTCACGTAACACACACACATGAAAATTAATAATATTTGTAAGTTGCCACCACCTCCTGCCTTTCCACCTGTACAAGAGAACCTTACCCCTGACAGCCACCTTCCCTTTATACAGCCAATACTAAACTCACGTCACCCAAGCACCCACTTCTCTTCCAACCTTCTCCATCATGCAGGCAATGTTACATATACAGGTGACAATAAAGATTCACGTTAACCTGACACTCACTTCTCTTAAAATCCTCTCTTTTCTACAGGTAACATTACATCCACTACTCATATAACCTTCCCTCTAATACAGGCAATACAAACGTTACCCTGACATTCATCTTTCCTCTGCACAGATTCAAGTAAACCCTAACACTCACTCCCCTACCAACTTTCCCTTTTCTACAGGTAACATTACAAACTTACATGGCTCCTGACAGCTTCCTCCCCCTTTCTACAGGTAACGTTACGTACTTGCATTGCTCTTGACAGCCACCCACCTCTCTCTTTCCCAGATGACGCTACAGACCCACGTTACCTCCCAGCCAACACCTTCCCCTCGCCACCTGCTCACTTTAACACCTGTAATCCCTCTATTCACCGACAAAGATAATCCTCCCTGAGCCATTTTTCTCCCAGTGAGTTTTCAGTGCAAGCATTCACCTGAAGTACCACTCTCCTACGTGTTCCAAATTTCAAATACCTGGGCCTTCAAATTAATCTACATGTTATGGTAAAAATCAAGCGGATATACTTTTCATTTTAGTTCCTCCTTTAATCGCGGGAATCGGGGCGTAATGAAAATGTGAGGATGAAACGAATAGGAGGATCGAGCGCCCAGATCTGCGGTCCGTGGCTCGTGGCTCGTGGCTCGTGGCGTATTCTTATTTATGAGGGGGAAGCAAGGAATGTACGGCGGGAGAAGTAAGTGAAATATGAGTTGAGTATCCCGGGGAGTTTTTTTAATACATATTTTCCCTGTAGCGCCGTAGAGAGCGATTAATGGATGAGAGTCGACGAAATATGAGTTGCAAATACCATATCTCTTTTTTTTGACGTAAGTGGGGGAGAGAGAGAGAGAGAGAGAGAGAGAGAGAGAGAGAGAGAGAGAGAGAGAGAGAGAGAGAGAGAGAGAGAGAGAGAGAGAGAGAGAGAGAGAGAGAGAGAGAGAGTTTGTATATGAAAAGTTAAAGTACTCGAGATAGGCAGCGGTAGGCAGTATTAATTTCCTTTACCTTGTTATTTGTTTACTGCAATGTGTTGTGTTACGGGAATGGCGCCTTTTCTATTACGAATGTCTAATTTAGTCCTCTTCTGAAGCGAGTTGTTATGTTCACTGCCGCTGATTAACATTTGGATTCGTTTACCGGTGTTAGAAAAAAAAAGTTAAGCTCATTTCCATTTAATCCCACTCATTCACAAAACGCAATTCAACGCGCACCATGATTCTAATACCTCGTTACTAACTTCTTGCTGTAGTGATTATACGAAATCTGTAATGATATCCTCCTAAGAGACTCTAGATGCTCAGGGGGTAATTACTGTACTGATCTCACAAAACAGCATAATGGCCTGAATATATTACGTCGTTTCCCGGTGCAGTGATTATACACAGTGTTATGCGAAGCTATTCCCACGAGAATGTTGATTATAATACCTGTACTGAATCTTATAATCACTGCTATATATAAAAAAACTCTACGAATCTTTTCAGTGAGGCTGGAGGAGATACTTGCACGAGTCGTTGTATGCTCATTATTAAATCACTCGATGAGAATTGAGAGAGAGAGAGAGAGAGAGAGAGAGAGAGAGAGAGAGAGAGAGAGAGAGAGAGAGAGAGAGAGAGAGAGAGAGAGAGAGAGAGAGAGAGAGAGAGAGAGAGAGAGAGAGAGAGAGAGAGAGAGAGAGAGAGAGAGAGAGAGACTTCTAATGATCTTTGCACAACGCATTACTGCATCACGTTTTTCACAGAAGCGGATGTAAAGGCTGAGCAGGAAATAAACAAAAGCGAGCGTGTTGTATGTCAATGAGAAAGATGAATACACAGAAAAGAAGGTGATGAGGTCTGAAACATTGGAAGGTCGAGATCTGAAGCACTGGAAGGTCAAAATCTGAAACACTGGGAGGTCGAAATTTGAAGCACTGGAAGGTCGAAATCTGAAACACTGGAAGGTCGAGATTTGAAGCACTGGAAGGTCGAAATCTGAAACACTGGGAGGTCGAGATTTGAAGCACTGGAAGGTCGAAATCTGAAACACTGGAAGGTCGAGATTTGAAGCACTGGAAGGTCGAAATCTGAAACACTGGAAGGTCGAGATTTGAAGCACTGGAAGGTCGAAATCTGAAACACTGGGAGGTCGAGATTTGAAGCACTGGAAGGTCGAAATCTGAAACACTGGAAGGTCGAGATTTGAAGCACTGGAAGGTCGAAATCTGAAACACTGGGAGGTCGAGATTTGAAGTACTGGAAGGTCGAAATCTGAAACACTGGGAGGTCGAGATTTGAAGCACTGGAAGGTCGAAATCTGAAACACTGGAAGGTCGAGATCTGAAGCACTGGAAGGTCGAAATCTGAAACACTGGGAGGTCGAGATTTGAAGCACTGGAAGGTCAAAATCTGAAACACTGGAAGGTCGAGATCTGAAGCACTGGAAGGTCGAAATCTGAAACACTGGGAGGTCGAGATTTGAAGCACTGGTAGGTCGAAATCTGAAACACTGGAAGATCGAGATTTGAAGCACTGGAAGGTCAAAATCTGGAACACTGGAAGGTCGAGACTTGAAGCACTGGAAGGTCGAAATCTGAAACACTGGGAGGTCGTGAGGTTCGAAACACATCCGGAAGATCGAGAAATTCAAAACAGTGAGACGATAACATTGACTGGGACACACATAAAAGGCTATGAACTTTAAAACCTAGTAATTGGAAGCTCACGAGATCTGGAACACAGCGGGAATGTTGACAAATCTGAAACTCAAAGCAAAAACTATCATGACGGCTGAAACATACGGCTGGAATGGATATATGGACAAATAAACCTAAAAACCCACAAAACACTTAAAGAGGATTATCGGTCAGTCACAATCCCAACCACCACGTGTCACAGGTGTTCCAGGTTTGCCTCGATTACCTGGCACGTCCAGAAGGAGAGAGAGAGAGAGAGAGAGAGAGAGAGAGAGAGAGAGAGAGAGAGAGAGAGAGAGAGAGAGAGAGAGAGAGAGAGAGAGAGAGAGAGAGAGAGAGAGAGAGAGAGAGAGAGAGAGAGAGAGAGAGAGAGAGAGAGAGAGAGAGAGAGAGAGAGAGATTAGCGACTTTTTTCCCTCCACATTTAACTATTGCTATCTGAACACGACTTTCCGGTGGTGATGGTGGTGGTAGTGGTGGCGTCACTGTTGCCACGAGTGTGCGGGCCTGCGGGCGGGCACGTGACGCACCACCCATCCCCGTTCATCTTCCTTTCCGGGCTGATTGATTGCATTACTGTCCACCTGGGGAGCCTGATGGAAGGTAAACTGTGGCCACCTGCTAGCTCGCTCTGTGCTGCTGTCTCACTCTCTCCTAGTCTATCCTGGTGTGTTTTAGTCTGTTCTGGTCGTTCTTGGTCTGTCTTGGTCTTTTCTGGTCTGTCTTGGTCTGTTTTCCTCTTCTCGTCTGTCCTTGGTCTGTTCTGGTCCGTCTTGGTCTGTCTTTGTTCTGGTCTGTCTTGCTCTGTCTTCGTCTGTTCTGGTTTGTCTTGGTCTGTTCTGGTCTGTCTTGTTCTGTCTTGGTCTGTTCTGGTCTGTCTTGGTCTGTTCTGGTCTGTCTTGTTCTGTCTTCGTCTGTTCTAGTCTTTCTTGGTCTGTTCTGGTCTGTCTTGTTCTGTCTTCGTCTGTTCTGGTCTGTCTTCGTCTGTTCTGGTCTGTCTTGTTCTGTCTTCGTCTGTTCTGGTCTGTCTTGGTCTGTTCTGGTCTGTCTTGTTCTGTCTTCGTCTGTTCTGGTCTGTCTTGGTCTGTTCTGGTCTATCCTGGTCTGTTCTGGTCTGTCTTGCTCTGTTGTGGTCTGTTCTGGTCTGTTCTGAGCTCTCGAAGGACAACGATACGGAGGTGAGCAAAGTGGTGACGAGAACCTTGACACGGTCTCTCTCTCTCTCTCTCTCTCTCTCTCTCTCTCTCTCTCTCTCTCTCTCTCTGCTCTTAATTAAAAAGACAGAGGAGCAGCAAAGTGTTAAGTCGTACCTTGGCGTGTCTGTTTATTTACTTTTATTTATTCTTTTTTTACTTGGAGGTGCGTACATGATCTAAAACTCTAATAAAATAAAAGCAGGAAGAGGCAAAGTGGTGGGGTGTGCCTTGGATGTTTAGTTCCCACCGTTTGCTATTTCCTCGCTCTTCCGTGTGTTAATTGATTCAGATTCACCCGGGATACGGACCTAACAAGAGCGGAGAGGCGTATTTTTTTTTTTACTTTTTTTTTTGTTAGTTTTACCGTGTTTTTTTTCTTTTTTGTTATTTTTTTGTTATTTTTGTTAGCTTTGTTATTTTTATTTTTTTCTTTTCTTTTGTTTTCGTTAGTTCTATCATGTTATTTTCGTTCAGTTTTGTTAGTTTTTATCTTATTTTTTGCTAGTCTTGTTAATTTTTCCCTTATTTTTATCAGTTCATCGCATTTCTTTACAAGCTTTATTTTATTATTTTCCTTAGTTTTATCTTATTTGCACACCTTTAACTTATTTATCTTCATTAACTTTACTTTACGCTACCTCTTTTAAACGGCAAGCAATAAAATATGAATAAACAAATAAAAACTTCAAGCCCCACTCACTGACACACTTACGCATCACCACCACACTCCCTGAAGGTCCACTCATCACCCACGGACAAGGACACGGAGAGGAGCACAACAGCAGGACGCCACAATAGCCTTCTCTGTTTTACCTCCAGTATTTTTGGCGCATCATTAGTAACCGGAGCCTCACCTGAGCGGCCACGTGGAAGATGACTGACCCATCTTTCCTCAGTTTCCTAGGCGCCCATTTTGTACCTGTCTGCCGCTCACCTGAACCCCCTCGCCCCCCATGCGGACTCCTCCCCCTCCTTCGCTCTCTTCCTACCCCCTCCCTCGAGACATTAATCACCATCAAATGCTCTTAACAGGTCTCCTCGTGTCTGCCCAGCGATCCATCACCCACTCGCTCCTCTCACCCTCCCTCTCCCTCCTCTCTCCTCTCCCATCCTCCTCCTTTTTATTCTTCCTATTCCTGTTCTTCTCTTTTACCTTCTTTCCTTCTTGTCTCCTCTCCTCCTCCTGTCTTGCTGAGTCATTCCACTTCCTCCTCTCATCTCTCATTTCTTCCTCCTCCTTTTACTCTTTCTTCTCCTGTTCTTCTCTTTCACCTTTCGTTTCCTTCGTATCTCCTCTCCTCCTCCTCCTCCTTCTCTTCTTCCTGAGTCATCTCCCTTCCTTATCTCACTCTCCCTTCTTTCACCTCTCCCTTCCTCCTCCTGTTCTCTTTTTACCTTCTTTCTTTTACGTCTCATCTCCTCCTCCTGTCTTCCTGAGTCATTCCATTTCGCTCCTCTCTCCTTCCCTCCCTTTCCTCCTCCTCTTATTCTGCCCACTCACCTCCTTCCTTCCTTCCTGCGGGTCCTCTTCTCCTCCCATCTTCCTGAGTCTTGCCCAACTTCTCTGTCTCCTCTTCTTCCTCGTTTTTTTTCTTCCACTCTTCCCACTCCCATCATTCCTTCCTATTTATTCTTTGCTTCGCATCTTCTCATAAAATCTTTCTCAACTCTTTCTTCGTTTTCTTTGCGATTATTTTGTTTTCCCATCTATTTCTTTCTTTCTATATCTATTTTTATTCCTAATCACCTCTTCTTTTTCCTTCTTACTTGAATTTTTATAGATATTCTCTTCCTCGTGTTTTCTATTTTTATTCTCCTTTCTCTTTCCCTTCTATTTCTTCTTCTATCTAAGTTCCATTTCTGATCGTCTTTTTCTATTTCAGTCCTTCATTTCCTTCACATCACCTCCTTATACTTTCTTAAGTCACTCCATTTTCTTTTCCTCGTTTCCCTTCCATCCTTCTACCAAACTCTTCCATCCCTCATTGCCTTTTTCATTTCTTTCTTTCTTTTCCCTTTCGTTTTTAAATTCCCCTCGTTTCTCTTCCTTTTTCCCCTTCCTCATCTCCTCTTTTCTTTCTTTTCCTTCCCTTTCCTCCTGAGTCTCCCTCGTCACTCCCCCTTCACTTCCTCTTCCTTTTCTCCTTTCATCGTCTTTACTCTTCCTGTTTTTCTTTCCCTTCCTCTCCTCCCTCCCTTTTTCCTTCCTTCCCTTTTTTTTTCTTAAGTCTCCCTCGTCGCTCCCTCTTCCCTTTCTCTTCCTTTTTCCTCTTCCCCGTCTTCTCACTTCCTTCTCTCTCCTCCCGTCACGCCCCTCGCTCAAGGATAAAAAAAGGGCGCGGGGAAAAGGAGCATAAAAGGATAGCGACGCGGCCTTTCCATCTCCGCTCGAAGCTAAATGAACCGCAGGGAGTAAGAGCGAGACCTCTGTTTATCCACGTCACTGAGCATCCAACGGGAGCCACACACTGCAACGCCTGGCTCACACACACACACACACACACACACACACACACACACACACACACACACTAAAACCTATGTACTCAGCATCCAACAAGAACCTACACACACACACACACACACACACACACACACACACACACACACTCACTCACTTTGAAGCCACAGTGTAAGCAAGGAACTACTTCGAGAAGCGGAAGACAAATGTACGTACGTTATTTGAGAAGAGACCGCACGCTCGCGCGCACACACACACACACACACACTCACACACACACTAGTCGACGCGGAAGAGTCCAAAAAAAAGGTTACTGGGAATGAGTTTTGTTATTTTTAGAAGGCAGAGGACGGCGCGGAGAGTACTAGGAACTACTTAGCGGCGCGGAGTGACGGGCATGGCGGAGTGCTGAAGGGTAGCTGTCCCTCACCATTTACTATACACACGAGTTGAGACAGTATGAAATGACGGAGCACAGAGGACGTGTATGAATGCTTGGCGACACGTTGAAAATAAACACGAGTGAAGTAAGAACAATAAAGGACAAATAAATAATGTACAGAACAAAACAGTACAGGACATACAAGTAATGAAAAAGTGCACAAAGCAAAAAAAAAAAAAAAGTAAACCATGCGTAAGTTAGAGTAACACAAAAGTGAAGTACAGGAAAAGTCAGCGTGAAAACAAATTAGAGTGAATTAACACATGAGGGGAAAAAAATTAGACTTCCAAAATTAATGAAAGAACAAAATCGTCTCCCTAAAATAAGACTGAAAAAAAAATACTGAAAGAACAAAACTACCCACCCTGAAATAAGACTGAAGACAGAGAGAGAGAGAGAGAGAGAGAGAGAGAGAGAGAGAGAGAGAGAGAGAGAGAGAGAGAGAGAGAGAGAGAGAGAGAGAGAGAGAGAGAGAGAGAGAGAGAGAGAGAGAGAGAGAGAGAGAGAGAGAGAGAGAGAGAGAGAGAGAGAGAGAGAGAGAGAGAGAGAGAGAGAGAGAGAGAGAGAGAGAGAAAGCCCACCCCCCAAAAAAAATTAGACTCAATGAACGCCTGGGAGAAAAATGTGCCCCCAAAATGAGACAAGGGAATCGAGCAGAAATAGAGACAGTACATACATCTCCTTCACGTGTACAAATACGAAAGGCTTTTTGATAATATTTTTTGCTTTTATTACGTTCATCTATTTCCCATTTATTTTATTCCCGTGTAGTATTATTATTATTTTACTTTTTTAGCCCTTGACCGATCACCCTCACAAAAAGAAAAGAATAAAAAAATAGATAAAATAAATAGATAAAATAAATAAATAAATGAAGCAGAGATACAGGAAAGCAAGAAAAGCGAATAAAAAAACACGTGATAAAAGAAATATCAAAAAAAGAAGTGTGTCAAATAGTGAACTGATAAGAGGGAAGTGTGCCAAAGCGTGAGAATGTCAAAGTGAAGTGAAGGAGAGTGAAGGGTGAAGTGCAGCAAGAGTGTGCTCAAGGGTGAACGACTGAGTGTATGAAAGTGGAAAAACTGGATCAAATAGGAGTGAATTAGTATGAATTTGTATGAAAGGAGCTACAGAAAAATAAATAATAATAATAAAAGAATAAATAAGTGTGGAGAAAAAGAAACGAGGTCCTAAAAAGAATAAATTAGTATGCATATGTAAGAACTGCCACAGATTAGTATGAATATATATGCAAATTGAAGAAAAACAAAACAAAACCATAAATGAAAAAAAAGTGCCAATAAACGCGAGCAAAACTGAAATACGAAATATAATAAAAGAGAGACGAGAAAAATAAATAAATAAAGTAGAACGAAAAACAAGAAGGATCAATAACAGTGAAAAGAAATGAAAACCATGAAATATAATAAAACAGGAATAAAGAGAAGGTACAAATGGAGTTCTCGAGGGCAAAAATGCGCAGGTGAAGTGAAGGAGTATCGGTGAAATGCGCGGAAAGGAAGTGGCAGCAGTGAAGGAGCGTAAGTGACGAGTGTTTGAAAGCAAAAGTGTGTCAAATAAAGTGACTAAAAGAGAAAACGAAAAAGGAACAATAATACCACGAGGAGGAGGAGGAGGAGGAGGAGGAGGAGGAGGAGGAGGAGGAGGAGGAGGAGGAGGAGGAGGCAAAGTAAAGGAAGATGTGCTTGTATCGCTTTAGACAACTTTTCTTCCTTCTTCTCCTTCCTCCTCTTCCTCCTTCTTCTAGTCCTTGCCGTCGTCATCAACTTCCTCCTCTTCCTCCTCCTCCTCCTCCTCCTTCTCCTCCTCCTCCTCACCCTCCTCTTCTTTCTTCTCCTCCTCCTTCTCCTGTTTGGCTTTCCTTTGTATTCCTTTGTATTGCTCCTCAACCTCGTCTTATTCCTCTTCTTCCTCCTCCTCCTCAACTTCCAATCACAACACGAACAGAAAACAGAAAAAACGAAAAAAAAAAAAAAAAGCAAACACGCAAAAATAAGGACTCAAGAGGCGAAACAGGCCGAACAAAGACACAAGAACAAGGACACAAAGAAGCAGCTGTCCCTGGCCGTATCCGTACTCGTATCTGAGTTCGTGTCCGTCATTATTTGCACACCAAGTACCGGCAGGGCAGTGACGTCTAGATTGAACTGTTTGCCTCAACAATTTCGCTTTTTTTCATGTTTTTTCTTCTTTCGTTTATTTTTTTTTTATTGAGGTAGATGGGGGAAAAAAGATCTGGGTGCGATGGTGTTTATTACGAAAAAAAGGAGGAGGAGGAGGAGGAGGAGGAGGAGGAGGAGGAAAAATGACGGAGGGAAAAGAGAGTTAAGGAAGCGCAAATGAAAGAAAATAAAGAAAAAAAAAGATAGAGGAGGGGTCTAGAGGAGAGGGTGAGGGGAGAGAGTTGAGGACGAGAAGAGGCTGAAAAAAAAAAGAAAAAAGAAAAAAGAAAAAAAGGAAAAAAGATGGGGAAGGTGGAAAGGTGGAACGGTTTGGGTGAAAAAGAGAGAGAAAGGGAAGCTAGTAAGGAGAAGATGGGGTGGAGTTTTTACCAAGGTGGAAGTAAGAGGGGAAAGAGGAGGAGGAGGAGGAGGAGGAGGAGGAGGAGGAGGAGGAGGAGGAGGAGGAGGAGGAGGAGGAGGAGGAGGAGGAAGAAGCACAATGTTTCTTTTTTTTTTTTAAATATGGCGGATGCGTGATGTAAGGTGTTGCAAGATGGAGGATTCTCTTCTTATCGGAGAGGAAGAGGAAGACTATAGAGGAAAGGAGGGAGGGAGGAGGAAGAGGATGAGGAGGAGATAAGAAGACTAGACCTTGGGGGAGAGAACTCAGGAATTTTTAATGTGTTGGGAAGAGAATCTAATTTTTGTCAAGCGGGGAATGATTTTTGCGTCTAGTGTGGAGGAGGAGGAGGAGGAGGAGGAGGAGGAGGAGGAGGAGGAGGAGGAGGAGGAGGAGGAGGAGGAGGAGGAGGAGGTAATGGCGTCGACTAAGCCAGGGTCAACAGCAAGTCGCCTTTAACCTGGTTCCTTCTCAGAGGAGGAGGAGGAGGAGGAGGAGGAGGAGGAGGAGGAGGAGGAGGAGGAGGAGGAGGAGGAGGAGGAGGAGGAGGAGGAGGAGGAGGAGGAGGAGGAGGAGGAGAAGGAGAAGGAGGAGGAGGAGGAGGAGGATGGAGAAGGGGATAGTGGACGAGGAAGAAAGGAAAAAGCACGAATGTTAAAAAGAAGAGAAGGAACAGCGAGAACAAACAGGCAAGTAAAAATAAGGGAGAGAAAAATGCAAAAGAAAATAAAAAAGAAAACAAAAACAAACGTAACAACGAACGATTCAAATAAAAGGAAGGGGAAGCAGAGCAGAGAGAGAGAGAGAGAGAGAGAGAGAGAGAGAGAGAGAGAGAGAGAGAGAGAGAGAGAGAGAGAGAGAGAGAGAGAGAGAGAGAGAGAGAGAGACAATCCCTAAACAAGTAACAAACAAAAACAATTACAACAAAACAACAATAATGAGAAGTACTTTACCAACCAATTACTCCCATTGTTTCCCTCCCTCCCTCCCTTCTTTCCCTCCCTCCCTCCCTTCTTTCCCTCCCTCCCTCTCTTCCCTTCCTCCATCCCTCCTATATTATTCCCTCTCCCTGGAATCGCCACCAAGGGAGATAGTCTGTCCTTCCTCCTCTTCTTCTT
>NC_087187.1:6520000-6540000 GCF_035594125.1 Scylla paramamosain
CTGCTCTTCCTCCTCCTCACTCCTTCTCCATCACCATCTCATTCTTCTCCATGGCATCTCTCTCTCTCTCTCTCTCTCTCTCTCTCTCTCTCTCTCTCTCTCTCTCTCTCTCTCTCTCTCTCTCTCTCAGACACACCATTTACTACTTCAGTTCCTTACATTTCTCTTCCATCTCTTCTCCTATACCATCTTCTTCTTCTTCTTCTTCTTCTTCTTCTTCTTCTTCTTCTTCTTCTTCTTCTCATCCTCCTCCTCCTCCTCCTCCTCCTTCTCCTCCTCCTTCGCATGAGATTTGTTAGGGGAAGGTCAAGAGGAGAAAAAGAACGATGGAATAAGAAATAAAATGCGAAAGAGGAACGAGAGAGAGAGAGAGAGAGAGAGAGAGAGAGAGAGAGAGAGAGAGAGAGAGAGAGAGAGAGAGAGAGAGAGAGAGAGAGAGAGAGAGAGAGACTTAATTGAACGATGGAAAATTAAAAGGAAAAATAATGATTAACGAGAATTTAAGAAAGGAAAAAAAAATAAACGAGGAAGCAAAGGAAAAAGAAAGGTAATGGAGAAAGGAAAGAAAAGTGCGTGGTAAAATGGAGGGACAAAGGAGGCGTACTTGGAGAGAAAATGGCGGAGAAAGGAGAGAAAGGTAAAGGAAGAAGAGGAAGAAGAAGAGAAGAAGGAAGAAGCAATGTTGGGTGAAATGGAAGCAAGAAAATGGAATAGTAGAAAAGAAAAGATAGGATAAAGCGCTTTCTCTCTCTCTCTCTCTCTCTCTCTCTCTCTCTCTCTCTCTCTCTCTCTCTCTCTCTCTCTCTCTCTCTCTCTCTCTCTCTCTCTCTCTCTCTCATTCCTTTCATTGGTTCTATCTTTTACCTTCCCTTACCTCTTTGCTCTTTTGGTTCATTTCTCTCTCTCTCTCTCTCTCTCTCTCTCTCTCTCTCTCTCTCTCTCTCTCTCTCTCTCTCGTTTCCTTTTCTGTTTTACTTCCTTATTTTCTTTACTTCTATATGTTTTACTTCCTTCCTTCCTTTCTTTCTTTTTGTTGTGGTTGCTTTCTTTATTTTTCTGTTCTGTTTCCTTCCTTTCTTTGGTATATTTATTTTTCCTCCTTTCTCTCTGTTTAAATTCCTTCTTTTCTTTCTTTCCGTTTCATTTCACCCCCTCCCCCCCCCCTCTCTCTCTCTCTCTCTCTCTCTCTCTCTCTCTCTCTCTCTCTCTCTCTCTCTCTCTGGCCATTACAGACGGGCAATGATGGCGCAGATGATGATGGCGTGAGTGGGTAACAGGGTAATTATTCTGCTACACACCTTTTTTTAGGATCCATGGCGCCCTCATAGGTGCTCCAATTAGCCCCGCACACCTGGAATGACATGAAAGGCTAGGTTAGGTTATATTAGGTTAGGTTCGGTTAGGTTACATTAACGTAGGTTTGGTTAGGTTATGCTAGACTGGATTATGTTAGGTCAGGTTAGGTTATGTTAGGTTAGGTTAGGTTAGGTTACGTTAGGTTGGTTAGGTTAGTTAGGTTAGGTTAGGTGAGGTTAGGTTAAGTTAGACTACACTGGGTTAGGTGAGGTTCAGTTATATTAGGTTACGTTAAGCTAAACTAAACTGGGTTAGGTTAGGTGAGGTTAGGTGAGGTTAGGTTAGGTTAGGTTAGGTTAGGTTAGGTTAGGTGAGGTTAAGTGAGGTTAGGTTAGGTTAAGCTCGACTATATTGGGATAGGTGAGGTTAAGTTATGTTAGGTTATATTAGAGTACACTGGGTTATGTTACGTTTGGTGAGGTTAAATAGTTAAGTTAGGTTTATATTAGACTACATTGGCTTAGGTGAGGTTAGGTTAGGTTAGGTTAAGTTATATTAAACTGCACTGGGTTATGAAGTTAAGTGAGGTTAGGTTACATTACACTGGGTTAGGATAAGTAAATATCTATCATGACATGACCATCACCATCACCATCACCATCACCATCACCACCACCATTATTTTTATTATCACCGCCATCATCACAATCACAACCACCATCACCACCAGAATCATCTCCAGTACTACCACCACCATTATCATTATCACCACCATCACCACAATCACCACCACCACCAGTATCAACCCTCAATCATCACCACCAATCAATCTGACGTGCCGGCAGCTCCAAACCACCCCCACATTACCGAACTCTCTCAATACAGGAAAAAGAAAAGAAAAAAAAAAAAAATCAAGCTTCAAAATATTTCCTGCTACGAATATTGTCAGAATAAGAAAAAAATAAATAAAAAAAGAAATCGAAACAAATGAATAACTCCAGATTACCAGCAAAGTGAAAGAAAAATTACCCCAAAACTTAAACCGTATAACAGCACCAGAATCATAAGGGAAGTGACAAATACCTGCAAACTATAAATGATTGAATACCTGCAGACAATAAGGACAGTGAAGAATATATAAAACTTGCATTCATAACCTAGTGAGAATGAAAGTAACCCCCACACCTTATACCACCAACAAAACTATAAGGAAAGTGACGAATATTGCTGACTATAAGGAAAGCAACACTACAGTACAGGAAGGCGCTAAAGAACTACCGCCATTGTACTCTACAGCACCGGGGTATTGAAGGGATTCGAACCCAGGTATTCAGGATTACCACACCATCACGTTAGCCATTCAGCCACTCCCTCCCGTACGAGAGAGAGAGAGAGAGAGAGAGAGAGAGAGAGAGAGAGAGAGAGAGAGAGAGAGAGAGAGAGAGAGAGAGAGAGAGAGAGAGAGAGAGAGAGAGAGAGAGAGAGAGAGATACTGAAATAGAAAATAAGAAATAAAGAAAAGGCCATAAAAGAGAAAAGAAAATGATTCCAAGACCAAAGAGCGTGAAGGAGTGGGAGGAAGAGGAGGAGGAGGAGGAGGAGGAGGAGGAGGAGGAGGAGGAGGAGGAGGAGGAGGAGGAGGAGGAAGGAAATGAAGGGAGAGAGGAAGGAAATGAAGGGAGAGAAGAAGGAGGGGTCGAAGACGAGAGAGAGAGAGAGAGAGAGAGAGAGAGAGAGAGAGAGAGAGAGAGAGAGAGAGAGAGAGAGAGAGAGAGAGAGAGAGAGAGAGGTAACAATAGCCTTCCGGACTGCCTTCCTAACGAGGCCAGAGCAATACAGGAGTGATACAAGTCCCTCTTTCCCCTCACAAGGTCCCGCGATTTCCCTCCGCCAGCCGTCTCTCCCCTCACCTTGGCCTCTTCCTGTGTGTGTGTGTGTGTGTGTGTGTGTGTGTGTGTGTGTGTGTGTGTGTGTGTGTGTGTGTGTGTGTGTGTGTGTGTGTGTGTGTGTGTGTGTGTACCAAGTTGTCGTATGCAGGATTTGAGTCACCTTGGCAGTTTACTCAAGCGTGTGTGTGTCTGTGTGTGTGTGTGTGTGTGTGTGTGTGTGTGTGTGTGTGTGTGTGTGTGTGTGTGTGTGTGTGTGTGTGTGTGTGTGTGTGTGTGTGTGTGTGCCTAGATGTCGTACAAGGATTTGGGTCACCTTGGTCGCTTTAATAAGTGTACGTGCGTAGATATGTGTGTGTGTGTGTGTGTGTGTGTGTGTGTGTGTGTGTGTGTGTGTGTGTGTGTGTGTGTGTGTGTGTGTGTGTGTGTGTGTGTGTGTGTGTGTGTGTGTGTGTGTAAGTTTCCTCATGGCCAAGTTTAATACAAGTTTAGTACTGGTCATAACTTGCACACAATATTCCACATGTAGCTATGTGCGTTTATATGTATGTACGTACGTATATGCGAGTGCGTATATATATATATATATATATATATATATATATATATATATATATATATATATATATATATATATATATATATATATATATATATATATTCACAAACATCCTTTACATTTCCTTTTAGACAAACACGATGACACAAACAAACAAACAATCACACAGACACGACACGAGCAGAACACAATGCTATACAAACACAGTCGGTCTACAGTCGCAATTAAATGACCATCAAATGAAATAAGGTAACATCAGCCGTATGATGCAGCTACACAGAGGCCATAACGACTCCCAACTGCCCTAACCACCCCGTGACGCCGTAACGAGGCACAATTAAGCTTCATTAACACTGTACTTCTTAATGGCATGTAGTGCATTTTATTTACTGCGTGTTTACGGGTTCATTGTGTGTGTGTGTGTGTGTGTGTGTGTGTGTGTGTGTGTGTGTGTGTGTGTGTGTGTGTGTGTGTGTGTGTGTGTGTGTGTGTGTGTGTGTATCCTTTGTTTGTGTTTCTTTATGATCATCTTCTTTGTCTGCTTATTCTGGCTTTAATGTTCTTTACATAAAGCTCCTTGTGCTGAAATCTCTCTCTCTCTCTCTCTCTCTCTCTCTCTCTCTCTCTCTCTCTCTCTCTCTCCCCTTTGGTAACTTTCAAGTATGTTTTTTTTTGTTCGCTTCTAAATTGCCTCAACTGATGCCTAACTAGTTTATGTCTGTCTGTGCTAGTTTCCCTCCCTGTCTGTATTTCTCTCTTCGTCTGCCACTGTGTCTGCCGCTCTGTCCATCAGCTTGTCTTTGTCTCACTGGCTATTTGTCTGTCTGCCTGTCTCTGTTGCTAAGTCTAAATTGTCTGTCTGTTAACTTGTGTGTTGGTTTGATTGTCTGTCTGCCTGCCTGTCTGTCTGTCAATTTTATTTACTCGTCTCTCTCTCTCTCTCTCTCTCTCTCTCTCTCTCTCTCTCTCTCTCTCTCTCTCTCTCTCTCAGTTGTTATCTGTTTTGCCAGTAATATTCCTTTAATTAGCTTCATCTTCTTTATTATGTTGAAGTTGTCTGTCTTCTTGTATTTAAATGTACCTTTATCTTTCCTTTGTTTGATTATCTGTGTGTCTGTCCGTGTATCTATCAGTGAGTCAGTCAGTCTATCTATTAATCTTTCTGTTAAACTGTTTGAATTTGCTTGTCTATCAGTTGGAGTTTGTCTGTTTCCAGCATCTCTTTTTATTTTTTTTATTTTTTTGTTTTTGGCGCAGCTGTATGTATGTTACTAAGTCTGTATGTGTTCCTTCGTGTATCTAGTTATCTGTTTGTATAATCACGTTCCTGTCTGTCTGTCTGTCACGGTGTTTGGCCACGAGTCTCTCATCCTGTCTGTCTGCCTGTCTATCCCTGTCTATCCACACCCGCGACTCATCCTTCTTTTTCCTCCCTTTCTCGCCACCTGTCCGCAACTTTCCCACTACACCTCCCCATTCACTCGTCACCGTTTTGTGTTGGGCTAAAAATTCCACCTTTCTGCTCCCTCTCACCATCCCCGCACCACCACACGCCCACACACCCCCGCTACCTGTCCATGTCTGTTCCCGCTATCCCATTCTCACCTTTCACCTGTCTTTGCCCCTCGCAGTAAAATCTTTTCCACCTGTCTTCCTTTCCTTCTTTACTTGTTCTTCTATTTCTGCCTCCTTTCTTTTCCTTGCCTCCTCCCACACCTGATCCATGCCCGAGTCTCTTTCTCACTCTGTCTCTCTCTCTCTTGGCAGCTGACCTACATCTGTGCTCTTCTTTCACCCTTCCCCTCTCCCTTAACCCACTCTTCCCTTTCTCACGCAAATAAGCCACGCCTAAATCACCTCTCCTTTCTCTCTTTTTACGTTCACTGTCCTCTTTCTATTTTACCCTGACCCACTACCCAAACACACACACACACACACACACACACACACACACAAGGACAGACGAACAGCACTTCTCTTTCTCTCTCTTCCAAACACCTGTTCTCTTTCTCTCTCTTCCAAACATCAGCAGGAGTCACGGAGAGCTGCAGAATGGGGTGATGGTCCCTTTTTACTAGGCTCTCTCCTTTTCTCTTTTTCTCCCTCCCAACACCTGGTCTCTTTCTTTTATTCTTTTGTGACACCTCTCTCTACCTTTCTCTCTCTCTCTCTCTCTCTCTCTCTCTCTCTCTCTCTCTCTCTCCTCTCATCTCTCTCTCTCTCTCTCTCTCTCTCTCAAACAGCTACTATTAGTCTATCTTCCTGACGTTTACTTTTTTTAGTCTCTATTCCCAGCACCAGCCAAGCCATTTCTCTCTCTCTCTCTCTCTCTCTCTCTCTCTCATCTCTCTCTCTCTCTCCTCTCTCTCTCTCTCTCTCTCTCTCTCTCTCTCTCTCTCTCCTTAACACTTTTTATTACTAACGCTTCTTTCTCTCTTACCCGACACCTGCTTCTCATTTTTTTCCTGCCTCACACCTGCTATCTATTTTAAACTATTTTCCTAACACCTGCGCCATTCCTGACACCTCACCTCTCTTATTTTTGGTCCACGACAATGGCGGGTATTCGTAAACACTTTGGACTTTTCATCAGGGTTATTTTTCAAAGGCCACAGAGATGATGGGCTTGGATTTTCATGAATATCTTTTGTATTGGCGATACTGAATTCTGTTCAAATTATCGCTGAAGCACGAAAACACAATTGAAAGTCGCGATATCTTCCTGGAAAGGTTGTTTAAAAGTAGGGATAAGACAGAGACGTTTAATAATACGCTATTGATATGACTACCCGGGTCTTCATATTATTATTTCTTCTTTATGGCGCTGTATTCTTACTGTCCCTAGAATCACGAAATTATCCTTGAACTTCCTTGAAAGGTTTAATAATCCACTACGGAGGTGATTACGTGAGTTTTCATTATAATTTTCTTCTTTTTATGGCGCTGAATTTTTTAACTGTCACTAGAATCACTAAAACTTCCTTGAAAACCGCGGTAACTTCTGGAAAGCCCATTAAAAGTAGAGACACGTTTCACAATACGATACGAAAAATGATTACCTGGGTTTTCATTCATATTTTTCCTATCAACGATGCTGAATTCTCTAAAGTGTCACTAGAATCACGAAAACACTCTTCAAAGCCGCGATAACGTCCCGAAAAACATGCCGAAGAAGGAATAATACACTGAAACGTTTAACAATACCAATTTTTATAATGCAATGCAGCGATTCGAAAATTGTGCGTCGTGACTCACCAAACTGCGCCTCTTAATTTTTCTAGATAGGCATGTGTTCTGAAATTTGTGGCTTTTAGTAGGTCTGCACTACCCCAAGATGGATTAGTGCGTCATTAACCGGCAGTTTGAGAGCCAGTGATTTAACGCCTTATCTGTTTTTATCTTCCCATCACGACAGAAGCAGCAACGGTTTGATAGTTATAGGTCTCTTTATATCTATTACCTTTTCTTTAATACCTTATCTCTTTAAACACTTTATCTCTTATCTACTATCATTAATATTTCTCTAAACCTCATCTCGCTTTCTGTAATACTTTATCTCTTATCTAAAACCTCATCTTTTCTCTAACGGTTTATCTCTCCTCTAATACTTTATCTAACACCCTTATTTCATATCTAATCCCTTATCTCTCTAATACTTTCTCTTCTTTAATATCTTTTCTCTCTTATCTAACACCTTATTTCTTCTCCAACACCTTAGCTCTTCTCTACTACCTTACTTCTTCTCTAACATCTTATCTTTTCTCTGACACAAACTCTTCCCTATCATCATCTCTTCTCTGACACCTTCTCTAACACCTTATCTCTCCTTCTCTATCAGCTGGTGAGTTACGACCGGGAGCCGCAACGGTGTGGTGGTGACGATCGAACGAGGCCCCGTCACCACCCTCCCGCCTCCTGGTACAGCTGGTGAAGGGCCGCGTCACTCTGGCCGCTACACCTGCTCCCCTGCCAACTCACAGCCCCAGAGCGTCACCGTGCACGTAATTGCAGGTACGGAAGGTGAGGGATGCGCTGAGGGGAACGGAGCAGGGGAAGTGCTGTGTGTGTGTGTGTGTGTGTGTGTGTGTGTGTGTGTGTGTGTGTGTGTGTGTGTGTGTGTGTGTGTGTGTGTGTGTGTGTGTGTGTGTGTGTGTGTGTGTGTGTGTGTGGAATAAAATAATTACAAAGAACTACAGGGATAACACACAGTATCACATCTTTTCGGTATTTCCCACACTGCCTGGCCACTCTACATACACTGCACCACTTTTGTTCCCCCCACGTCCCCCTTCCTGCTGTTTCAAAAAGAAGACAATCAAAACACCAATGCGTTAGAACTAAACTGACCAAAACTTTCTTCATTTATTTCTACTGCGCCATTTTGAAACCAACAAATTGAACGGTCCTTTATTTCTTCGTACTTGGCCAATCTCCTTGACACGTAAAAAAATAAAAAAATAAAAAAATAAATAACTACGATACAAGGCTACTCCCCATCACCCAAGCCCCATGAAAGCATAAATGAGGGAAGGACGGAGAAGAAAACAAGTCGGAAGAGATGAATGGGTAGTGGGAAGGGAGAGGGGGAGGAGAAATATGAGGGACAGGTGGCATTGTTATGAAAATCTGGATGAGGAAGAATGAGCAACGGAAAAGTGTTTTGAGAAAGGACGAGTGGAGAATAGAAATGTGAGAGTAAAAGATAAGGGGTGGGAAGGATTGTGAGGGAGAAAAACAGTTGAAAACGAGGAGAAAGAAAGGTCGGAGCAGCTCAATGATGCAAGAGGGAACACAAGATGAGAGAAGTGGGAGAGTATGAATGAGGGAACGAGAACTGAGCAAAGAGGAATAAAACGAGATGAATAGAGAGTAGAATTTTGTTAAAGGTGAATAACAAAAAAAAACAAAAAAACAAATACGTGAAGACTAGAAATGAAACAATGGTAAAAGTGAACTAACAATGAAAACGAGGAAAGAAAGGAAAGAAACAGAAAGTAAGAAAGAGAAAATTGAAATGGATAATGAGGAGAGACATTTTGAAGAGGAAGCAGAATGAAAGGAAGGGAAGAAAGGAGGAGGGAAGGAAAATGGACAAGGAGCAAGAGAATTAGGAAAACGGGGGAAGAAGTTTGGAAGATGAGAGACTGAAGGAGGAAGCATGGTAAAGACATTGAGAAGTGAGAGAGGAATGACGGGGAAGAAAGGAAGAAGGAAAATGAACTAGGAAGAGGAGAATTATGAAAACAAGGGAGAGAGGAGAGAGAGAGAGAGAGAGAGGAGGAGGAGAGAGAGAGAGAGAGAGAGAGAGAGAGAGAGAGAGAGAGAGAGAGAGAGAGAGAGAGAGAGAGAGAGAGAGAGGGAGAGAGAGAGAGAGAGAGAGAGAGAATGGAAAATAGAGTGGAAGGAAGAGAATGATGGCAGAGGCGGAAGGCGTTTGGGAGGCGGGAGAGATAGTGAAGGAGGGAGAAGGGTTAAGGTGATTGAAGGAAGAGGAAAGCGTTTACTCACCTGGAGGGCCGGGAATTCACGCGCGGTTCACGGGAAAGGTTTCAAGTTAAGGTGTTTTTACGGTGACGCGTCGCCTTTCCAGCGCCACTCAGTAAAAGCGTGATGTGTTTCGCGAAGTTTATGATGAATTTCCATTTTTCAAAAGTTTCCGCCGGCAAAAATCTTGACACATATGCAGCTTTTAAATATATACGCACTTATATAGAAGTGAAAAACAAAAACTTACAGTAAAACCTTCGGGGGGAAAGTAGCTTATAGGATATAATGCGTAAATATACGATGCCTTAAATGTAACGCAGGGAATGCTATGTATATTAATGGGCTTAGCGAGAAAAATAAAAAAACTGAAATAACAGAATAAGACAGGATGTGTGTGTGTGTGTGTGTGTGTGTGTGTGTGTGTGTGTGTGTGTGTGTGTGTGTGTGTGTGTGTGTGTGTGTGTGTGTGTGTGTGTGTGTGTGAAGAATGCAAGGGACAGGTGTGTGTGGTACAGGGAACAAGTGTGGTACAAGTGACAGGTGTGTGTGGTGCAAGTAGCATAATTACCGCGCCGTGTTTCAGTCAGTCTTTATACACAAACACGTGCTTCATTTGTAAACTAATTATGGCCGTGATTGACCCGCGGGCGGATTAAGGGTGGAGTAAATTCACAATTATTCAGATTCATAACCACGCGACGCGGCATCAACAGCAACCACCACCATCACCACCACCATCACCACCACCACCACCACCACCACTATCAACAACAAAGGACTGTCACTAATGCATAAGTAAAATAACATAAAGACTGTAGTTAAAATCAGTAAATTGTTATACTAGAATACGGAATATGAAAAATTCTCTCTCTCTCTCTCTCTCTCTCTCTCTCTCTCTCTCCTTCTCTCTCTCTCTCTCTCTCTCTCTCTCTCTCTCTCTCTCTCTCTCTCTCAACTGTATGAAGGTACCTACAAAAACACAACATAAAAATGCATCTTAACAGTAAATTAATCAACACACAACGGTGCATTATTCTCAAACAAGAGGCAAAAGTTACACAATAAGCAATTACTTCAATGGGGCTTGTTAGTTTTTCACGATTTCAATAAAAGTTCCCGCTGCTCCAAGGGTTAATGTCAGTGGTTCATTAATCATATCTCTATTCCAGTAATATTTTTCCCACTCTTACGCTTCCACAGTTCAGTTTCAATATTTCGTCATCGTTCCACATTTTTTTTTTATGCATCTTTTTTATTGATATCTTTGACGGTTCTTCTGATATTTTCACTGTTCATCTTTGTGTTCACCTGATCATATTCATTTTTCATTCATCTTTTAGCTCTTATCTTAACGTTTTTTTTTTTTTATTACCACTATTAGTATCATTAAGTATCATTATCGCAATTTTCACTGCTCCACTAAAATTATCTTCTGTGATTTTACGAACGACACAAAAATTTCTTTCATGATTCTCTTTACTTTACATTATCATTTCTATTTCTGTGCAACTTGACCCTATTGTTGCGGCGTCTTAAGTCAATCAAGCAGTCAATTATTCAGTCAGTCAATTACTCAGTCAGTCGCTAACACACTTTTCCCCTCCCCAGGTGACCAGCCCGCCGCCATCTTGCACGAGAATGGAGGCGCGGAGGCTTCAGGAGGCACTCTGGCCCCCCTCTCCCACATGCTCCTCCTCCTCCTCTTCCTCCTACAAGCAAATCTCACTCAATCTTAAGCCCTCCTCTCCTCTTCCTTTCACGCCCTCCTTCCCTCATCCCTCTCCTTCCTCTTCTGCCTTGCATCTTTTATCTTCATCCTCCTCCTCCTCTTCTTCCTCCTCATCTTATCCACTCTTTCCCCTCTTATCTTCATTCTCTCTCTTCTACCTCCCTCCCCCCAATCCTAACACCCACCTCCCCTCCCCTTACGTGCACAGACAAGGAACTGCACGTGTACATGGGGATGTGGTGAAACGTACACATGAAAATACGTACATGAAAGCCACCGTACACATTACCTATATTTAACTGTGTGCGTGTGTGTTGTTCTATTATTACGTACACACACACACGTACACACGCACATAACCCTGTCGTGTACATAGTGTGTATATGTGAATCCTGACCTGGCTACTCGTGATTGGTGGACGTGAGCGTGGGATGACGTGGCAAGCCCTGATTGGCGAACTCTGACGTCACAGGAACTTGGACTCTTGTGATTGGAGGAAAGGAATGCTGAATAGTGATTGGCTGGAATCTTAATACTTTGACCAATCAGTGACATCCGAAGGTTGTGTTTGTTGAATGATGAACAATGGAGAGAAATTAAAGTTAAGTGAAGGTGGAAAGGAAAGATAGATAATAGAAAAAGTAATAAAATAAAGAAACAAAGATACGAACGGTGGAAACAGAAGGTAGAAAGTAGAAAGGAAAGACAAGATAACAGAAGGAGTGAAAAGGAAATACAGAAAGATGAAAATAGTGGAGTTCGAGGATAGAAAAAGAACTAGAGAAAATGAGAAACAAAAAGTTGACCGATATTAAGAAAAAAAGAAAGGAAATCGGCTTAGTGATAAATATAAATGAAAAAAAGAAGGAAAGCTCAACGAATAAAGGAAAACAATAGAACGAAATAACCAAAACAAAAGACAAAATGAAAAAAATAAAACTAAGAAAAAGAAAAACACCACGAATAACAAGCGAAAAGGGAAAAAACCGAAAAAAAAGAAAAAAAAAACCTGAAGAAAAAAATGCCGAGAAAAGTCGAACGAAAGGAAGAACAAATACAATAAAAGAAAGGAGGGAAATAAAGAAAAGAGAAAAAGCAACAGCTCACACGTAAAAGAGTGGGAACTAAAGTGGCAATTATTACAGGGAAAGGAGCGAAAATAAATGTGGAGGGGAAAGGAGATAAATAGAGAGAGGAGAGAGAGAGAGAGGTAAAAAAAAATAAATACTGATTGCAAAAGAAAGCGAAAATAAAAGATAAAAGTGATGACAACGACACGGTGATAACGAAGGGGAGATAAAGTGATAAGGAGAGGCCCCGGAAATTACAATAAAATAAAAAAAAAGAAATAAGAGAGAAGGAGAAAGAAAGAGAGAATGAGAAACGGAGAAAGAATGATAAATGAAAAGAAAACGTAAGTAAAAAAATGATAATAGAGAAGTGTGTCGCTGATAAACCAAGACGAAGTGATAAGAGGAGAGAATGATGAATATAAAGAATGAAAAAAATTTATGATTTCTTAAACTGGGCGAAGGAAAAGTGGAAAAGAGAAAATGCAAAAAGAGAAAAGGTGGGAATACTAAAACGGAAGAAAATAGAAGGAAAATACAAGGAAACAATGGAAAATAGGAGGAGAAATTGAAAAGAACACGGAGAATGGCAATGAGAGAGAGAGAGAGAGAGAGAGAGGAGAGAGAGAGAGAGAGAGAGAGAGAGAGAGAGAGAGAGAGAGAGAGAGGGGTCTCGTTCGGTGTAGTATTGACAAGCACCACGAACCCACCCTACTGGGACACCCACCACCATCACCACCACCACTACCACCACCACCACCACCACCACCACCACAACTCCTAGATCACTAACACAACCACACATTCACCACAATACCTTCATCACCTGGACAATAACACCACCACCATCACCACCCATACACCGTACCACCACCATCACCACCACTACCATCACCCCCACCACCACTAACATCACCCATTCACCACCACCATCATTATTCTCAAGTCCTACACCAAAGACACCCACATTCTTACCATCACCACCACGACCACACCTCAACAGTGACAGAAATATGATATGTGTGGTGGAAAGGAGGACAGACAGACAAACAGACAGACAGACAGACAGGCAGACAGACAGAAATGCGTACAAACATAGATACCAGAACGAAAAGAACTGGAACATGAATTGAGAAAGAATAGGAAGAGAAAAATAACGATAAGGAGCCAATATATCAGAAAGAAGTAAATGGTGATGTAGGAGAAGGAAAAAAAAGGAAGAGAGATAGAAGGTGGAAACAGCAAGGCACCGATACATAAAACAAATAAATGGATGAAACGTGAGAAGAAATGAAAGAAAGGAGCAGGAGGAGAGAAAAAGAAAGAAAGAAAACAACTAGGATAAACATACATCAATACAAAATAACACACGAGAGAGGGGGAGAGAGAGGAAAGAAAGAAAGAGAGAAGATAAAAGTGAGTATGAAAGACGTACGAAAACAACCAAAAAATGAGCAAATAAAGAAAGGACGAGAGATAAAAATGCGAGGATACGAGTAAAAAGAAAAAAAAAAAAGAAAAGAACAAGGAATAAAGAATAAGGAAAGGAAGGGGGAAGATAAAATGAGGGGAAAAAACACAAAACCAAGAAATATTAAAATTGCTGAAGTAAGCGAATAAAGAAAGACGGGAAATGTGAAAATAAAAAGGCAAATACAAGAAAGACTAATGAATGACGTGTAAAGAAAGGAAGAAAGAAGATGAAGTGGGGATAAACGCACAAAACAAAACAAGTAAATGAATGTAACAGAGAAAAGAGAAAAGAGAGAGAGAGAGAGAGAGAGAGAGAGAGAGAGAGAGAGAGAGAGAGAGAGAGAGAGAGAGAGAGGAGAGAGAGAGAGAGAGGAGGAGAGAGAAGGAGAGAGAGAGAGAGAGAGAGGGTAACAGAGATGTACGAGAAAAAAAAAATGATGATGATGATGATGATGATGATGATGATGATGATGATGATGATAAGGAGGATTAAGATACTGATGACGATAATTATAATGATGATAGAAAAAAAAATGCAGTGATGATAATGATGATAGCAAGTGATGATAACAACAATCATGAAAATAGTAATGATGATAATAATTGTGATGATGATGATGATGACGATGATGAACAAGAGACCAAAGGCGTGAGGGACAGCAGTGGTGGCCGGGAATGACAAATGACTGGTGGTTGCGGCGTTCAAACAAATGAGTGTCGGGCGGCGCAAGGGCGTGACGGATTTACATGTGTTTTAGGGCTTTTAGTGTCTGTTTACCCTCCCCCCCCAGACACCCCCCCATCCCTGTCACGTGGGGGGATGGACGAGACTCACGCTCACGATGAACCATTGCAGTAATAATGTGTGTGTTGAGTGTACCTGCCGTAGGCATGATTATTGCGTGTTTTAACCGGCGGCCGTCTGGCGGGGAATTACGGATGTGTTAAGTAATGGGATCGCTGTGATAAGATAAAAATAAAGGGAAAATATATGAGATTCCGTAATAAAAAGCTGCATATTATTGGTACGAGTTTGAGAAATGTACAAAGTGTTTATTTATTCTTTTTTTTTTTTTTTTTTTTTTTTTTTGGCTTTTGGAATATAAAACAATGACGAATGGGAAAAAAAAGTAACAAAATATAAAAGTATGATACGACATAATACTAAATAACAAATAATTGATAATGATTGGAGTTACTGTAATGGCAGGTAATGGGATTCCTGTGATAAGATAAAAATGAAAAGAAAAAAATCGTGACATTCCGAAATAATAATAAAAAATAAAATAAAAAAAAAAAAACAGGTTGAGGGAAGGTACAAAGTGTTTATTTCGTTTATTTTATTTATTTATTTATTTTTTTTGTTTCTGCAATATAAAAGATGACAAATAGAAAATAATCAATGGAAGAATGAAAACTAATACAATGCTAAATAGAAAATAATGATACTAACTGAAAAAAAAATAAAGCTAAAAATGTAGAAAGAATGATTCCTGACATAAAAATACGTTGAATCACATAATTCAGAGAGACACATCACGCCAATACATAAATGATACAGCCAGGGGGAAACAAATATATTCTATTCGACAATTAAAAAAAAAAATGCCCCAATTATCCCTAATGAAAAATAACGGTGCAAGTAAAAAACAACACTGATGGATGAGAGAAAAAAAAAATTTCGCTAACCAAAATTATTACGTGTTCAAATACTAAGTTATGAAAAAAAAGGAAAAAAAAGAAAAAAAACATGAATACCAAGACGAAAAACAAGCTAAAAAAAAATAATGAGAAAACCATAATTTAATTTTACCTAACAAAACACACAAACAAACACACACACACACACAAAAAAAAAAACATCTCCCAACTAACAAAAAACAAAATAGAACAAACCAAAACAAAACAAGCATACCGTTACACGTACACATTAAGAAATACAATAACAACAACAACAACAACAACAACAACAACAACAACAACATTATCTTCAGCATATCAGCCTCGTCTCTCAAGTTAAGGGAAGGAGAAGAAAATGTCTGAGGGATGATTACACCAAAGTGAAGTTTCTTGATGAACGTGAACGAAATTTTCCATAAAGTAATGTTGTCTTAGAGGTGAGGAAACTTTTCTTATTACATCATCCCTTGTCAGCACTACAGAGAGAGAGAGAGAGAGAGAGAGAGAGAGAGAGAGAGAGAGAGAGAGAGAGAGAGAGAGAGAGTGAGAGTGAGAGTGTGTGTGTGTGTGTGTGTGTGTGTGTGTGTGTGTGTGTGTGTGTGTGTGTGTGTGTGTGTGTGTGTGTGTGTGTGTGTGTGTGTGTGTGTGTACAAGAGCCAGCCAGCCAGCTATAAAACTCTCATACATATCCAGTCCCACTTTCCTCCTCCTAATCCCTCTTAATTAAGGGAAGTCCCCTCGTGTATGGATTAAACAGAAAAAAACAACAACACAAAATGAAACAAAGGGAACGGAGAACTGACGTAAGAACTGAGAAAAAATAGAAAAAAAACAAAAAACACGATAAATTACCTGAAAATAATAACAAGTAAAAAGATGAAAAGATGAACTAGAGATGTAAGAGAAACGAGACGAGAAGCAATTAAGTGAATCAGTCACATGTAAAAAGAAAAAAAAAAAAGAAAAATAAGACAATAAAAAAAAAGTTCGTGGAAAAAAAGACAATGCGAGGGAAAAATGTAAGAATGAAACCCGCAAATTAGGTTAAAGTGAAGAAGAAGAAGAAGAAAAAGAAAAAGAAGAGGAGGAAGAAGAAGAAGAAGACGTAAAGAAAGGGAATAATAAAATTACTACTATATATAAACGTCACTACATATTATTGTGTTTGTGGTTGTTTACATCTAGGCTAATCACTGTTTATGTCCTGTAATTTATGTACCATACCATATTATACATATACTGTGTGTGCGTGTACGTATTTCAATGTGTCTATGTACGTATAGGCTTCTGCTGTGTGTGTGTGTGTGTGTGTGTGTGTGTGTGTGTGTGTGTGTGTGTGTGTGTGTGTGTGTGTGTGTGTGTGTGTGTGTGTGTGTGTGTGTGTGTTAGAGAGAGAGAGAGAGAGAGAGAGAGAGAGAGAGAGAGAGAGAGAGAGAGAGAGAGAGAGAGAGAGAGAGAGAGAGAGAGAGAGAGAGAGAGAGAGAGAGAGAGAGAGAGAGAGAGAGTGTGTGTGTGTGTGTGTGTGTGTGTGTGTGTGTGTGTGTGTGTGTGTGTGTGTGTGTGTGTGTGTGTGTGTGTGTGTGTGTGTGTGTGTGTGTGTGTGTGTGTGTGTGTGTTCAGCCATCTTACTTCCCATATAGTTCCAGACCTACGTACTGTTTTCTACTTCACTGTATATTGTGTACATAGTGGTAATTGTTCCATTGTATATTTTTGCAATAAAAGAATACAATGCTCTTGCCTCAAAAAAAAAAAAAAAAAATACATATATGAATTCACCTTCCATTCCAACCCTTTTTTTTTTAATCTCAGAAATGGAAAATACAAAAAATACAAGAAGAATATAAAGCAATGTTATGTATTAAAGAAAACCTAATTCGTAAAAAAAAACAGAAAGACATAAAAAAAAAAAGTAAAAATGAATAACTGGCAGGTAAAAGTTAAAACGCCAAGAGGAATGACGTCACAGCTTGGGGCGGCGGCCTTGACCTGCGCTGCTGTCATTATTACCATTATTATTACTATTAATATCATCATTAGTAGTAGTAGAAGTTGTGGTGGTGGGGACATTGTGGTGGTGGGGACGCTAACAGTAGTAGTAGTAGTAATAGTAGTAGTAGCTGTTGTACGTAGTAGTAGTAGTAGCAGTTGTAGCAGAAACAATAAAAACAGTAGTAAAAGTAGTAGCAAAAGTAGTAGTCATGGTGGTAGTGGTGGTGGTGGTGGTGGTAATAGTAAACTAGCAGTAGCATTGCTGTAATCATTATTATTACCACTATCATATTTTTCAGGGAAGAAGAGTTGGGGGTGAATACCAAGCAAAAGAAAGGAGGAGGAGGAGGAGGAGGAGGAGGAGGAGGAGGAGGAGGAGGGGAGGTGGTAATAGTGGAGGAGGAGAAGCAAGATTGATGCTAAGCGGGTGAGTCCAATTTTATGGGTGGGGGAGGTCGTTGAACGAGTCCATCTTTGGGTGTGGAGAGGGGGGCAGGGGCGGACAGAAGGTAGGGAAGGGAAAGGGAGAGAGGGTAGGGAAGAGAAGGGGGAGAGGAGAAAGGAAGGTTTGGAAATGGAAGGAGAGAAAGGATTGGGCAGAGGAGGGTTGAAATAGGAAGGAGAGTTTGGGAGGGAAGGGGAAGAGAAAGGAAGGGAAGGGAAGAAGGAAAGAGAAAGGAAGAAGGAATACGGGAGGAAAAATGGAAAGGGTTGGGAAGGGAGGGGAAGGGAGAGGAAGGAGAGAAGAAAAGGGAGAGAAAAAAGACGGAACGGGAAAAGCAAGAAAAGGAAGGGAAGGGAAGGGAAGGGAAGGGAAGGGAAGGGAAGGGAAGGAAGGGAAGGCAAGGCAAGAAAGGGAGGGGAAGGCTAAAGGAAAGGGTTAGAAGGGAAGTGAAGGGAGGAAGAAAGAAAAGATAGGGAGGCTTGGAAAGGTAAGTAATAGGAGGGAAAGGGACAGACATGGAAGGGAAGAGAAGGGAAAGACTAAGGTAAGTGAAGGCAGGGAAAGGGTTAGGGAGGGGAAGGGGAGGGGGAAAGAGGTCAAGCCAATGAACGCGTTATGTTATATATTGATGAAAATAATGTTGTTTTTGTTGTATTTGGCATTGTCCACGTAGAGAGAGAGAGAGAGAGAGAGAGAGAGAGAGAGAGAGAGAGAGAGAGAGAGAGAGAGAGAGAGAGAGAGAGAGAGAGAGAGAGAGAGAGAGAGAGAGAGAGAGAGAGACCCTGCCGACGACAATCGATGAAGAAGAAAGAGGGAAGAATGGAACGAAGAAAGGAAGAAAGAGAAAGAAGGATGAAAAAGGAAATATTGAATGAATGGTTGGAAGAAAGACAGAAAAGAAATGTTGAGAAAATGGATAAACGAACGAATGGATGAGAGAGAGAGAGAGAGAGAGAGAGAGAGAGAGAGAGAGAGAGAGAGAGAGAGAGAGAGAGAGAGAGAGAGAGAGAGAGAGAGAGAGAGAGAGAGAGAGAGAGAGAGGGGAAAAAAAGCAGATGGAAACACTGGTATACATTTTTTGTTGTGTGAATGTGTAAACTTTGGAACAGGTGAGACTGTATGTACGTATATATTGTGTGTGTGTGTGTGTGTGTGTGTGTGTGTGTGTGTGTGTGTGTGTGTGTGTGTGTGTGTGTGTGTGTGTGTGTGTGTGTGTGTGTGTGTGTGTGTGTGGGAAGGTTTGTATGTACGTATGTATGTATGTATGGATAGATGGATTGAATGGGGGGGACGGACAGCAATTTGGTGAGAAAGGGAAAGGAAAGGGGAGGGAGGGAGGGAGGGGGGAGGGAGGGAGGGAGGGAGGGAGGGAGGGAGGGAGGAGAGAGAGAGAGAGAGAGAGAGAGAGAGAGAGAGAGAGAGAGAGAGAGAGAGAGAGAGCATACACACACACATACCATTCTGCACTAACACACTTTAATACACCTGAGCTTTGATATCATTTTACCTGCCAGCACTCACCTGTCCCCTTCCCCCTCCCCCTCCACCCGCTTCACCCACTCCCCTCTCCCCTTCCACCTTTTCTCTCGTCCAATCAAATGGCCATCCACTTTAGGACCTTCAGGAGATTCAATCCCATCACTGGCTCTTCCATTTCCTCCTCCTCCTCCTCCTCCTCCTCCTCCTCTTTCCTTCTTCCTCTTCCTCTTCTTCCTCCTCCTCCTCCACGCCTTTATAGAAACCACCCACTCTCTTCCATCTCATTATTGGTCCTTTCATTTTTTAAGCATATGACTCTCTCTCTCTCTCTCTCTCTCTCTCTCTCTCTCTCTCTCTCTCTCTCTCTCTCTCTCTCTCTCTCTCTCTCATGCAACTCTGGCCACCTTCACTCATTTTCCTTTTCGCTTCAAGTTAGAGTGAGGAGGAGGAGGAGGAGGAGGAGGAGGAGGAGGAGGAGGAGGAGGAGGAGGAGGAGGAGGAGGAGGAGGAGGAGGAGGAGGAAAATATATTCAGTTTAATTAAGGTGGTGTCAGGGTGGGCAGGGAGGACTCTGGTCTGAGAGAGAGAGAGAGAGAGAGAGAGAGAGAGAGAGAGAGAGAGAGAGAGAGAGAGAGAGAGAGAGAGAGAGAGAGAGAGAGAGAGAGAGAGAGAGAGAAAGGGGCCGTTTGACACTAGACATGCACAGCTAAAGAATTGAACTACACTCTTGACATTGCTCTTTCTCTCTTCTCTCTCTCTCTCTCTCTCTCTCTCTCTCTCTCTCTCTCTCTCTCTCTCTCTCTCTCAGTTTATCATGCTTCGTGTTCTGAATTTTTTTCTTTTCTTCCCCTTGGCTGTGTCCTCCTCCTCCTCCTCCTCCTCCTCCTCCTCCTCCTCCTACTCC
>NC_087187.1:6545000-6565000 GCF_035594125.1 Scylla paramamosain
CTTGGATGTAAATTAATCACGAGTTTGCAGGCTATAGGTGACTGATTGGTGTAGGCGCTCTCTCCTAATTCTGAACTGTATGGTTTAAGATAGCACGGAGTATTTAATCACCTTTAAGTCCTTCACCGTTATGACTATCCTTTGTTCACATTCAGAGCTTTGGAAAAAGAATGGTTTGCAGATACAGAAAAAGAGAAAATGAGGTTATTCAATATTTTTCCAGGCTGCAGTACAAAAATAACTAAAAAGTAGTGCATGGCTAAGGGAAAAATAAATGTCTAACAGTAAAAATGTTTATCATGACTGAGATAAAAATATTAAATAAAAATAGAAATAAAAAAAGTAAAGCCGAGACCTTTCACACACCACGACTTCTTTTCTTACGTGTGTGTGTGTGTGTGTGTGTGTGTGTGTGTGTGTGTGTGTGTGTGTGTGTGTGTGTGTGTGTGTGTGTGTGTGTGTGTGTGTGTGTGTGTGTGTGTGTAAACGAACATGCTGGAAAAACGATGGATGCAGAACATAAAACAATAAAGAGAAAACTACAAGAAGTACGAAATTAAATAAATGACGGGAAAGAGGAAGAAAAGAAAAAAAGGAGACAATGGGAGAATTAAAAAAAAAAAAAAATTACACTCCACCCAAAGAAAAAGGGAATGAAACAAAATCAAATCCGTGAAACAAGTGACGAAACGCAATTTGATGAAAAAAAGAGGAATGGAAAAAGAACAAAAAGAGGGAATAGACAAGAATAGAAAGAGGCAAAGTGAAGAGAGAATAGCCAAAGGAAGAAGAGAAAAAGGCAACTGAAAAACGTACCTTGAAATTAGCGGAAAACAAGGGGGTGGAGAGAGGAAGGTACAAAAAAAAAAGCAAATGAGAGAGAGAGAGAGAGAGAGAGAGAGAGAGAGAGAGAGAGAGAGAGAGAGAGAGAGAGAGAGAGAGAGAGAGAGAGAGAGAGAGAGAGAGAGAGAGAGAGAGAGAGAGAGAGAGAAACATTTCACTCTTAAACGTTTCAGGTGAGGGGTCTGCTAATTAACACCAGAGACAGGTAGGGGAAGGGAAGGGAAGGGAAGGGAAGGGAAGGGAAGAGAAGGGGAGGAGGTGAGAGAAGTAGAATGGAGAAAGGAAGAGAAGGGAATGGGAGAAGATGAAAGAAGAATGGGAAGGGGATGGGAGGGGAGGGGAAGGGAAGTAGGATGGGGGGAAAGGGTAGGGAGATAAACAGAAGGGAAGAGAAACCAAAGGAAGGGTAAGGAAATGGAAGGGAAAAAATGGGAAGGGAAGGGAAGGGAAGGGAAGGGAAGGGAAGGGAAGGGAAGAGAAATGAAAGGGAAGGAAGCGAAACGGAAGAGAGGAAAGGGAAAAAGGAGGGAAATGAAGGAAGGGAAGGGAAGGGAAGGGAAGGGAAGGGAAGGTAAATACGCAGCTACCTGTGTGCATCTCGCCCTGTGATTGGAAACAGGTGGAGGGAAGTCGGGGAGGCGAGAGCAGATTGGGAAATAATAAAAAGCTACAATCAAATACACATAAGATGTAAAGGGAAAAAAAGAAAGCCAATACGAAAGAAAGAAAATAGATGAGAAATCCAAGCCTTTTAATTTTCAAGCGGGTAAACAGTCTTTGATCTTTCTTTCTAATCAACGTAATGATACACGGAATGACTGAGGGAGTGAAAGAAGGAAGGAGAGAAAGAGTTAACGAGAAAATGTGGAGTGAATGTAGGAGTGTAGGAGTAGCTGGTTCCGCTTGCCCTCCTTCACTGGTTAACGATGGAATTACCGGGGCTGTCGTGCACTGAGATCTGGTAGAGGTGAAGTGAGGTGAGGTGATGTGAGGTGAGGTTAGGTTGATGTAAGCTGAGTTGGGGTGTTAAATATCTAAGTAACTGCATTACAAGCTGAGAGGGGCAAGTTATTGTTACGTTGTGAGGTGAAGTTAAGATGGAATGGATTAGGTTGGAGTGTATTAAGTTACTTTGGGCTTGTTTTTCATTAGGTTCGGTTACGTTAATTGGTTTGGTGAGTTAGGTTTGGTTGAATTGTTGTTAGGTTAGGTTAAATAAGGTTAGGTTTGATTAAACTAGGTTAGGTTGGGTGAAATTTGGTTACGTCAGGTAAGGTAAGGATAAATCAGGCTGGCCAAGTTGGATTGTGTTAAGTTAGGTCGGGTTTACTTTAGCTGGTTTAGGTTAAATTGGCTGGTTTTGTTAGGTCATGTTTAGTTACGGTATGTTAGGTTAGTTTGGGTTAAGTTGGATTAGATTATGTCAAATTGGGTTTGGTTAGTTGAACTCGCGATTAGATTAAGTCATGTTAGGTTAGTTTAGGTTAACTGAATTGAGAAGGATTGGGCTGGGTTTGGGTTAAGTTAGAGGAGGATGGATTTGGTTTAGTTAGGATGGCTTATTTTAAAGTCAGTCTGTTTGGTGTGGTTACGTTTGGTGAATTGGGTTATGGTTGGTTGGGTTCAGTTTGATCAGCTAGGTTGGGCTGGGAGTTATAGGGCCAGCATGGATTATGCAGATGTAATGTTTCGCTGTGTTGTGTTGTGTCCCATCACGCGAGGCAGGGCTGGGATTGTTTTGTTATGCTGGGTCAGGTTACGGCACCATTCAGGGTTCACGTGTACACTAATTAATCACTAGCCTCCGTGAGTTCCCTTTAATGAATACCTACGGTGCCTTCAATAATTACTCCCGCCTCTCTCACTGTCATGATCGTCACACACGCAACCCACAGCCCGAGTATTTTTACATGCCACACATTTAACTAAGTAATATATATATATATATATATATATATATATATATATATATATATATATATATATATATATATATATATATATATATATATATATATATATATATATATATATATATATATATTCCGCACTCAAGCAACAGTATATAAAATCACCACCATTTTAGCACCAAGGGATTAAAAATGGATATAAAAATCAACCAGGTGGGACGAACAGGTGAACCAGTTTAACCTTAATTAGAGTCCGCTCACCTTTCGCTAATTGGGCAGGTGAGGGGCGACAGCCAGCCTTGCGGGAAGGGAATAGGAGGAGCAGATGAGCAAGGGAGAGGACGAGAAAGAGAAATGGTCAGGAATTAGTGATGATAACGGGGGAAGGGAAAAGAGGAAAGGAGAGGAGTAAAAAAAAAAAGGAAGATAGGAAATGCGATCAGAAGAAATGAAAAAAAAGAAAAGAAAGGTGAAGAAAGAAGAGAGGAGAGGTGTAGAAAAGAGAAAGATTATAGAAAGGGAATAGGGGAAGGAGGAGGAGGACGAGGAGCAAATCAAAGAAAGAAAAAATAACAAATAAAGCAAAACGTAAGAGGATAGGATAGGATAGAAGAGAAGAGATAGGGAAAATGATAGAAGAATCGAGGAGAGGAGAGGGGGAGACGATGGTGCGAGGAAGGGAGAGACAGAATTAATAAGGGAAGGGGAGGGGAGAGAGAAAGAGGGAGAGAGAGTACGAGTCAAGTGGAAATTTGTGGAAAATGTTTTATGACGGCAGTAAATAAACGAAATGAAGGAAAACTGACCACAAATCACCAACGAGAAAGCACGAGTTATTGGAAGCACAGACCCGTCCCGCAACACTCCAACACTGCACACACGACGCAACACTGCAGACACGACGCAACACTGCAGACACGACGCAACACTGCACACACGACGCAACACTGCACACACGACGCAACACTGCAGACACGACGCAACACTGCACACACGACGCAACACTGCAGACACGACGCAACACTGCACACACGACGCAACACTGCACACACGACGCAACACTGCACACACGACGCAACACTGCACACACGACGTAACACTGCAGACACGACGCAACACTGCACACACGACGCAACACTGCACACACGACGCAACACTGCAGACACGACGCAACACTGCACACACGACGCAACACTGCAGACACGACGCAACACTGCAGACACGACGCAACACTGCACACACGACGCAACGCACCTGTCACGACGCAACACCACAGACAACACAAACGTACGAACTGCTGCGAAAGAAAACGGAATGAGTGGAAAAAAAAAGGAAAAAAAGGAAAGAAAACATAAAGGACACAATCCTTTTGCCAACAGGTTTAGAAATCGAGAACAAAGAGATTGGGGGCGTGAATATTGCCGTCTGACTTTTAATCTCTCTCTCTCTCTCTCTCTCTCTCTCTCTCTCTCTCTCTCTCTCTCTCTCTCTGCAACTAGATTTAAAATTCCTCGACACTGTTTCGAGAGGGGAAGATCTGGGGAATGGAGGAGGATTGGGAGGGAAAAAGGGAGGAGGAGGAGGAGGAGGAGGAGGAGGGGGAGGAGGAGGAGGAAGAGGAGGAGGAGGAGGAGGAGGAAGAGGAGGGTAATGCCATCAGGTTTGTATTTTGCAATGGAGTTCAAAGGTCACTGTCTTTTCGTTCGAACTCGTCTCTCTCTCTCTCTCTCTCTCTCTCTCTCTCTCTCTCTCTCTCTCTCTCTCTCTCTCTCTCTCTCTCTCTCTCTCTCTCTCTGTGTGTGTGTGTGTGTGTGTGTGTGTGTGTGTGTGTGTGTGTGTGTGTGTGTGTGTGTGTGTGTGTGTGTGTGTGTGTGTGTGTGTGTGTGTGTGTGTGTGTGTGTGTCTTAGGTCAATATACTCGTACCAATGGTAAGTCTCCTCCTCCTCCTCCTCTTCTCCACTTCCTCCCTCTCTTCCCCCTCCTCTTCCTCCTCTTCCATCCCCTCTCTCCTCTCCTCACTTTCCACTCCCTACTCGCTTTCGCTTATTGCTCTTATATTCCTCCTCCCACTTCTCTTATTCACTCTCCTTCTTCCTCGTTCCTCTCCTCCACCTTCTCCTCCTCCTTCGTGATCTTCAGGAAATCATTGCCATGACTCGAAAAAAAAAAAAAAAACTTAAGCGGAAGACCAAGAAAGTAAGCAGGCAAATAGAGAATATTATAACAAGAATGACAATATTAACTGGCAACAAAAACAACAGATGCAGCAGCGATAATAAAAACAACAATGATGATAAAAACAATAACAAAATATGACGAAAACAGCAATAATTACCATAACAACGATGATACACAAGAATAAAGCAACAGCTACTATCAACAACAGCAGCAGCACCACCACCAGCAATCATAACAACAGCAATAACAATGACAAAAACAACAATCATTTTAACAACGATGACAAAAGCAGGAATAAAACAACAACCATGAACAACAACAATAATAATGATGATAAACTAGCCAACCAATAATAGCAACAACAACAACAGCAAATGTAATCAACAAAGCCCAATAATGACAATACGTGTACATAATGGAAACAAACAAAAAAAAAAAAAAAAAAAAAAAAAAAAGGAACCGCGACCTTCACCAACATGACTGGCAAAACAAAGTAAACAAAATGAACTCAGGCGAAAAAGGAAAGATAGAAAAAAAAAAAACATCGCGCTAATAAAAACGAAAGGAACAAGAAATGAAAAAAAAAAAAAACTAATAAACAAAACGAAATATTCTGAACAATGAAAAAAAAAAGGCATATAAAAACACAAGTAAAGGAAATGACAGCAACAGACAAACAAAACAGAATATCACACACACACACACACACACACACGCACACTACTACTACTACTACTACTACTACTACTACTACTACTACCACCACCACCACCACCACCACCAATGCTACTTTTCCGCGTATTTTTTTTCCTTATTGATCATTGATTTCACGCCAGAATGGGAAAAAACAAACAGCACTCGATACAAAAATAGGAAAATAACTCAGACCACACGAGCACACAAAAAAACTGTTGGCGCGGCGCTTGGAACGTAATCATGGGCGTCAATAGAGTCATTTTTGCGTGCATTCAGACTCTTAATGAACGAGAATGTTGCACTTTTATCAATTACCAAAATTCGTGTTCATATGGAGAGGAAGTGACAGCTGTGGGGTGGAGGGGAGGGAAGAGGAAAGGATGGGTAGGGGAGAGAAGGGGAAAGGATGGGAGGGAGGGGAGGGTATGCTGGGTGGAGAGGAGTGCTTGGGGAGGGTGGAGTATTAATTTCGTGTTTCTGTTTAGTCTCTCTCTCTCTCTCTGTGTGTGTGTGTGTGTGTGTGTGTGTGTGTGTGTGTGTGTGTGTGTGTGTGTGTGTGTGTGTGTGTGTACGTAGGTGTTGTTTGTTAATCCTTGGTTATACATGCAGCTGTTACCACTGAGCCCCACATACACACACACACACACACACACACACACACACACACACACAGTGTTTTGTTTATACTCCCCACCCTCTCCCCATCACCTCCCCTTCCTTCGCGTCTTTCATCGTCCACCAGACATGTAGTTTCCCTTCCCTCTTTCCCTTATTCCCTTCTGCCCCTTCCCCCTTAATTATTCCTTTTTTCCTCCTCACTTCCCCATTAATCCTCTCTTTGTTTCCCCTCTCCTTTCCTCTTTAGTTTCTCCCTTTCCTCTACCTTACCCCTTCTCAATTTCTCCTCTTTTCCCCCCACCACTTAAATTTTCCTCCCTCTCCCCACTCTTTTACTCTTTAATTTCAAGTTCAACCCCTCAACTTTTCCCTTAAATCGTTCTATTTCTCTTCACCTTTCCTCCTTTTCGCCCTCTTTCTTCTCTCTTTTCCTCTGCCCTTTCATCTTACTTTTCTCTTCACCTACCTTTGCCATTTAAATTCCTCTCCCTTTCCTCTACCCTTTTCCATTAACCCAATAAACTCCCCCTCTTACTTTTTTTTATGTAAGAGGGACGCTGGTCAAGGGCAACAGAATACATAAAAAAAAAGCCCACTAAGCTACCACTCGCTAAAGGAGAGCCACAGGATTTGGCAAAAAATGGACTTGTGTCTTTAAACCTCCTTCCTGAAAGAGTTCAAGTCATAGGAAGGCAGGCAGAGAGTTCCAGTGTTTACTAGTGAAAGGGATGAAAGACTGTGAATACTGGTTAACTCTTGCATTAGAGAAGTGGACAACATAGGGGTGAAAGAAAGTAGAAAGTGTTGTGCAGCGAGGCCGTGTGAGGAGGGGAGGCATGCAGTTAACAAGATCATTAGAGCAGTTAGCGTAAAAATAGCGGTAGAAGATAGCAAAAGATACAACATCACGGTGCAGAGAGAGAGACGCTGAAGACAGTCAGAGGAGAGGAGTTGATAAGACGAGAAGCTTTTGATTCCCCACAAGTCTAAAAGAGCGGTATGAGTGGAACCACCCCCCCTATACATGAACGAAATGCTCTCCCCTTCTTTGCTCCTTTTCCCCTCACGTATCCTCTAAAAGTCCCCCTCCTCTCCCATCAAATCCCTCTCTACGCCTCGTCGTCCTTCCCTTAACCTCTCCTCTCCTGCCTACCCAATTCTTCTCCTTCCTTCCTTTGTGCCTCGCCTTTCATGGTACGCTGAAAAAGAGGTCACTGTTGCTCATTATTGTCATACCTGCCATTCTCTCTCTCTCTCTCTCTCTCTCTCTCTCTCTCTCTCTCTCTCTCTCTCTCTCTCTCTCTCTCTCTCTCTCTCTCTCTCTCTCTACACACACACACACACACACCAACTACTCTGTCAACACTTAAGATCCGGACACAATGCTCTCTCTCTCTCTCTCTCTCTCTCTCTCTCTCTCTCTCTCTCTCTCTCTCTCTCTCTCTCTCTCTCTTATTGCTCTCCATTCTTCCTCATACTTGTAAAGAATATTGTCTCTTTCTCCTTATATTCAAGAGTCGGTCTTTTACTGTCTCTCTTTCTCATCTTGCTGGAGCTCTATATCTCTGTCTTTGTGTGTCTTCTTCCTCCTTTCCGTGTTTTCTCGTTTGTCCGTTTTCGTGTGTATGCCTTCCTCTCTCTCTCTCTCTCTCTCTCTCTCTCTCTCTCTCTCTCTCTCTCTCTCTCTCTCTCTCTCTCTCTCTTGTCTGTCTTTCTCCTGGCTTGTTTGTTTGTCCTTGTTCTCGTTCCTGCCTGTCGCTTTGTTTTTGTTTCTCTCTTCTTCTTCTCTGTCTGTCTGTCTCTTTGTCCATGTTTTTGTCTGAGTCTTCTTTTTTTTCTATTTGTCTCTCAGTCTGTCTATTTCTGTCTATCCCTCTCCATCTGTCTCTATTTCTGTCTGTCAGTCTGTTTGTGTCCCTTGCTCTCCATCTCTCTGTATTTCTGTCTATTCCTGTCTGTCTCTCTGTCCGTGTTTGTCTCTTCCTGCCTCCTCCTGTCTTTCATTCTTTACCGTCATTCCCTCGCGCCATCTCCTCCTCCTCTTCCTCATCTTCTCATACACATCACCGAACAGCTGCCCTCTCCTCCTCCTCCTCCTCCTCCTCCACCTCCTCCTCTCGTTCCCTCCCCACTCTTTCCTCAATACTGCCACTTCTAGACCAGCGAAGCCCTCCCTCCCTTTCTCCTCCTCCCTGCTAATATTACGAACACATCTCACCCACTCTCCCCTACCACTTCCAAAACGGTCACTCCTCACTACCTAATGCTGCTAAGCCCACCACTCCCTGCACCCTCACGTTCCCAAGACGACCTCCCTCTTTTCTCCTGCCCTCATTGCTGCCTCATACTCATCATCAGCGCCCCCCAACGACCTGCCTCTGACTGCAGGATCTACTGAAGGTCGCCAGCCTCCCTCCAGGCCTCTTAAGCCCCCGAGGAGATGACCTGTTTGTGGACGCGGAAGAGGAGGAGGAAGAGGAGCGCAAATGAACGTGAAGGAAGAACAAGTAGATTTTTTTAGCCTTTTTTTTTTGTTGTTGATAAATATACAATCTATTCTAAAGAAAAGATGTAGGGTAGTAGTAGTAGTAGTAGTAGTAGTAGTAGTAGTAGTAGTAGTAGTAGTAGTAGTAGTAGTAAAGGAGAAGATAGTTGTGGTGGTGGTGATGGTGGTGGTGGTGGTGGTGGTGGTGGCGGAGGAAAGATGAAGGACAAGAAAGGTAAGGAAGGGGGAGGATGAGGAAAGACGAAGTGCATGGAGGAAAGGAGAAGGAGGAAAGATGAAGGACAAGGGAAATAAGGAAGGAGGAGGAGGAGGAGGAGAAGGAGGAGGAGGAGGAGGAGGAGGAGGAGGAGGAGGAGGAGGAGGAGGAGGAGGAGGAGGAGGAGGAAGAGGAGGAGAAATGAAGGACGAGGAAGGTAAGGAAGACGAAAATATTAACGAAAGAGGAAGTGGAGCGGGGGAAAAAAATAATAAAGCAAGGAGGAGGAGGAGGAGGAGGAGGAGGAGGAGGAGGAGGAGGAGGAGGAGGAGGAAAGGAGGAGGAGAAGGAGTAGGAGGAGGAGGAAAAAGGATAATTAAGACAAAATGCAGAAGAGGGAGAGAGAAAAAAAACGATGAAAAAAGATAAAAATAGAAGAACGACGAGAGAGAGAGAGAGAGAGAGAGAGAGAGAGAGAGAGAGAGAGAGAGAGAGAGAGAGAGAGAGAGAGAGAGAGAGAGAGAGAGACGCGCACTCCCTTAATTCAGCAAAAAGCGAGATTTCACAATGGAGGCGGGAGAGGGCAATGTAACGTGATGGAGTGAAGCTGTTTTAGCGCTGCCTTCGAGGGGCGGCGAGGGGACCACACCACGCCACACCACACCACACCACACCACAGGAGGGGGGGAGAGAGAGAGAGAGAGGAGGGGGGCGGAGCAAGATAGCTATTGACAAAGAGACACTGTTTATGTTATTTACAGAGAAAAAGATGAATAAAAATGACGTAATGTTGAATAGAGAAAGGTTCCAAGGGTTGTTGAGGGAGTGAGTGAGAGAGCTAGTTGTGTAATTTATCTCTCTCTCTCTCTCTCTCTCTCTCTCTCTCTCTCTCTCTCTCTCTCTCTCTCTCTCTCTCTCTCTCTCTCTCTCTCTCTCTCTCTCTCCACACACGCACTCACACAGAGGCGTCTCATAACCTCACTTTCCTCCCTCCATCCCTCCTTCCTTCCTTCCCTCCTTTCATTCTGAGTGGAGGAATGCTATGTACGTATTCCCTTTGTTCCTCCAAGCACTTCTACCTTCCCCCCCACCGCAACCCCATCCTCCTCCTCCTTCTCCTCCTCTCTTTCCTTCTCATCTTTCCACTCAAAGGGAACAACAGCGGCGAGGTACAGCAGCTCTGAGCCAATCACGATCCAGGATCACTATGAAGCACCACTGGGGTTGTTAAGTCGAAAATATGTTTTTTCTTTATTTATTTATTCATTTTTTATTCATAAGTATTGCCACTCTTCTTATACTTGTGATGTCTTGTATACGGTTCCTGTCCACAAGGGAACGGATGATTAGTGGACAGTTTACAGTCATTTGGTATTGAAGCGTAAGATACTCAGGTGATAAGGGCCTCGAGTCGGGTGATCCTCAGGCTACAAAGGCCTCAGGGTGTTTAGGCCACAGGTCACTTGCCGAACTATTTCAGAACACACCTCCAACCACGTTTTGCACCTCCATGCCCTTGTGGGTGTGACGTCTAAATGCCAGGGACTTTTTTTTTATCAGCAAGTGTACGGTTCCATGGAGATGCGGGGGAGATGGCAGGAGGGAGAGCATGGGGATATACTCTCTCTCTCTCTCTCTCTCTCTCTCTCTCTCTCTCTCTCTCTCTCTCTCTCTCTCTCTCTCGAGAGAGAGAGAGAGAGAGAGAGAGAGAGAGAGAGAGAGACTAATAATAAAAAAAAAGGTTCATAAATGATAATATATAAAATACGAGTTTATGAATTGTGATGTAAATAGATAATAAAAGGTGGAGAAATGTGAGGCAATAGTGAATAAAAAAATATAAGCTTATAAAGTTAATACAGGGAAGAGGGGTAAAGAAATGAGGCAGAACATTATATCAAGAGGAAGAGTTAACAGATAGTGAGGTGAGGAGATAATAGAATGTGAACAGATAATGAAAAAGATCAAGAAATGAGACGCAATATATACATATATGCGAAATGATAAGGTTACAGTGAGATGTGAGTGGGTAATACAGCGGCAGAGTAATGGTTGGGAGGGCGCTGTGGGGCGAAGGCTGGGGGAAGAGGCGTGCGAGAAGAATGGTGAGTGCACTGTATTAGAACACGGAAAATTGAAATTGAATATAAGTTGCTGCGGCTGTTACTTTTGAGGATGATGATGATGATGATGATGATGATGATGATGATGATGATGATGATGATGATGAGGAGGAGGAGGAGGAGGAAAAGGAGGAGAAGGAGTAAAAATAAATCATGATGACGAAAAGAGAAGACGAGATTATATCGGAGAAACAAGAAGTTACTGCGGAATAAGTATATTATAAAAACAATGAATACAGAATACAAATATGACACAGATATTAAATAAAAACCAAAGATAAAGACTAACAAAGGGACAGGGAGCCACACACACACACACACACACACACACACACACACACACACACACACACACACACACACACACACACACACACACACCTAATCGCACCTCGCTAAGAACGCCCCACTCTCCCCTCCCCTCCCCTCCTCTCCCTCACAAGCTAATCTCCCACAGCAATATTCATTCCCCCTCCCCCCACCCCTCACTCCTCCCCACCCCCCCCTCCCCCTAACTCCCAAACTCTACTCCTGCAAATCCTCTTCTGCCTCCAAGTCCACACTAACTGACAACCACGCCCCTAACACCACCCGTTCTATCTCCATCATCCGCCCCTACCCCCCCTCTCGCCCCCCCTCCACCAGGACGCGCCGCCTTCACCTGAGCTCCATACCTTAATTAAATCTACGAAAAACACACCAATGCGTATATGAATGCTAATTACGTTCTCATCTACCTGTTTGTTGTTTATTTACCTTCCATTAGCTGCCTGTTTTTATTTTTTATTGTTGTTGATGTTATTTTAATCAGATAATCTCATTTTTATATATCATTATCGACGTTAATATTTTCTTTTTTTTCTTTCGATTATTATTATTATTATTATTATTATTATTATTATTATTATATTACTTATTATCATTATCGCCATCGTCTTATCATTATTATCTTTATCATCATCATCATCATCAACACAATTCTTATTATTATTGCTGCTGCTACTACTACTACTACTACTACTACTACTACTACTACTACTACTACTACTCATCGCTTTCATTATCATTCCTATCACCAATGCCTCTGATCAGCCTCGTCACAACAGCACAGACAAAGCAACACCCCTACACTTAATTCCTGCAAGCACAACCACCCACCACCTGCGCCGCCTAGTCAGCCGCGCACCAGACCCGGTCATCAGGAGGCAAGGACACTGGACGAGGGAAAAAAAAAACCCCACCCACTGCTCGCTGAATTGCACCTTTTTGCTGGCAACTTTTGACAGGGTTTTTAAAATCTTGCTATTTTTAAGCGCTGAATATCGACCACGCCACGCTGGATACTGGCATTCCCTTTCATAAATCTGGACCCCCGTGAAAAAGGCAAGGCAGGCAGACAGACAGACAGACAGACAGGCAGACAGACAAGTAGACAGATTGAGCATTCCTGGTAATTTAAATAATCATTGTTAGTGGAGTGAAAGGAGTGACATCAGTGGCAGTCATGCACGAGTAATCCCTCCCCACACGCCTCCTTCCCCAAGCCCCCAGCCAGGTCACGTTGCGTCCAGCCCCACGTGACCTCGCCATTGACATTACACGACGGAAAGAACAAATTAATCCTCCTCGGCCTGACCTTGACCGTTTGTAATCTCCGTCCAGGTGTACACGCATAAAATCTTGCTCTAATTAACCTGACCCCTACAACAGTCACCCGAGACGCAACAAGGGGCGAGAGATTAGAAAAGTGATGCTAATGAAATCAAGTAATTAGGGAATATTTACACGACCATGTGACACACACACACACACACACACACACACACACACACACACACACACACACACACAGACACACACACACACACACACACACCTGCCCTCCGTGTGTAGATCCGACGCACAGGGTAGCCATGACAACCACTCCCTCCCCCTCCCCTCAAAGGCCCCTCTTAGCGCGGCTTTCAAAGTTTTTTTTTTTTTTCTTTTTCCGTGACTATCGGGATTAATTATTATTATTATTATTATTATTATTATTATTATTATTATTATTATTATTATTATTATTATTATCATCATCATCATCATAATCATACTCATTATCACCAACATTATCATTATCATCTCTATTATTGTTAGTATTATTATTATTATTATTATTATTATTATTATTATTATTATTATTATTACTATTATTATTATTATTATTATTATAGTTGCTTTTGCTGCTGCTGCTGTTGTTGTCTTCATTAGTGTTAGAAAGAGTTGTACTTATTTATTACTAACAGTAGATGGTAGTCCTACTTGTAGCAGTAATATAACTAGCATAAATACTGGTTGTATAAGTAGTAGTAGTAGTAGTAGTAGTAGTAGTAGTAGTAGTAGTAGTAGTAGTAGTAGTAGTAGTAGTAGTAGTAGTAGTAGTAGTAGTAGTAGTAGTAGTAGCAGTAGAAGTAGCAGGAGCAGTAGTAGTATACAGACCGCAGTATGAAGGAGGTTAATTAAAAAATATCAACCAAAGGAGATCCGTGAGGTGTCGCCTGCCGCCTTCCTAGTCTCCTGGATAGAAACGCGCCGCCTCACCACCACCACCACCACCACCACCACCCAAGAGCGGCCACACACCAGTACGCAGCACCGCCACACGAAACACACACAAAATACGAGTAGAAAACGTAAAGTAGGGAAGAAACAAATGAACCTCCAAGACGCATGATACCTTTTGAAATTATAGTTTTATGTTGGTGATCATTTAAAACTCTACCTTTAAATCTTTACATGTGACTAGTTCAGCCTCTTTTTTTTTTTTTTTTTTTTTTTTCTATTTCCTTTCAGTTTCAGTTCGATATAATATTGTAAAAGTTATCGACAGTCCCATCCTATATTGTGGTGGCTTCATCTCTTCATTCCCCTCCTGCTCTGAGAATATTAGCCAGGACAGAAAGACAGACTCTCGGCTCTCAGTAACAGACAGACAAGGCAGCACACGGAGGGCGGGCAGCGCGAGTACTGGGCGTGCCGGCGTGGCGTGGGCGGGAAGGAGGGGAGCTGTAAGTGGATTAGGCGGAGGTTGATGTAGATTTATAATAGCACTACTACTACTACTACTACTACTACTACTACTACTACTACTACTACTACTACTACTACTACTACTAGTTGCTCCTACTTGTACAATTAATGAGGCTGCTGCTGCTACTCCTCGTCCTACTACTACTAGCAAGATAAAATTTCATTATAATTATTGTTATTATTATTATTATTATTACATTACATTATTATTATCATTCTTCTTATTATTATCATTTCTTATCATCATCATCATCATCATCAGTAGTAGTAGTAGTAGTAGTAGTGACAAACGCTACAGTCATTAGCGAGCAAAGGTGTTGATAATGACCCCACTGAGAGCACACTAATGATGCACCATGGAAATACAAGTACACGCGGGGTGGCAGTGCCATTAAATAGTAGTAGTAGTAGTAGTAGTAGTAGTAGTAGTAGTGGTAGTAGGTGTTATAACTCAATAATAACTTCATCCTTAATTCACATTTCAATCATTTAATTCCGCGTAATAAATGTGGTACTTTGTGAAGCATAATGCACTACACACACACACACACACACACACACACACACACACACACACACACACACACACACACACACACACACACACACATCCGAAAACTAGATTACTCTTGGGAAAAAAATCACAGCAGCCACATCATCTTCATTTAATCACCATTCAATTACAATCAACGAAAAAAAAAAGTCAAAAAGAGTAAAAAAATTCTTCATAAGCCTAATTGAAGCAGCAAACGAAGCCTCAGTTGGTTCAATTCTACAGTCATGAACCTTTTTCCTCCGGCCTGCCAAAGCCAAGTTCATTTGGAAGGCTGTGAAATAAGGCTGATGTGTTTCTCTCTCTCTCTCTCTCTCTCTCTCTCTCTCTCTCTCTCTCTCTCTCTCTCTCTCTCTCTCTCTCTCTCTCATTTCAGATGCAATTCGAAGCTGATTCAAAGTTCATGACAGCTGTAATCATTCCCTCTCCCCCTTCTTCATGGTACTAACGCCACCCACCCCTCCTCCTTCACCTCCCTCCCAAACCATCAATCCCCTGCCTTTCCCTGAGTGTCCTGTGTCACCCCTTAGGAACCCCCTCCCTTTCACCCCTCTCATCCCCTCCCCTTGTCAATCCTTCTCTTTGTGTCCTCATACTTAGGGCATTCATCTCTCTCTCTCTCTCTCTCTCTCTCTCTCTCTCTCTCTCTCTCTCTCTCTCTCTCTCTCTCTCTCTGCCTTTCATTTTTCTTTCTACATTGTGAATTATTTATTCATCTTTCTCTACTCTCCTGCTCTCCTCCCTACTCTACACTCTTATCAGTCCTCCTCCTCCTCCTCCTCCTGCTCCTCCTCCTCCTCTTTAATCCTTCCCCACTTCATTACACATTAGATATCTATTCTATTCTCTTTCGATTCTCTTCACTTCTTTTTATCCTTCCTTTCATCTTTTCTCTACATTTTTTTTTATCAGTCAGTCTCTCTTATCCACTTCATTCTTTCACCTCCACTTCCTACCTTCGTGTCCATCATCCATCTCTTACCAACCCATCTATCTATTTATCATCCACAGTTATCGATTCACATACCAACATAACCGCCTTCCCCTCCACTCATCCACGTTTATCCCTCCAGTTTCCCATCTTCCTCCATCTACCAATCTCCCTTCACCTTCCACTCATCCATCTACTTCATCCAACTCCTTCCACTTATCCACCCTCACCCATCTACTTATCCACTCTTCATCCACATAATTCCCCTCTACCAATCTCCCATCCACCTGATAGCCGCTTCTAACGTGGTTCCAATGCTCTCTGCCACCTTCACCCCCACCTGCCCTCCACCTGCCAGCCGCCAGTAATCCGCTTCATCCTAGGTGGATGTGGAAACAGGTAACTGCTTCAAAATTACCTGCTACCTGCTCAGTGAGAGAGAGAGCGAGAGAGAGAGAGAGAGAGAGAGAGAGAGAGAGAGAGAGAGAGAGAGAGAGAGAGAGAGAGAGAGAGAGAGAGAGAGAGAGAGTTTTGTTTATATTATACTTTCACTCCCAGACAAAACCAGTAAAAGTTTCTTAATTATGTTTCGGAAAAGAATGGAACCACAGGGACGGGAGATGTTTGCTTCTCAAGAGGAGGAGGAGGAGGAGGAGGAGGAGGAGGAGGAGGAGGAGGAGGAGCGTTAAGAAAAGGGAGAGAAATAAAAAGTCTTCCTTATGCCCACGAATACTCAAGCCATAACATTCTCTCTCTCTCTCTCTCTCTCTCTCTCTCTCTCTCTCTCTCTCTCTCTCTCTCAGTCTGAAAGTGTAAAGAAGACAATTTTGCTGTTTTACTGCAAACATTCTTTCGTGTGTGTGTGTGTGTGTGTGTGTGTGTGTGTGTGTGTGTGTGTGTGTGTGTGTGTGTGTGCGCGCGTCGTGTTTGTTCGACACACACACACACACACACACACACACACACACACACACACACACACACACACACACACACACACACACACACACACCATACCTTGTCTCACATTTTACATCCTACAACCCGCCCCCCCTCTCTCTCCCCCTCTCTCTCTCTGAATAAGGAAAAATCTAAACTTTATCTATTCCCCCTCCCCTTCCCCCTTCCCCTCTCCCTCCCCCCTCCCCTCTCTCACCCCCCCCTCCCCCACCTCTCTCTCAAACATCACACTTTTCCGCCCCGCTAATTGATGCCGCTCATTACGGGATTAATGAAGTTTTGCGGGAGAGTGAAAGGCAAAACCGCTTCCCACACTATTTTTGTTGCCCAGTTCACCAAGCCTGGCGTTTTTCTTTATAAATATGTATGGATGGATGGATGGATGGAAGGATGGCCGAGGGGAGGGGAGGGTAGGGGATGAGAAGGGGAGGAGGAGGAGGGTGGAGAGGAAGGAAGGTGAGAGGGAGGGAAGGAGGGAGTGGGAAAAAGAGAGCGGGTAAGGGAGGGAAAGATTGAAAAATGTTTTTTTTTTTCACTTCCTGGAGAGAGAGAGAGAGAGAGAGAGAGAGAGAGAGAGAGAGAGAGAGAGAGAGAGAGAGAGAGAGAGAGAGAGAGAGAGAGAGAGAGAGAGAGAGAGAGAAATTCCACAGGAGTAGCTTCTATTAAAGTTTGACGGGAGGGAAGACTAATAAGAAAGAAAAAAAAAACACGAAAAAAAAGTATTCTAATCTTTTTACCGAAGCAGAGTTTTATCGCAAGTCAGAATTAATGCAATAATGACGATGATAAGGAGGAAAAGAGGAATATTTTGCTCTCCTCCCTCAGGCAATTCAAAGGCGCATCGTTCATTTCTATTCCAGTATTCCAGTGCTATAATTTTTTGGGAAGGCACGGGAGGTAGTAATGATAGGAAGGCTGAGGAGGGAATGACAATAGTAAAATCCTGTCCAGCCGCTCTGTGAAAAATATGTATTACCGCCACTCAGCCTCTCCGTTTTTTACTTGCCGTCACACTTCATTTTGCACCGCCGAGGGAACTATTTGCAATAACCGCCCGGGAAACACTGGCGGGAAAGTAGGGGGGTACAAAACAGGGTACTGATAATCATGTTGACGGTCGGGTTCTTTTCACTATAGCACCACTAAAACTGCTACAACTATTACTATAGTTTCTTTACTACTACTACTATTATTATCATTATTATTATTATTATTAACCATTATCAGTAGTAGTAGTAGTAGTAGTAGTAGGAGTAGTAGTAGTAGTAGTAGTAGTAGTAGTAGTAGTAGCAGTAGTAGTAGTAGTAGTAATAGAAGTAATAGTAGTAGTGATGATGATGATGATGATGATGATGACTCAGTAATAACAATACGCACAACAATAATCATTAGAACAATAACAACACTAAAATAAAAACAATTACACATGTTTCCACCCATTATTACTAATAGCGGGATGAACTGCCGGAAAAAAAAATAATAGGAGGAAAATATCACGAGAATTTTTTTTTTAAATGAAAATAAAAAAGGTTGGCTGCTCCCCACTCCCTTACCCCTTGACCCTTCCCCTCTTCCCCGTCCCGCTGACCCTTCCCATCTTCCCACCCTCCCTTCTGACCCTTCCCCTCTTCCCCATCCCTCCTGACCCACCACTAATCCTGACCTTCGCTACCCCCTCCCCCTGTTACTTCCTTTCTTCCCTCTCGCTTCCTCTCATCCCTCTCTCCTCCCCACTGACACTACCCCTCATGAACTTTCTCCTCTTCCCTCCTATGATGTTTTCCCCTTTCTCCCCTGATCCTCCCCCACTCCTGCCCTTCGCAAGCCAACAAGGAGAATGCCAAGGCCACCTATATGCTGCACCTGTCCGTGACGTCACCTGCCGCTAATGTGAGAGAGAGAGAGAGAGAGAGAGAGAGAGAGAGAGAGAGAGAGAGAGAGAGAGAGAGAGAGAGAGAGAGAGAGAGAGAGAGACGGGGGGACAAGTGGGCTGGTTGGCTGGCTGGCTGGCTGGCTCTCTCTCTCTCTCTCTCTCTCTCTCTCTCTCTCTCTCTCTCTCTCTCTCTCTCTCTCTCTCTCTCTCTCTCTCTCAAGCAGAAAACACTCACGGAATCATGAAGCATGCAAAGAGAAAACGAGAAAAGGAGAGAAACACACACACACACACACACACACACACACACACACACACACACACACACACACACACACACACACACACACACACACACACACACACACACACATTCTTTAACGAGCATCAAAAGCATAAACACACAAAAAGAAATATAACAAAGATAAAGAAGAAACATGAAAAGGGAGAAATAACAACAACTAACAAATTTTACGCACACGCATATGAAGAATATAAAAATAAATTGTGAATAATTGAAAAAGCGCCTCTGAGCCTCCCTGTCCCCGCTGGCTGTGTGGCATCAGACTGTCCTCCTAATCCCGTAGACACGCACTCGAGCCCCGCACAAATTTTCACAAACAGGTAAACGGCTTAGAGTCCCTGTGTGTGTGTGTGTGTGTGTGTGTGTGTGTGTGTGTGTGTGTGTGTGTGTGTGTGTGTGTGTGTGTGTGTACTAATATTCTCTCTCTCTCTCTCTCTCTCTCTCTCTCTCTCTCTCTCTCTCTCTCTCTCTCTCTAAGCTGGCTCGGCATTACAAAATTAGTATCACAAAATAAATAAAATATTTTAAATAATGAAGAAAACATTTCCTCGCAACTTTGACTTCGTGGACAATAAAAGAAAATAATAAATATAGAGAACTGAAACAGAAAATAAAGCAGAATGAAGCTGATGTAGAATAGCAAATGTACAACAACAAAGCCTAAATATAATTAACACACAGGCAAGGTAGACAAAACCACACGGCGAGATTACAAAATAAGACAAAAATAAACAAACAAACAAATAAACAAACAGGACAAAACCACATGAGCAAAATTAACGATCTGGAATTAAGGAAGCGGCAAACAAACGACATGACGAACAACAAATAGCAGCACCGGTACACCAGACGCAGCGAACCACGAAGCCAACACACGAACAACGAACATTTTAACGAACAAACTCCGTGTGTGTGTCTAAATATCCTCACATTACCTCACTTCCCTCAACAGAGCAACATAATAGGCTTATTTAACCCTTTTGTACACCGACAGGAAGCAGATCAACTAAGCCTACAGAAAAAAAAAAATAAAATAAATAAAAAAAAAAATAAAAGAGAGTAAAGGGTTAAGTCAGTCTAGCGCGGTGTTGGCAACAGTGCGCCCACAGTGTTGCCAAACTTTCATGACTGAGTAGAGAGATAAGTTCTTGCATGACTAACACTCGAAAAAGTAAATAATGTGCTGGTGGTGGTGATGGTGGTGGTGGTGGTGGTGGTGGTGGTGATGTGGCACCC
>NC_087187.1:6575000-6585000 GCF_035594125.1 Scylla paramamosain
GCTTATTTACTCGCTCATCTTACTCCACTTGCTCAACTCACTCAACTCAATCCACTCGCTCAGTTCAATTACTCCACTCGCTCAACTCACTCACTCCACTCCCTCAACCAAATCCACTCGCTCACCTCACTCCACCCACACCACTCGTTCAGCTCACTCGCTCACTCTGAAGTTCCTTAACTCAAAACTCGTAAAATTAAAAGCAGTAGGAAAGAAATAAAAAAAATAAAATAAGAAATCCTACAAAGCCTGCCTCTTTAAGCCTCACATCAAGGCGGACTGCAAAGAAATAAAGGGGAGGAGAGAGAGGAGGTTCATACTGCAAATTCACAACACATACAATGAAGTGGGAGGATAAATGGAGGAATGAATGATGCACGTATTTGTCTACCTCTATTTATCTAACTATCTATTCGTCTGTATTTATCTATCTATTGATCTAACTGTATATTTCACTTTAAACTTAAGAACACACCCCAAAAATTCTAAGGAGATAATACTAATGTAACAGCATCAGTAATAATAATAATAATAGTAATAATAACAATAATAATAAAAAAATAGTAAAAAATAATAGATAAATATATTATGAACCAATCCCATTTTGAATTCCACAAGTAATGGAAGGGATTTGGACACTTTCAACTTCACAACATAAGAAAGAAAATGAAAAGGAAAAAAATCTGGCCACTTATAACTTCGAGAGAGAGAGAGAGAGAGAGAGAGAGAGAGAGAGAGAGAGAGAGAGAGAGAGAGAGAGAGAGAGAGAGAGAGAGAGAGAGAGAGAGAGAGAGAGAGAGAGAGAGAGAGAGAGAGAGAGAGAGAGAGAGAAATAACCAATGCCACTTTAAACCTCACAGCAAGAAAAAAAAAAACTAAATGAAATAAAACATAAGAATAAATAAATTAAATAAATGCAGCAGCAACAAAATCACATCAGGAAATTCTAATATAAAGTCAAGACTCGTAGTATGACGCAACACAACATAACACAACACAACATAACACAACACAACACAACATAACACAATACCTCTTTAGTTATTCCGGAAACCTGCCCTTAGTACCTTTTGAAGCTACAATTCGTGGAAAAAAAAAAAATGAACCCTTTCTCAAAACTTAAACACGGAACAAAACACTCACAAGACAACAGGAAGTAATGAACTCACTTCCCATAAATATGTGAAGAAAAGATGTTTACAGGTACTCTGGCTCTTCAGGGAACATGTCGGAACATCAGACAAGAGACGCTGCCAGACGCCACCAGGCCTACACGTGGCACTCCCTAGATGGGTGAGTCTTAAGGAATTATATATATTTTTTTAACATTTTCCGTTCAATAAGTTACACACGACATCAATTCAGACGCTGGCTGCGACAAGTGGTCAAGCGCCAAAAGTAAACAAACGAGTAAGTTGTAATTAAAGGTAAGCACAGGGCGCGCGTCGGTCGTTCACCATCGCTTTACTTTGCCTGTCTAGTGTGTCCTAGACAGAGTATATGCAACTGTGTGTTATATCTTGTTATAAAATATATTTTCTTGGCTTTTACGTGATATACTTCTGATTTCGCTACGTTAAATAATTAGAGTTATAAGATGAGGAATAAAACAGTGTTCAGCAGGAAACATTTTCAGATTTTGAAACTTTAACATGGCCCAGTGAACCTTTGAACAAAAAAAATCTATTGACATGCAGCATCTCTTAATAATTCATTAAGAACAGACTCAGACTGCTAAGTAAAATACTCCATGACAATAATTTTAGTGCTTCCTGCTGGCTCAGTTGCGCTGCCTCGGCACTACTCTCTCCAGGAGTTGAGAGAGAGAGAGAGAGAGAGAGAGAGAGAGAGAGAGAGAGAGAGAGAGAGAGAGAGAGAGAGAGAGAGAGAGAGAGAGAGAGAGAGAGAGAGAGAGAGAGAGAGAAAATGTGTATGAAAGCTGCCAGACGCACGATAATTTCTACTATTTCCCCTTAGTCTCTCTCTCTCTCTCTCTCTCTCTCTCTCTCTCTCTCTCTCTCTCTCTCTCTCTCTCTCTCTCTCTCTCTCTCACTATAAATCGTCTGAGGTCAGTGATACGGTTTATAGTGAGGGTCTGTTGTTTATTTTCAACATTTTTACCTTCTCTTTAAAATATTCGAAAGAGATTTGCCTTCCCTTTTCAAGATCACATGACAGAGAAAGACTGAGAGAAAGTGCACTATCACTATGGTAACGCGCCGTTGTGATAGTGCACTCTCTCTCTCTCTCTCTCTCTCTCTCTCTCTCTCTCTCTCTCTCTCTCTCTCTCTCTCTCTCTCTCTTGACAGTAGTTAAGTAATAAGTATACCTTAATAACATAGCTTCCTATAATAATTTCGACACAAAACATAAGGATATTGGTATAAGCCATGCCGTACGACAGTTTGGGCTGGTTGGTGTGGCACGTGTTGATAGAAAAACTTTCATGCCCCCGCAATGAAGTTTTTTTTATTGTCATTTATGGAAACTTTCACGTGTGTAACACTAATTTCTTTTAGTAACAAAAATAATGTTGTGTTAAAACTAGCATCATTATCAACAGCTGCCTCTTCAAACATCTGACATTTACCGAAAGAGATAGTGATGGCGATAACATGGCTGGTGAGGTACACACTGCTATGATTAATGCACGTTAGCTACACGCACGATAGAGATACGATCACATCAATGTTATTTCTAAGATGCAGGGGAAATTATAAGAGAATATATTATTAACTCTACGGTGGTTGGCGCTTGGGACTTTTTCGCACCCAGCTACTCAATTTATATCCTTCAGGTTAGTATCACTTCCTGTCCTTCCTCTTTCTCCTCTTCTGCTGTACTATCCTGTCCCTCCCACTAATAGTTTGCGTAGAATAGTTACCCGAACAGCCTATTAAGGTCCTCTGGGTCTGTTGCTATTAGGTCTTCCTTTGTATTCCTTTTCCTTCTCCTCTTCCTCTACCTCTTCGTCTTCCATCTCCTCTTTCATCTCTACCACCACCACCACCTCACTACCACCTCCTCCTCCTCCTCCTCCTCCTCCTCCTCCTCTTCTTTCTCCAGAACCTCGAGATACTTCCCTTATCAATCACCCTAACCAAACAGCTCTGTCCCTTACTTCCCGTCAAGAAAAGTGAGGCCAAAAATTATCTTTACTTAGAATCTTATGGCGGGGAATTATTGAGACCCAACACTATAAAGCAAAAAATTACAAACATTAAATGAAAATAAAATCAACACGAGAAACATTTGAGTTATATGAGAAAAAAGAAAAGATCACAGAAAAAGGAATTATAACACACACACACACACACAAAGACAAAAGGAAAAAGAGAAAAAAAAAAAATCAACATACAGAAAGTACCCTAACCAAACTTAACCCAACTAAACCTAACCAAACCAAACTTAACCCAACGCAAACTTAACCAAACCCTAACCTAACCTAACCTAACCAAACCCTAACCTAACCTAACCCCAACCTAACCCCAACCTAACCTAACCAAACCCTAACCTAACCTAACCCAACCAAACCTAACCAAACCCTAACCTAACCTAACCAAACCCTAACCTAACCTAACCTAACCAAACCTAACCAAACCTAACCTAACCTAACCAAACCAAACCCAACCAAACCACCTTCATCGGCGACACAAGCCACAAAACAACACTAGGAAGGTGTAAAATAAAACAAATAGAGAGAGAGAAAGAGAGGGAGACATAGAGAAAGAGAAAGAGATTGACGAGTGATAACAAGTGCCCTCAAACGTTACCTTTCCGGCAGGTGTGAATGACGTCCATTGGCTCGTGAAGACAACGACACCTGGAAATATGAAAGAACTTTAATAAAAAATAACCAATGACTTTGATGGAATGAGAGAGAATGACAGGAGAGGAGACGAGAAGAGGCAAGGAGAAAGTGAGTGACAGTAAAGAGAAAAGAGAAGACGATAGGAGGAGGAGGAGGAGGAGGAGGAGGAGGAGGAGGAGGAGGAGGAGGAGGAGGAGGAGGAGGAGGAGGAGGAAGTTGAGTGACAGCTTGAGAAAGAGGAGGAGGACAAGAGAAGGAAAGGAGAATGTAGGAGACTGTAAGAGGACAAGAAGAAGAAGGAAGAGGATGGAAGAGGGAAGGGAGAAAGAAAGAAGGACGACAGTGGAACAAAGGCGAGGAGGAGGAGGAGGAGGAGGAGGAGGAGGAGGAGGAGGAGGAGGAGGAGGAGGAGGAGGAGGAGGAGGAGGAGGAGAAGAGGAGAGCAACAAGATTCCACTACTCACTCAAAATACGTTCACAAAGCTTTCACGACACACACACACACACACACACACACACACACACACACACACACACACACACACACACACACACACACACAAAGTATTATTCCCTAAAAATGTGAAACGAATACTGCAGAAACTTCGGAGTTTAGCGACCACACACACACACACACACACACACACACACACACACACACACACACACACACACACACACACACACACACACACACACACACACACACACACACACACAGAGAGAGAGAGAGAGAGAGAGAGAGAGAGAGAGAGAGAGAGAGAGAGAGAGAGAGAGAGAGAGAGAGAGAGAGAGAGAGAGAGAGAGAGAGAGAGAGAGAGAGAGAGAGAGAGAGAGAGAGAGAGAGAGACTAATCAGTAAGACAGACAGACAAATCGACAAAAAAAAAAACAGGAAAACATTAACATACATACACACATACATACATACATACATACATACATACATACATACATACAGACAGACAGACAGACAGACAGACAGATAGACAGATGCAGTGAGACGAATGAAAAGAAAGATGAAAGGATGAACAAAGTGAAGAACCGGAAGCGCAACTTGAGAGAGAGAGAGAGAGAGAGAGAGAGAGAGAGAGAGAGAGAGAGAGAGAGAGAGAGAGAGAGAGAGAGAGAGAGAGAGAGAGAGAGAGAGAGAGAGAATCAAACGCAAATGAAACAAAGGCAAGTTGCTGGTAAGTAAGACATTCACTCCGTCACTCTGCAAAACACCTGAGATGTTCCCGGGCTCTTTAATCTCCCCACCTGCACAAAAGAGAGACGCGGGACAAGACAAAGACCAAAAATGTGAAATAAAAATAACTAAACACACGTGGAGATAATGAAGTCTGGATAAAAGTGACTCAATAATTACATATAAGTATTTTTTGCCTTATTTTTTTCCATCAAGCGAAATTATTCTTGTTGAGAGAGAGAGAGAGAGAGAGAGAGAGAGAGAGAGAGAGAGAGAGAGAGAGAGAGAGAGAGAGAGAGAGAGAGAGAGAGAGAGAGAGAGAGAGAGAGAGAGAGAGAGAGAGAGAGAGAGAGAGAGAGAGATTTAATTAAGTTGTATAATACGACTGATTATGATATTTTTCTAACACCTCGAAAGAAAGGAAACAGAAAAAAAGGAAGGCTAAAAGAAGAATGAAAACGATACAAAAAAATTGGAAAAAAGGAAGAGCAAAAAAAAAAAAAAAAAACGAAAGAATGGAAACGATACAAAAAAAGTGAAAAAAATGAAGAAAAGAAAGAAGGAATGAAAACGATATGAAAAAAAAGAAAAGAAAAAAGGAAAGGAGTAAGGAAAGAACGAAAAGATGAATGAAAACGATACAAACAGGGAACAAATTAAAGGAGTAAGAAAAGAAAGTAAAAGAATGAAGACGACAAATCACTGCCATCACGTCACTTCAGACTCACGCGCAATAAAACATGAAAAAAGATAAATAACTCAGAACGCGAATAAAAGAATGGGGAGAGGAAAAAAAAAAAAGAGAAAAGAAGAAAGTTAAATTATACGTCTGAAGTGTTCGCCGTCACATTTCACACGCAGGAAAGAAAAAAGAATGAAATAACTGAAAAAAGATAATTACATAGAAAAAGAAAATGAAAGAAAGACAAGTAAAAGAATGTGAAAAAAGAGAAAGGGAATTTGCATCATGTCACAATTGTCAGAGAGAGAGAGAGAGAGAGAGAGAGAGAGAGAGAGAGAGAGAGAGAGAGAGAGAGAGAGAGAGAGAGAGAGAGAGAGAGAGAGAGAGAGAGAGAGAGAGAGAGAGAGAGAGAGAGAGAGAGACGCATCACACCACCAGTTTCAAACGTAAAAAAAAAAAAAAAAAAAAACACGTAACGAAAGAAATCACAGTTAAACAAAGCAAAATCAAAACAAACCCAAACAAAACAAATCAAAGTAAAGCAACACAAAACAACACAAACAAAAGAAAAAGGCATCACACGGATTATGAAAGACGTAAAATCAACACGGTGGTGAAAAAGGACGCGAGGACACCAAAGAGCTCAATGCATTCGAAACACTGAAACAATATTCGAACCACAATAGGCCATTCAAAACACGCTAAAAACTCCCTTTCGAACTCTTGCCCGAACCGCTCACGAACCGCGCCGCACACTCCACCGCCAGCAACCTCTCCCCTCTCCCTCTCCCCCTCCCTCCCTTGTCCTCCTCTCCCGTGACCCTCGCACATGTTACCTTTTCGTCACCGCCGCTCGCCTCTCTCTCTCCCTCTCCCTCCACACAAAGAAAAACAAACAAACAAACAAGCCGAGAAATTTAAAAGTACGTTCTCCAAAACTAAAAGCTGGAAGACTTCTGTAAAAAAATCATGGAAAAATAAAATACTTGAAAATAGAAGTCAAAGAACGAGGAAAAAACTGCACAAATCCCCCTCCCCCTTTCCTCCACAGAAAACGAACTGACGACAAAAAAAAAAAAAAAAAAAATAAATAAATAAATAAATAAAAAAAATAAATAGAAAAATAAACAATATCCAAAAGTTAAAAGACTGAGGATGTGAATGAGTAAAAAAGTCTCGAGAGAAGTACTGTTGAAAGAAGAAGTCGAGGGATGTGAATAAAATAATCTTGAAAAAAAGTCACTCCCCTTTCCATTAACAAAGAAAACAGATAAAAAAAAAAGTGGATAAGAAAACTACTGCAAAGACATACACTTGAAAATAAAAGCAAAAAAAGTGAACGTTAAAAGAATCATAATTTCCAAAACAAATCGGAATGCAAATAAAAAATATATATATATAGGAAAAAAAAAGGAAAATTACGCCACAAAATTACCGTTACTAAAAGAAAGGAACATTTGCAGAACACAAGCAGGTAAACAATACAAATCAGTAACTAGTTAAAAAATATTAGTGATCTAAAAAAAAAAATAAAAATAAGTGTAAATAAATAAACAAACAAAAAAAAAATAACAACAACTAAGTAAACAATCAGAAATAACAAACAAACAAAAAACACGTTACAATACAGAGAGGATATAAGAAAAATAAACAAGACACAAACCACAAAAAAGTAAAAGGGACAAAGAATGTATTGAAAAAGAAATTCCTCCCGCCACGACAAGGACGAACAGGGAAACAGGGAGCCGGGAGGGTATAGAGGACCAACACACACACACACACACACACACACACACACACACACACACACACACACACACACACACACACACACACACACACACACACACACACACACACACAGGTGACAGGCAACACCACACACACAACACTGATGATACGGCAACATTGTACACACAACACTGGTGATGCGATAAAACACCACCACCCAGAGAAGGAAAACAAATGGAAAACAGAATAAAAAGTAAAATATAATACAAAATAAGAGTATAGCATAAGACTTTTACAAGAAAATATTAAAAGAAATAGTACAAAAATAAGCTACATAAAGAAACATCAAACGCACAATAATAAAGTGAAAAAAAAAAAAAAAAACCAAAGGCAAAGAGAAAATAACAGTATAGCGAAATGATTTATTATGATAAGAAAAAATAAATAAATCAACTGCATAAAATACATGTACATTAAGAAGTGAAATAAAGTTAAATAAGACCCAAATAAATGAAATAAGAGAAAAAAAATACTGTATACAAAGATATGAAAAAGTAAACAAATCATAAAAAAACAATAAAAACACTAAAAGAAAACAAAATAAAGAAAAAAACAAAGGAAAACAAAAAGAAAAAATAGTAAAACACAACAAAGGAAAAAAAAAACGAGAATCTAAACAACAAAAACAAACAAAAAATAAAACAAAACGTTTCCCCCACAAACAAAACATAATCAAACCCCCAAACAAAACAAAGGACCAATTAATTTAATGTCTAACCAAACAATACTAAGAAAAATTAACACACTACCACCCTCACGCCCTAATTGACGAGGGCACGTAATGGTCCTGCTGTGAGGGGAGAGCGGAGAGAGAGAGAGAGAGAGGGGAAAAGTAGGGGAAAGAGAGAGAGAGAGGGGGGCGAAGTAGGGGAGAGAGGGAGAAAGTGAGAAGGGTAGATAAGATGGGACAAATAGAGGAGAGGAGAAAAGGAGAAGTGAGAAGAGGGAACAACAAAGCGGGAAGGAAAGAAGAAGGAAAAAAGGGATGAAAGGGAAAAGGGAGCAGGAGGTAAAAGTAAGAACAGGAAGAAACGGAAAGAAGAACAGCATATAAATAAAATAAATAAAAGAAAGAGACGACAGGGGATAAGAAAATGAAGCAAAGAAGAAGAGAAGAGTAAAGGTGGGGAGAAAAAAGAAAAGTGTAGGTGACGATAAAGAGAAAGAGAAGAAGGAAGAAGGAAAGGGGAAAGCGAAGAAAGAATAACGAGAGAGAGAGAGAGAGAGAGAGAGAGAGAGAGAGAGAGAGAGAGAGAGAGAGAGAGAGAGAGAGAGAGAGAGAGAGAGAGAGAGAGAGAGAGAGAGAGAGAGAGAGAGAGAGAGAGAATGAATGACAAAAAATAGACAAATGAAAAAAAGAGGAAAAGAAAGAAAAAAAAAGTGAATGAGCGGGTGATCAAAAGGTAGACAGAAGAGGTGAATAATGAGAGGGATGAGGAAGAGGAAGAGGAGGAGGCAATAAAGAGAGGGATGAGAGGGATAATGAGAATAAAAAAAAGGGGGAAGGGAAGGTGAATAATGGGAGACGCTGGGAATAGAGAAGATGAGGAGGAGGAGGAGGAGGAGGAGGAGGAGGAGGAGGAGGAGGAGGAGGAGGAGGAGGAGGAGGAGGAGGAGGAGGAGGAGGAAGCACGGCACCACGAGAATTGCAAGTCCAACTATTTGCAAATTACAACTCTCGCTGCTGAATTTATGGCCAACACCGATCTGTGACTCAATCTGCGCCGAGGACCACGCCGGGCCAGGAAGAGCAGGAGGAGGAGGAGGAGGAGGAGGAGGAGGAGGAGGAGGAGGAGGAGGAGGAGGAGGAGGAGGAGGAGGAGGAGGAGGAGAAGGAGGAGGAGGAGGAGGAGGAGATCTTTGACTCAATCTGGCCACCGAGGACGAGGCGAGACGAGGGTGAAGAGGAAGACAAGCAGAGGGATTAGAATGGGAAGGGTTAAGATTACTACTGCATAGAGGATAAGACGAGAGGAGAGGAGAGGAGAGGAGAGGAGACGAGACGAGACGAGACGAGACGAGACGAGACGAGACAAGGAAGGAGAGAAGGAGGGCCAGGAAGAGAAAGATTAGAGTGAGGAGGGAACAGGAAAGAGGGAACAGGAGGAAGAAGAGGAAGTGGAGACGACGACGAAGAAACTGTGAAGAGGAAGAGGAAAAGGTGGATGAAATGAGGAGTAAAAGATAAGGGCAAAGGCGAGGAGAAGGAGGAAGATAAGGATAATGACGAGGAAGAGAAGGAAAAAGATAAAAATGAGGAAAATTAGATTAAAACGACGAGGAGAGAAAACGAGAAAAAAAGAAAAATGGACAAAAGTAAAAGAAAAAAAATACTAAGAAGAAAACAACGACAACAGCAACAACAGCAAGGGCGAGGACAGGAGGACGGTGGAAAGGAACAAAGTAAAAAGGGTGAGGAGAATGGTACTGAGGACTGAGGGGAGAGGAGAAGGTGGGGATGAGAGGGAGGTGTGAGGTGGTGTGGGCGTGTTCCCGAGGCGCTGTAATTACTGATATTTATTTTGATT
>NC_087187.1:6590000-6595000 GCF_035594125.1 Scylla paramamosain
TATTGCAAACTTCTGGGGTGAAAAATGAAAAAAATTCCCCCCTCCCCGCCTTAAGTATTTCCTGCATCTAGTTACGTACCAATCAGAGAGAGAGAGAGAGAGAGAGAGAGAGAGAGAGAGAGAGAGAGAGAGAGAGAGAGAGAGAGAGAGAGAGAGAGAGAGAGAGAGAGAGAGAGAGAGAGAGAGAGAGAGAGAGAGAGAGAGAGAGAGAGAATTATATTTTACGCTTTACTTTCTTCTTCCTCTTCCTCTTCCCATCACCGCCCTTTTATTTTTCCTTTGCTATCTAAAAAGTTACCTCAAGTTTAGTGTTTTTATTTTTTTTTCAGACATTTTTCAACTTCCTCATTGTGCTGAGAGAGAGAGAGAGAGAGAGAGAGAGAGAGAGAGAGAGAGAGAGAGAGAGAGAGAGAGAGAGAGAGAGAGAGAGAGAGAGAGAGAGAGAGAGAGAGAGCCAGCCAGCCTTCCTTCACCAATACCACCACCAACATGACAACACTCTCCCCTCTCTCTCTTCCCCTGCCTCTCCCACTCCTCCTCCTCCTCCTCCTCCTCCTTCTACTACTACTACTCCTCCTCCTCCTCTCCCCTAAGGCCCTGGAGGAAACACAAAACATCCCTTCGTCTGACATTCCATCACCATGAGAGCATTTTTTAACCTCACGAGACTGAAGAGCAGGAGGAGGAGGAGCAGGAGGAGGAGGAGGAGGAGGAGGAGGAGGAGGAGGAGGAGGAGGAGGAGGAGGAGGGAGAATATAAAAAGAAGAGAGGTCGAAAAAGGAAACGAGAACAAGGTCGAGGAGGAGAAGCAGGAGGAGAGGAGAGAGAAAGTGATAGCGAGAGCGAGAGCGAGAGAGAGAGAGAGAGAGAGAGAGAGAGAGAGAGAGAGAGAGAGAGAGAGAGAGAGAGAGAGAGAGAGAGAGAGAGAGAGAGAGAGAGAGAGAGAGAGAGAGAGAGAGAGAGAGAGAGAGAGAGAGAGAGAGAGAGAGAGGAGAGCAGGACGCGAAAGAGGAGAACTTCGTAAACAAGAACACACCTAATAAAAGAATGAAAACGAGACGAGGACGGAAAGAAGGACGAGGAGGAAAAAAAAAGGAAACGCGGAGGACAAAGAAGACACACACAAGGACGAAGACAAAAATGAAGACGAACACAAACGAGGGCAGAGAAGATACACACGGGAAGACAAAAATGAAGACAAAGAAGAGAAAAAAGAAAACGGAGAATACAAACGGAGAAACGAAGACAAAATTGAAGACGAAGAAAAAAAAACTCAGTGAGACAAAAAAAGAAAAAAAAAAAGAACGAAGACCAAAATTAAGACAAAAAACGAAGGAAAAGAGGTCGAAAAGAGAGAGAAAGCGAAGACAAAGACGAAAACGAGGAATACAATAACAGGGACACAAAAAAGGGGGAAAAAAACACGAACCGAAGAGGACACAGATGAAGGAAAAAAAAAAAGAGGAAAACGAATAAGAAGAGGACGAAAACTAAAAGTAGGATGATGAAGAATAAAACGAAGAAGAAAACCAAGAAAGAAGACGAAGACAAGAATGAAGATAATCAAAACAAAACAAAACAGAAAAAAAAACCGTCCATTTTTCGCTGAGGACGACGAAGACGAGAACGAAGACAAAGAAGACAAGGACAGCGGCATGCGAGGTCCGTTCTGGCGCTGGCTAAAGGGTTAAGGGTAGCGAGTAGAAAGAGTTAAGGCAGCAGGTACAAAGGGCGGCAGTGGACAAGGCAGCAAATTGTTCTCCTTAAGTCATTCTGTCCGCCAGTCACCTGCTCAATTTAGCTGCCAAGTGGTCAGTCTTTAAACGGCAGGCAAAATGCGACCACCACCTTTTGTTTTCTGTTTTTCTTTCTCTTCCTTTCTTCCTTTTCTCCTTTCCTAGTTGCTACTTCATATTTATTTTTCGTATTATTTCGTGTCCATTTTCTTTTTTCTTTTTTTTTTTGTATTTTTCATCCGCGCTATTTTGTTTCCATCTTTTTTATTTGCTTCCTTTCTTTCTTCCTTCTATGCTTTCCTGCTTCATATTTCTCTTTTGTGTTCTTTTGTTCCCATGTTTTCTTTCCTTTTTTTTTCTTATTTCTTCCTTCCTTTCTTTCTTTCCTTCTTTCCTACCTCCGACTTATATTATTTTTCTTTCGTGTTCTTTTGTTTTTCTTTAGTATTTGCATTTTTTATTTCACTGTCTTTCTTCCTTCCAGTATTGTTTTCCATTCTCTTTCTTCCTATTTCTCCACACGAAGCATTCTTTTCTAGTTTTTGTTTGTCTTTCTCCCACTCCTTGTTTTTTTTATCAGTTTCTGCTTTCTATCTCCCTTCCTTCCTTTCTTTCTGGTAGCATTTTTCTATTTCTCTACCTTCCTTTCTTCTCTAATCATCATCTATTCATATTTCTTCTATATTCTTTTCTTTCATATTCCCCTTTCTTCTTTTCAGGTTTTTCTATTTTCGTTCTTTCTCTTCTCTTCATTCCATCGTTTTAATTTCATCATTACCTCCTCCAGTTTAATTCTTACGTAATTAGACCGCCTCATTTTTCTCAGGTAATCTTCGTGCAATCAGAAATTACCTGTTTTTCACCTGTCTTTGTTTAATTGGATGCGGGTGGAACAGGAATCTTGCACCCTCCTTTAGTTGCGGCAAAAAAAAAAAAAACTTTATTCCTTACTCTATTTTCCCAACCAGAAACTAACTCAAAATCTTTCCCGGAGTTCCCAAAACCGGCTGCCCTCGTCGACTCCTTCCTATCCCCTGTGATCCACATGTAATCTCGCCTCTGACCCTTTTTTGATGTCAAATTTACACTTTTCTTTACGTCTCACTCGCGACTCGTGCAATGCTGAGTTTACATGAATTTACACTTTCTCCTCCTTACTACTCATGCACTCACGCCTCATTCACTCCTCACGCAACGCTAAATTCACCAAATCTCACACTTAGTTATATTTACACTCATGTTCACGTTTCTCTCACTTGTAGTTCACTGAAGCCTCACCCAGTGTTAGATTCACATTCTCACCTTTACTCCTCACACCACTACGAAATTTAAATCTACAATATACTTCATTCATACACGTGTTACCAGAACCCAAATCCATGTCAAACCTTTACTTTTATTTTTTATCCTCACTCACTCACTTCCATCCAAATCTATACCAATGTTAAATTTACATTTCTATTCTTTACAACTTAGACTCACAACAGACTGAAGCCTGAACCACTGTTAAATTTACTCTGACTTATTTACATCTGGCTCACCCGTGCCTCGTCCAGCCCTCATCCACTGCTGAATATATACATTCTCTTCTTCAGTTACGTAATAGTGCAAGAGAATAAAGTGAGAATTAGCAGTATTTTACTATTTTTTTTTCAGTATTATGGCAGTATTCTCTCTCTCTCTCTCTCTCTCTCTCTCTCTCTCTCTCTCTCTCTCTCTCTCTCTCTCTCTCTCTCTCTCTCTCTCATACGTTTCTCACACATTAACTACCATTTGTCTCACTTTGAATCGACTTTCTATTGGTCACACCTCGTCCATCCCTCTCCCCCCCCGCAACCAACACAGCTACACAGATAATTGATACGCACGATTATTAGCCATTATCTATTTAGCATACGGACCTTTCACAACTACAGGACACGAAGAATAATTGAAATATCATTAATCAACATTCACACCCACACACGCACCCAGACACTCTTCTTCCCACACCTCACTTTCAATTCAGCAAGCCCTCACCATTGATCGGCTCCACATCACTCACACACCTACACATCTTTAAAAATACACCCAATCTTCAATACTCAGGAAAACACTTACCCATAAACCCACGCGCTGAAACTCACACTAAACATTCAAGAAGACGCTCACAAACTTGCACATCCTCGCATTTACAGCAAATACCTTAAATGACGACACAAACACGTACAAACTTCAAAACACATGACCACACACTCACACTAAACGACCCACGCTTCAGAAACACACCCATTTCTTAAAACCATGAACACACAGACATACTCACACAGACACACTCACATTTACTCATAACACACTCATTTTCAAAACCATGAAAACACACTGACACACTCACACGAACCAAAACACCGAATTTTCGAAACCAATGAATAAACTCGAGACCAAACAACACACTTCCCCCTAACCACACCCAATACACCCTTATCCTCACACACACACACACACACACACACACACCAAAAAAACTCACCCAAAAAACACCCAATACACACTCCCATACACATATACTTCACACCACACCTCAAAATAACCAAAACACACGCAATCTTTCCTCAAACACTCTCTCCCCCTCCCCTTATCCCCCCCACACACCCAAGACAGTCCATCCCATTACTAATCTCCCTTCCAATCTCAGAACACCATCTCTCCTCCCCTTCCTCTCCCCTTTACCCCTTCCCCCCTCCTTCCGTAAACACACCTGGGCTCCCCCGCGGTTCGCTCATACATCACTGGCCCAATCCAAGTCCCGGGAACTAATCAGGTTCAGGTAATCCGAGACTTTCCCGAGGCAATCAAGGAATTATGCCGCGATTAGGTACCGACTTGTGTGATTAGTAAGTCCATTTATTATCCTCCTCTTCGGCCTCCTCCTCTTCTTCCTCTTCCCTCCTCCTCCCTCCTCTCACTAAGCTCCTCCAACTCATTCGTTAACTTTTCCTTCTTTTCTCATTTTCTTTCTTTTCTGGTTCTTTGCTACTTGTCTTTTTTTTTTAGCGTCTTTCTGGAACACACACACGTCTTTCTGGAACTCTCTCTCTCTCTCTCTCTCTCTCTCTCTCTCTCTCTCTCTCTCTCTCTCTCTCTCTCGCTATAAATAGTAAACACCATAAAATACTGTCTATTATTCTTTTCATACCTTGAGACGGATGAGAGAGAGAGAGAGAGAGAGAGAGAGAGAGAGAGAGAGAGAGAGAGAGAGAGAGAGAGAGAGAGAGAGAGAGAGAG
>NC_087187.1:6600000-6615000 GCF_035594125.1 Scylla paramamosain
AATGAAGCGCCGTTCTTGGCAAGGCAGCTCAGTGCATTACGGGTCCTCCAGCTTATCCTTCCCCACTATCCTATCCCCAGCCCCCCTGCCAGTGTGATACAGCTACAGTACACCTCTCTCTCTCTCTCTCTCTCTCTCTCTCTCTCTCTCTCTCTCTCTCTCTCTCTCTCTCTCTCTCTCTCTCTCTCTCTCTGCCTGTTTCCCCCTATATCACTTTTGTTTGTTTTGTCATTCAGTAATTGATTGCTTTTGCTTTGTTCTTCATTAATTTTCTCTCTATCTAATTTGTTTGATGACATTATTCTCTCTCTCTCTCTCTCTCTCTCTCTCTCTCTCTCTCTCTCTCTCTCTCTCTCTCTCTCTCTCTCTCTCTGTCCTTTCATTGTTATTGTGTGTGTGTGTGTGTGTGTGTGTGTGTGTGTGTGTGTGTGTGTGTGTGTGTGTGTGTGTGTGTGTGTGTGTGTGTGTGTGTGTGTGTGTGTGTGTGTGTGTGTGTGTCGGTCCTGGTCGGTCGGTCACGTGATACGTAAATCAGTTAAGTCTGTCTGTCTGTCTGCCTGCCTCTCGTTCTTGGTCAATCAGTCAATTTGTCTGTTTGTCTCTGTCGGTTCCAATTAGTGAGTGAGTGAGTGAGTGAGTGAGTGAGTGAGTGAGTGAGTGAATAAGTCAGTCAGTCAAAGTCAGGTCAATTTAAGTCTCATTCTCTTCCTCAATCTACCTTTCCCTCCCGCCCCTCTCTCCCTCTTCCCCAGGAGGCGACGCCCTCCCAGGTGGTTCTAGGGAGGACATGTCAGCTATTCCAGGCCTATTACAAGTCGCCTACGCCTGCCAGCGCCACTAGGCCGCTGGGGCTCAAATAGCAGCGTGGCGCCGTGCAGGGATGCCAGGGACACAAGGTCCCTGGCATCCCTTTCCGGAGGTGAAGGGGCGACATCACCAAAGCCTAGTTTTGAGTAAATCGCATTCAGAGTTTAGCTATGTAAACTGCATTTTCCTCTTGACTTACTAAATTATCAAGATCTCTAAATTACTAACAGGAGAAACAGTCTTGAGAATTCGGCTAATCATCTGTGTGGCCTTTGAAGATAGTCGTGGTGAGAGAGCAAAGTGTTTCGGAATACGGGCCGGATCTTAAAGAGGTCTCGCTGTGCACGCGCGCCTCACCTGCGTCAAGAGAGCCACCCGCGGTTCCATATATACACCTGGGTCCCTTATAGATCTTGGCGTTAAAAAGATGAAGTTAGTGACCTGCGTGAGGATGACCATCCGTGCGTCCGTGAATTTCCAGGTAACTTGTTCTGCGGCTACTCTGGATGTGAGGTGTTTTGGTCACTGCTCTGTATGGTGAACATTTAAAGTAAGAAAAGAGGAGCGTGATAAACTACCTACTGCTCTGAGTCTGATGTCTTTTAATTACTCTTCTGCAGGATGGCGGGAGATTCTGAGTGGGAAAAGAGGAATGTGATCGATTATCCGCTATAAAATTTACGGTAAGCAAAGGGCAATGTTGCAAGCTATCCACTGTCAATTTTGAGACGTAATGTTACTGTTTTTTGTACATTGTTAAGGATTTAAGATGAGAGAGGGGCGATAGTTTAAGTTATCCACGCTGAAGTTCATGCCTCTTGTTGCTGTTCTGGCACGCTACTAAAATGTTATAGTAAGAAAATCATAACTGTTTTATTGTGTTACTATTCTGTACATTGCTAAAGTTCTGAGTTACAAAAAATGTGAATACTCCATTCTGAGATTTAATTTTTTTGTTACAAAGTTGTGTAATATTGCGGATTTAAGCTAAGGAAGGTGAATGTGGTAAGCTATCCATTCAGAATGTTTTTAACACTGTAAGAGGGGTTCTAGCAAGGGATGCAAAAATGTAGGAAAAAAAAAAGTGAAGTGCCAGTCTCTAAAGATTTAAGAAAAGAGTAATGCTGCAAACCATCCACTCTGAACTACAGGTCTCTTGTTACTGTTCCGCACTTTTGAACATCTAACCCTTTCACTGCTATATTCTACAATTCACAGGGCTAAAGACAGTGTATGAAACCTTTATAAACACTTACAAGAAGAAAAAAAAAGATGAAAAGGAACAGATTTTGCAATTTCTAGCCTGTATAATGTCTGGGGGTGGCTGCAGAACGAGAAGAAATGTCCCAAAAGTGGCTAGTAATTAAAGATGCACCGAACAGCAGTGGCAGGGAATGTTATATATATCTTGAGTCAGGTGTTGTTAGTGCTTATTTTGTAGTGCTGGAGATTATAAGGTAAGAAAAGGCAAATATAACAATCTACTCACTGTGAAATGCCTTTGTTGGTGTCTGAATGCTTGTTAAAATGGTAACGTAAGAAAAGGTAAATATAACAAGGTATACTGCGTGGGGAAAGTGAAAAGAACAGGAGGGAAGGAAAGAAAGCCGAGGAAAACTAGTATCAACGAGGAGGGAGGAATAAAAGTTTTCAGGAAGAAGGAATAAAAGGAAAGGAAAGAGAGGCAATCTGCGCACAGAAAGAAGAAAGAAAGAACAAAAAGAAAGAAAGAATAGAAAGAAAAGAATGAACGAATGAAGGAAAAAAGGAAAAATAATGTGGAAAGAAAAATCTAAGACTAAACGCTTAAAGAAAAGAAAAGAATGAACGAAAGAAAAAGATGAAGAAAGGAAAGGAAAAATGAAGACTAAACGCCTAAAGAAAGGAAGAAAAAGACACACACTGGAATAAAGCAATGAGAGAGAGAGAGAGAGAGAGAGAGAGAGAGAGAGAGAGAGAGAGAGAGAGAGAGAGAGAGAGAGAGAGAGAGAGAGAGAGAGAGAGAGAGAGAGAGAGAGAGAGAGAGAGGTTCAAATCTCCATCCCTTCCCCTCACTCTGCAGCTTCTCCCCTTTCATCTCCCCCCTGACACACACAGTTCATTTAACAGCCTCTGCAGCGCCGTCTTCAAACCACATTTAGGCCTAAGTGCACCTTTTAATTTGCTGATTTGTCCTCTAGTCGTATGTTCCTTTTTTTTTCTCCATTTATTTGTATTTACTTATTTTATCATTCCATTTTATTTTATTTTATTTATTTATTTTGTGTGTGTGTCGCTTTCAAGTCTTATTTTTTCCCCAACTTCTTCAACTCATCGTGTTTTGGCAGCGTGTGTGTTTAACTTTTTATTTTTTTTTATTTGCTGTTTTCGCGAGATCAGCTGTTGATGAATGTGCAGAGAGCTGGCGAGGATAACAGAGTCTCAGTAATGTACCTTGCCAGTGAGACTATTTAAAAATGTGGCTTTACTTTAGTTTTCGTTCGCGTCACTTTTCAGTAACATTCTCTGCGAGTCATAACATTTCAAAATGGTTTTATTTTACTTTTCCCTCTCGCCATATTGCAATAATACCCTTTGCCACTAAGGCTATTTCAAAATGTGGCTTTACTTTGGCTCTGATTCGCGCCACAATTATAGAATATCCCTTGCCCAATAGACCATTCTAGGCAGCAGCTTTACATTACACCCGCGCCGCACTCCTCGCATACTGTAAAACCACGAAATATTTTCAAAACATTATTTTTTATGTTTATGTGAGTCTTATGAAATGAAAACTGCTGCAATGCTGGATACATTTCAACACACGTCGCATTCATGTGTGCTTTGAATACTGACGCGCCACGCCCTAAGGACACAGCTTACACACACACACACACACACACACACACACACACACACACACACACACACACACACACACACACACACACATTTCCTATCTATATCTACCTACCTATCTAAAAAAAAAGTTTAGATGAATATTTAAAAAGTTTACATTATTATCCTGAACACGCTGTTTAAATCAATATCAACAGCCGTTACTTTTAAACATTAACACAAACACGTAACAAAACACGTCACATGCATTACACAACAGGAACAGCTTACACTCGTACAAAATGGTTCATTAATATGAGGAACAATGAGCTTGCCTTCATATCAGGAGACAAAAACGACCGCTTACATTAATAAAGTTTGGATAAGCCGCATAGCCAATCTAGTTAGTTAATGGGACCCGTAATCTGTTGGTCTCCTCGCCAGATCCCTGCCTCACCCTACTGGCGCTCCTAACAGTAATTCCCCGTCTAAGTTTTCTTTTTAATGGAACCCTTAAAATTAACCTTCCATCTCTTTCATAATTACGGACTTACATTAACGTTTCATTTCTCGCTTCATTATGGCTTCCTTGGGCATCAATTTTCCCTCACTGCCTCCCCCATACCACCACACCCACCGCCTCCATCACCACACCCTCACTGCCTCACCCTACACTTCCCCTCCTCACTCCTCGCCCTACGTTGATTCCCGCGCCTTTCAATACCGGCCCCGTTGCCTTCCTTCCCTTCCTTGCCATCATTATCATCACAAACTTTAATGACCTTCCCAGGAAGCTTACGGCACAAGACGCTCTCGTGGCCTGGCGAAGTATTCAGACGTCCACTCCAGTTCACTGCCTTCCTTCCCGCCACTCACCCACTCTCACTCACTCTCCTTGAATTGCTACACCTGAAAAGTCTCTCTCCTTCAAAGGCGCTTTTCTAGATTTCTTCCTGATATGAAATTCCTCCAAATCCCAAACTCGACGCATCGCCGCCACACACTTCAATAAATGTAAATAACTCCATAAATGATGTACATTACGTATTCCTCAAGTATAACATGTATAAATTATCTTTTTAAATAACTTTCAAATCATACTTACTAGAGTTTACTTAATTTCCATACAATACTTCCTTATCGCCCTAATGGACATTCTCATAGTACTTTTTTGTAATCAACATAATACAAGCTTTTCACATAATTGCTTATCTTTTTCAATAGAAACTCCATAGAAAAATAATCTACATTCTAAAAAAAAAAAAAAAAAAAAAAAGGCTCCAACACACACACACACACACACACACACACACACACACACACACACACACACACACACACACACACACACACACACTAAAAATTGTACATAGTGTAAATAAACTTTCAAAACAGCTTAAAAACGGATTTTCTTTTCCTTGTAATGTTTTTCGTCTTTTTTCTTCTTCTCTTTCTCCTCATTCTTCGTGTTCTTCTTCTTCTTTATTATTTTTCTCACTATTTTTGTCTCTGGCTGGAGTCAGCACATAAAACACACACACACACACACACACACACACACACACACACACACACACACACACACACACACACACACACACACACATAATCAAATCACATTCACAAGTCCGAATATTAGAAAGTTGAAAGATGACAGCCACCCTTGTATCCCTCCCTCCTTCCCTCACTCCCCTCCCTAACCCTCCCTCTCCCTCTCTCCCTGGCCCGGCATCCAATAACCGCCCTTCTTCACACTCCTACACAACCACACTTTTTTCTTGACGTCACTCGCAGCTTCCTCCAATCCCGAGTCAGAGAGAAGTAAGCGAACGCACGCCCCATCTTCTAGTCACGATTAAACGAACATTTTAATACCTACACACCTTCCGGCACGGTGATACAAGCACTGGTTATGTATGTTACCTGTTGGCTCACTGCAAGGTAAGGTAAAATAAAAAAAAATGAAGGTGTGTACACTTAATTAGCACTTAATCACCTGTCATTTTTCTCAATCTAGCGTTCCGAAATAGCTTCCTTCAAACAGAGATTAGTTTTCATTTTTTTTTCCTTTTCTTTTTCTCTCTCTCGTCTGCAGGCTGAGAGAGAGAGAGAGAGAGAGAGAGAGAGAGAGAGAGAGAGAGAGAGAGAGAGAGAGAGAGAGAGAGAGAGAGAGAGAGAGAGAGAGAGAGAGAGAGAGAGAGAGAGAGAGAGAGAGAGAGAATCTGTAGGATAGTGAAGAGCAGGTCAAGTTTGGGAAATGAGAATGAAAAAAAATCCATCTAGGTCCTTCACATCGGAGCTAAATTTAACTTTCCAAGACTTATTTAATCCGAGGAAGAAGTGCAGCCGATAAAAAAACAAAGTGAGAGAGAGAGAGAGAGAGAGAGAGAGAGAGAGAGAGAGAGAGAGAGAGAGAGAGAGAGAGAGAGAGAGAGAGAGAGAGAGAGAGAGAGAGAGAGAATGTACATACAAACCACTAAGAGATGAAGGCAAACGATCTAGGAAACAAGAGGAAAGAGAGAAAGGAAAGCTGATGGAAACTGGAAGGGAAGGGACGTGAAATCTGGAAGGGGTATATAAGAGAGAGAGAGAGAGAGAGAGAGAGAGAGAGAGAGAGAGAGAGAGAGAGAGAGAGAGAGAGAGAGAGAGAGAGAGAGAGAGAGAGAGAGAGAGAGGCAGTGAGAGGCAGGAAAGGTGAGTGAAAGGGGAAGAGGGGGAATGAGTAGTGAATGCTATGAATGGAATGGGAGTCGTGTGTTGATGAATGAGAAACTGAGGTGCAGAAAGGGGTGCAGAAGCAAGGCGCGGCGGGGAATGAACATGGTAGTGGTGGTGGTGGTGGTGGTTACGAGGACACCAGTGGAAGAGAAAGCAAAGAAAGGTAATATTAAATACGAGTAGTGGAGATATAAAAAAGCAAAGTGACAAAATATTAAAGGGAGGGAGGGAGGGAGGGAGAGAGGAAGGAAGGAAAAGTGAGGAAGGAGACTGGAAGAAAGGAAGGAAAGTAAACGTGACGAAGGAAGGAAGGAAGGAAAGTTAAGAAAGGAGTAGGAAAGAGGGTAACGAGGAGAGATAAAAAAGGAAAGGAAAATGCGAGAGGAAGGGAAAGAGAAAACAAAGAAAAGAAATGAAAGAGAAAAGAAAGGACAAAGGAAGAGAAGTAAAGAAAGGAGAGAAACGAAGAAAATAAGAAATAAAGAAAAGAAAGAGAGAGAGAGAGAGAGAGAGAAATAGAAAAAAAGAAGAAAAATAGAAGAACGAAGAAGCTAATATGAAAGAGTGAGAAACAAGAAAAAAAAAATGATACACACGGACACGAAGAGAAGAACAAACAGAACAGACTAGTGGTAATTAAATAAAAGGAAATAATGAATAAAACAATATACGCAGTCGACACACACACAGAGAGAGAGAGAGAGAGAGAGAGAGAGAGAGAGAGAGAGAGAGAGAGAGAGAGAGAGAGAGAGAGAGAGAGAGAGAGAGACAGAGAGGGGGAGGAAGAGAGACAGAGAGGGGGAGGGGTGGGGAGAAAACAAAAGATTAGAGTGGAGCGCGACTGAGGAAGAATGCAAAGCTGGAAAATATTTTAGAAAGAGAGGAAGAAAGAATGCATGAAAGGCAGCGGCAGCGGCGGTGGTAGCGGCGTCGTGAAGCAGGAAGGAAGGAAGGAGAGACAGGTGAAATCCGACATTAGTAAATTCCAGGAACAGGTGTTGAAAAAAAAAAAAATGAGATAAGAAAATAAGAAAAAAAATAACGAGAAGCCAGAGTTTGCAGGGACGCTAAATGAAACAAGAAAAATAATTAAGGCAAGCAAAGGAAAAAATGTAAGGAAAATAGCAAGGCAAAGTGTGATAAAAGAAAGAAAAATATATATTAAAAATTACAAGGATAAAGATTGTTGAGGAGGAGGAGGAGGAGGAGGAGGAGGAGGAGGAGGAGGAGATGCAAAGAAGATATGAAATTAAGATGAATATGAGAAGCAGAACCAAGACGTGGAAAAAGAGGGAGAGGAATCTGAGGAGGAGGAGGAGGAGGAGGAGGAGGAGGAGGAGGAGGAGGAGGAGGAGGAGGAGGAGGAGGAGGAGGAGGAGGAGGAGGAGGAGGAGGCAGGTGGCGGTAAGCAGCGACGGCCACTTATCTGGCAGCAAGTTACATTCGCTTCAGGATCAAACATTTCCCTCACACATTTCTCACGCCTACACTTATGTATTGCCATGTGTGTGTGTGTGTGTGTGTGTGTGTGTGTGTGTGTGTGTGTGTGTGTGTGTGTGTGTGTGTGTGTGTGTGTGCGTACGCTCAAATCAATAAACTAGCACACATAGGAAGTATTAAAGAGAACTATACAACAAGTTATACAAAACATGCATATTCATCCATACAACCATAAGTAATCACTGAAACGTATTACATCATGGTTACACACACACACACACACACACACACACACACACACACACACACACACACACACACACACACACACACACACACTCCACCATGTTTACACAAGCCCAGCCAAGCGTGCTCTCTATACACACACACACACACACACACACACACACACACACACACACACACACACACACACACACACACACACACACACACACACACCAAACAAATTCAAAGACTTTTCGCCAGCCTTCAAATACCACCACGCACTCCCTTCCTTGCCCCTCCCACACCACAACACACCCACACACACCCACACCATGCCTCTACACTATCCCATCATACGCCACACGTCCTTTAACACGCTCGCAACACGCCTCTATAAGGTCTACACGCCTCCATACCTCCTTGCAGCCTCCAGCATCCCTTTATGTCTCAACCATTCCTGTCCCTTCACAACAGACGGCTCACCACCACTACCGCCACCACCACCACCACCATCATCAACATCAGAGAACCGCTACAAACAGGAGAAATTCATCGCCGCCTCCACAGCCAAATTATATGCAAGACACGAAGAGGAAGCAGAGAGAGAGAGAGAGAGAGAGAGAGAGAGAGAGAGAGAGAGAGAGAGAGAGAGAGAGAGAGAGAGAGAGAGAGAGAGAGAGAGAGAGAGAGAGAGAGAGAGAGAGAGAGAGAGAGACCAAGACGAAGGGAGGGGAGAGGGATGAATGGATAGATGTAATATGAGAATGGCATTAAGATACCGACGGCAAAGGGATGAGACACACACACACACACACACACACACACACACACACACACACACACACACACACACACACACACGTATAAACTGAGTCAGGATGAGACGAGACGAGACGAGACACGTACAGCCACAGACAGAGAGAGAGAGAGAGAGAGAGAGAGAGAGAGAGAGAGAGAGAGAGAGAGAGAGAGAGAGAGAGAGAGAGAGAGAGAGAGAGAGAGAGAGAGAGAGAGAGAGAGAGAGAGAGACCTGAGCCGTCCTTTATATATTTCTGCCGGAGCCTCTTGTCCCTCCCCCTTTGAACGAAGATATCATTCTGCTCCACCCATGGCGACCGTCGCGTGACATCCCCCCCCCACCAAGCACGAAGGAAGGGAGAAAGGGTGAGGGGAAGAGAGGGTGAGTGGGAGAGGGAAAGGAGGGAAAAACACGTGTGGTCGCAAGTTGGTGAAAAACAGAGCAAGGGAAAAATAAGATGTTAGTTACGTATCTTGTTAATTATGTGGTTTTGAGGTCTTTTCTCTCTCTCTCTCTCTCTCTCTCTCTCTCTCTCTCTCTCTCTCTCTCTCTCTCTCTCTCATCCTTTCCCCAATTACACGAATTCAAGTGAAAAAAAACGACTTTACATGAAAAGTATTAAAGCCCCTTCCACACACACACACACACACACACACACACACACACACACACACACACACACACACACACACACACACACACACACACACACATACAGTTAGATAGTGAAGTGAGCGCTCAACATCCGGGTCATCTAGCCCTGTGTGACCTGACCTCTGCCCTCCACACACCGGATATGACACCCCTTTAAATAATGACGCAACTTCACCAATACCGGGATGCTTTTGTTCAGTTCCAGGATGTCGCTGTCACCACCACCACCACCTCCACCACCACTACTACTACTACTACTACTACTACTACTACTACTGTTACTACTACTGTTACTACTAGTACTACGAAAACGCGTAGGGCAATTGGATTCCTGCAGCTTCCCTTATATTCTTACAACACCATCACCACCACTACTACTACTACTGCTACTACTACTACTACTACTACTACATTTAACAACATAATATGTGAATGGAGAGATGAAGTGAATTCGTCAGAGGGTGTGTACTACTACTACTACTACTACTACTACTACTACTACTACTATTAACACTACTACTGCCTACTACTGCCACCATCACCACCACTAAAACACTAATAATAATCCACAATACAGTAAAAGCACCTGTTTTGTGACTGTGTGTGTGTGTGTGTGTGTGTGTGTGTGTGTGTGTGTGTGTGTGTGTGTGTGTGTGTGTGTGTGTGTGTGTGTGTGTGTGGGTGGATGGGTGGGTGGAGAGAAATTGCTTTAAAAATGTATATAGTGTCTGTTTTTAGCTCGCGTTTAATGGACACAAGCAAAATGATGGAACGCTACTGTTAGAAACGATAATAATAATAATAATAATAATAATAATAATAATAATAATAATAATAATAATAATAATAATAACAATAATAACAACGAAAAAGAACGAGATAGAGAACTATGAAAACGAGAGAGAGAGAGAGAGAGAGAGAGAGAGAGAGAGAGAGAGAGAGAGAGAGAGAGAGAGAGAGAGAGAGAGAGAGAGAAACAGAAAATATTAAATTCACTAACAGTAAACGAAATGAATACAAAAGAAAGAAGAGGCTGGATATTATTTTTTGTCCCGGTCCCTCATTCCCTTTACTAAATTATTCTGGTTATAAAGAGATCTGCTGATTAACCTTTAATATTAACATAGAACTCAGGATATTAAAGCTCTCTCTCTCTCTCTCTCTCTCTCTCTCTCTCTCTCTCTCTCTCTCTCTCTGAACATTGCCACAATTTCAAGGGGAGAAAAATAAGAAAATACGAGACACGAGAATGTACATTAAAGGGACAAAACTTAATGAAATTCACATGATTCGTGCTGAAGTAAGGAAAGAAAACCGCGGTAATGTGGTTAATGAAAACTGAGAGAGAGAGAGAGAGAGAGAGAGAGAGAGAGAGAGAGAGAGAGAGAGAGAGAGAGAGAGAGAGAGAGAGAGAGAGAGAGAGAGAGAGTTAGCTTGAAAATATTATACGTTAAAATTAGTACCACATAGAGGTAAAATGTAGTTTCTCTCTCTCTCTCTCTCTCTCTCTCTCTCTCTCTCTCTCTCTCTCTCTCTCTCTCTCTCTCTCTCTAGTGAGGTGGAACGAACGCTTAAAATTTAGAAAGATTTTACGAATGGAGGCACATTTGAAAAAGCTTTATGAGAGAGAGAGAGAGAGAGAGAGAGAGAGAGAGAGAGAGAGAGAGAGAGAGAGAGAGAGAGAGAGAGAGAGAGAGAGAGAGAGAGAGAGAGAGAGAGAGAGAGAGAGAGAGAGAGAGAGAGAGAGAGAGAGAGAGAGAGAGAGAGAGAGAGAGAGAGAGAGAGAGAGAGAGACATTCGTCCTTCCCGCTACCATTAAGTAGATTAAGTCAACATTTGCAAGGAAAAAAATTATCCATCAGCTTACTTCACCTTCTCTCTTTACGCAATGAGAGTTAATGTCCCACACCTCTCTCTCTCTCTCTCTCTCTCTCTCTCTCTCTCTCTCTCTCTCTCTCTCTCTCTCTCTCTCTCTCTCTCTCTCACTTTGTATTCCATTGCAACTTTTAGGGGAAAGTTTTCGTCCAGGTATTTTTCCTCTTGAAGTGAACGTTCCTTCACACTTTGTTTTCCGTCGTGTGTGTGTGTGTGTGTGTGTGTGTGTGTGTGTGTGTGTGTGTGTGTGTGTGTGTGTGTGTGTGTGTGTGTGTGTGTGTGTGTGTGTGTGTGTGTGTGTGTGTGTGTGTGTGTGTAGGTGGAGGTAAATATATTAAAGAAAAAAAAAGAAAGCCGTAAGAGAGAGAGAGAGAGAGAGAGAGAGAGAGAGAGAGAGAGAGAGAGAGAGAGAGAGAGAGAGAGAGAGAGAGAGAGAGAGAGAGAGAGAGAGAGAGAGAGAGAGATCACCCCTTCCCGGTCATTAAATCACATCACTCCCTTGTTAAATGGCCCGAGTAAGCCAAAGTCCATTTTTATTTTTACTCACTGATTGTAAATAAGTAACGAACTCGAAGAGGAGGAGGAGGAGGAGGAGGAGGAGGAGGAGGAGGAGGAGGAGGAGGAGGAGGAGGAGGAGGAGGAGGAGGAGGAGGAAGAGGAGGAGGAGGATACTATTAAAGATGAAATATCTGCAGAAATAATTAAATACTTTTCGTAGTCTAAATTAATGAAACTGGGAAAATCATAATGGTTTTGAGAGAGAGAGAGAGAGAGAGAGAGAGAGAGAGAGAGAGAGAGAGAGAGAGAGAGAGAGAGAGAGAGAGAGAGAGAGAGAGAGAGAGAGAGAGAGAGAATGGCGTGATAATGGAAAATAAATATATCTTTTGTGAGAAGGGCACCTTGTCAGCGGAACAGCGTGGTGATGAATAGATGAGAGAAAAGAGAGAGAAAAAGTGAACGACAAAGGCAGCGAAGTCAAGAGGTGAGAAAAAAAAAAAAAAAAAAAGGGCGCTAAAAATGGACAAGAACGAAGGAGAGAAAAAAAAACGGAAAGAAAAAAAAAGAAGAGAATAGGTATGAAAAGCGATAAACCTTGGAACACTTTGGCGTCATGAAAATATTACTGCTTCTTAATTGTACAAGTTACTGAAGGAGTGACTTGACAAGAGTATGAATGAACTTTTTTTTAACTTTTACTGGATCGAGAGTTTATATAAGGGAGCTGTGGAGGAGGAGGAGGAGGAGGAAGAGGAGGACACTATCACTTAAGTGGCAATGATAGTGATGGATACAAAATAATGGTGATAATGATGAAAATGAAGGCGGGGATTGAGAAATTAATGTGTTCTAGGGAAAGAAAGGTTCCAATAGAAGAACAACCAGTGTGTCGGTACGATCCCATTGTGAGGACGAGGAGTTTGTTATCATGACCAAATCTAACCTAACCTAACCTAACCTTACCTAACCTAACCTAACCTTACCTAACCTAACCTTGTCTAACCTAACCTAACCTTGTCTAACCTAACCTAACCTAACCTTGTCTAACCTAACCTAACCTAACCTTACCTAACCTTGTCTAACCTAACCTAACCTAACCTTGTCTAACCTAACCTAACCTAACCTAACCTTACCTAACCTAACTTTACCTAACCTAACCTTGTCTAACCTAACCTAACCTTACCTAACCTAACCTCACCTAACCTTACCTAACCTAACTTAACCTAACCTTACCTAATCTAACCTAACCTAACCTTACCTAACCTTACCTAATCTAAGCTAATCTAACCTACTCTAATTTAACCAAACCTTACGTAACCTAATCTTGCCTAATGTAAAGTAACCTAACCTAACCCAACCTGACCTTACTTAGCTAACCTTACTCTTACCAAGCCTAACCTAACCTAATCTTACCTAACAACGTAACGTAACCTAACCTTACCTAACCTAACCAAACCACTCTAACCTTTCCTCAGTGACATGGAGTACGTACAGGGATTAGAAGCAACACAACAATATTATATTAACACTAAAAAAAAAAAACATTACAATTATTACACGTCTTAAGTTGTAAATATATATAACACTACTGCCGCCCCACCCCCCTACCCCCCACCTTTGTCGTATATAATTTATGATCCTTTATAATAATTTGTAATGTTTTTAATGGTATTTCTAATGATATTCTACCTGTGTATTTCCAGTTGCACAGATAATTAGCTCGCATCGCCTTACCTGTCCATCTGCCTTGATATTCTCTAATTAACGAGAGAGAGAGAGAGAGAGAGAGAGAGAGAGAGAGAGAGAGAGAGAGAGAGAGAGAGAGAGAGAGAGAGAGAGAGAGAGAGAGAGAGAGAGAGAGAGAGTAATGAAGGGTGAAAAGGGATAAAGAGGAAGGAGAAAAGGTAGTTAATAGAGTGATTAAGGGAGCAAATTAATGGATTGAGGGGAGAAAGTAGGCAGGAAGAGAAGAGAGGATTAAGAGAGGAGGGGAAGGGGAAGGGGAATGGGGGAAGAAGGATGAGTTAAGAAATAGGAAGGAGGGAAGGGGAAGATGAATGGAGAAGGAAGTAAAGAAGGAATAAAAGAAAAGTGAGAAGCAAGGAAAGGTGATATGAAAATGAAGATAAAAGGAAGAAAAATAGGAAGGATGAATGGAAAGAGGAGGAGGAAGAAAACAAGGAAGGATGAAAGAAAAAAAGGAAGGAAAACATAATAGGACAAAAAATAATGTAAAAAAAAACGAAAACAAAGAAGAAAACCGTAAAAAAACAAAACAAAAAGTAGGAAAGAGGAAAAAAATCAGGACATCGCGCAAAGAAAGGAAAATAAAGGAAGGAAGAAAGGGAAGGCAAAAATTTATCCTGGAATCACATGGATTAGGGGAGGAAGAGGAGAGGTAAGGAGGAGGGAGGAAGAAACCAGCTAAAAGGATGGAGGGGTTAGGAAGGGAGGGAGGGAGGAAACAAGGGGGGGTAGGGGAGGATAAAGAAAGGACGAAGGATAAGTACTAGTTGAAGGAAGTGGAACGTAACGGAAGATAAAAGAGAGAAAATGGACGAAAAGATATTAAGAAGAAAATGACGAAAGGGGAAGAGCAGAAATGGAAGAAAAATAAATGATGAAGTGAAGGAAAGTCGAGATGAAAGGGGAGGTGGGGGGAAGAGAGGAGGTTGTAAGATGAAAGAGTAGGAAAAAGGGAAGGGAGGAGAGAGAGGAAGGGGAATAAAATTGGAAGGAAAAAATACAAATGAGGGAAAGAAGTGAGGAGAAAGATAAATGAGATGAAAGCGAACGGGAAAAAAGGAGATTGGTGAAGAGAGAGGGAAAAACAAGAGTGAGGGAAAAAAACAAGAGAGAGAGAAGACGTCATAAATGCAAGAAAGAAAAGAGATAAACGAATGCAGGAGAATGGAGACAAAAAAAAAAGTGATGGAAGAGGAAGAACCAAGACGAGAAAAAAAAAATGAAACAGCATTAAGTGAAGGGAAAGGGAGGAGGAGGAGGAGGAGGAGGAGGAGGAGGAGGAGGAGGAGGAGGAGGAGGAGGAGGAGGAGGAGGAGGAGGAGGAGGAGGGACAAAATGTGAAGTTACAATTTTATGGTAAGAACAAAAATATATGTGTGAATATAAATATTCGAGAAGACGACGACGACAACGAGGAG
>NC_087187.1:6622500-6625000 GCF_035594125.1 Scylla paramamosain
TGGTGTAAAAGCTTTTCACAGAAGCAGCCGCGATTAGAATCAGTGAAACGCTTTGTTCAAATCACCCGAAAGGACAAACAAGGCTTCAGAATCGATACTTAACAAGCGACCACACACACACATCGTCAATCAAATCGTGGAGAAAAATATATAAACACTATTTGCTAAACCACGACTCATGGCTTTCAAAAACACTAATTTAATACAAACTTCAGCAGTTACGAAAGAACCCAAGAATGTTGTGTAAAGGAGACGCAGGTGAATGTACTGAAGGGCAGGAGTGAGAAAGGCACCGCCACTGTAACACTACACAAAGTAAGCGAGAAAATAATACGAAATATCAGACAAGGCGACATCATTTTGCTAAGCTGTTCACCGCGCGACTGGAGGAAGTTATTAAGAACTTGTAATTATTGGGAAAGGTATATGAATAAACAGACATTACCTGAATAATCTCGGAATTGTCAGTGGTGTTTCTCAAGATGAACTACAATTATTATACAGGGAAAGTGGAAAAAAAAAGCACGTCTGATAAGAAAATAAAGGTGATGCCCAACACACGAGCCTTGACACCTGGAGTCTCTTAAAGTCATGTGACGAGGAGTTCAGAGCACAAAGGGTGAGGTGTATAATACGTAATGTTTTCACATCTTAAAAATAAACGAAAAAAAAAAAAAAAACGAAGAGAATACCATGGATTAAAGAGGACAGTGAAGATGAAAGCATCTCGACTACAGTTTAATATCAACATTGCAGTTTAATATCAACAAATACAAAGTACTTAGCGTAGGTAGAGGAAACTCACACAGTAGGTACACAATAAACAACGAAACTCTGGTAGGTTCATGGTGCGAAAAAGATTTAGGAGTTATAGTTAGCTCTGAACTCCGTCTAGGAAAGCAATGCACAGAGGCCAGAAACAGGGCAAATACAGTATTCGGATTAATTTTTAGGAATGTTAAAAGAAAAAGGCCCGAAGTAATATTAAGGTTATATTTGGCGCTGGTCAGACCTCATCTAGACTACGCTGTGCAGTTCTGGTCCCCACATTACTGGAAAAATATAGATCTATTAGAATCATTACAAAGGAGAATGACTAAAAGGATACCGGGGATGAGGAGTATTCCTTACGAGGCGAGATTGAAGCTGCTAAATTTACATTCTTTAGAGAGACGTAGGTTAAGAGGTGACCTGATAGAAGTCTTTAAGTGGTATAAGGGTTATAATAAGGGGGATGTAAGCAAAATTCTTAGGATCAGCAACCAGGATAGAACAAGAAATAACGGATTCAAGTTTGAAAAATTTCGGTTTAGGAAAGAGATAGGAAGAAATAGGTTCTCAAATAGAGTAGTAGACGAGTGGAACGAACTCGGTAATCATGTTGTTAGTGCTAAGACATTAGGGACCTTTAAGAGAAGACTGGACGGGTTTATGAGTGGGGATGATAGGCTGAAATAGGTAGGTACATTTCATACAGGGACTGCCACGTGTAAGCCTGGTGGCTTCTTGCAGCTTCCCTTGTTTCTTATGTTCTTATGTTCTTCATTAAAAGAAAAAGGGAAACAAGACACAGGCAAAGTTACCACAATGCAGGTGGGCAGGCATGTCCGCTTTATATGAATGGATTCTCCCTCACCACAAGGAACACGTACAATTTAGAAATAATTGAAGTAATGACGCCATGCACGCGGTGCCCGCGCGGCCAGATTCTCGCCGCATGCACCACTGACCAAGGGAGCGTGTACAATGCTGGAGTCTGGGAGCGCTTTCGTCTATGCTGTCATTTTTTTTTTTTTAACATCCTGTTCGCTAAGTACACATGAATCACTTCCTGCCTACGTCCTCCATCTTCAGAATACGCAAGCGAACTGAGCGCAAGTCACCGTGTCTGTACGCCTCGTGCACTGCTGCAGGCGAACCGTGCGGGGAAAAACTGGTGGTGTGACCTGCCTCCGCACTCCCGCCCGGCGATTCCACGGCACTGGGAGAAGCCACTCGTGTGAAGCGAAGCTTGGAGCAACGGAACGTAACCAAAGGGATGGTAAAAGAAAGCGAAGCAGGCACGAATCTTGATGGAAATGAGATGAAAACTTTTGCTGGGGAGGCCTGGAACACGCGGGCAGCAGAGAGAAGAGGAAAGAGTTGTGAGAGGCCTTCGTCATGAATGATGGCGATGACTGGAACGATGATAACTGCCACTGCTACTACTGCGACTCCTGCTGCCACTTCTACTACTACTACTACTAATAATACTAATACCACCACCATCACCACCACTGGTATTACTCAGCCGGAAGTCAAGGTTCTCACCATTCCCTGCCCTGCCCTCACTGTGCCTGTCCTATCTCTACCGGTGTCCCCTGCGCCAGGATAGTGCACCTCGACACCACGCCCCATGACTGCCGCCGCCTTGGTGTTGCTGTTAAAGGTTAAAGGTCGCAAATGAGTGACAGAGCTATGGGACAGAGTGAACACTAACTACCCATCAGGTGCATTATGG
>NC_087187.1:6635000-6652500 GCF_035594125.1 Scylla paramamosain
AAGATTTCTAGACTATTAACAGAAGAGAAACACTTGAGAAGCAGCAAAATAATTTCTGTGGCCTTGAAAAGTCATGGTGAGAGCAAAGCCTTTCAAAATACTCTCTCTCTCTCTCTCTCTCTCTCTCTCTCTCTCTCTCTCTCTCTCTCTCTCCATCAAGGCAGAGACCACGTGTTGAGCGAGTCACCAGCGAGCCGTCACGCCACACCTGATTCCTGACTCGTGATTGGCTGAGTGACGCCGCCTCAGTTTTGCCAGGGTGATCACGTGTCCCCGGGAAGGCAGCCCTTGCGTTGTGTATGAAGGACAGCGGAGGACACGAGGGGACGCAGACGCACGCACAATCTTGAAAAGTAATGCGAGGAATTCCCGGCACGAGGTCTGTAAGGAAAAAGCGCATGTCATTTTTATTATTTTCCGTCTTGTTCTTCTTGTTGTTCATCTCCTTTCTTCTTAATTCTTCTCTTCTTTTTTCTCTTCTTTTTTGTTCATCGTCATTTCTTCTTGTTCTTCATCTTTTCTTGTTCTTCATCTTTTCTTCTTGATCTTCATCTTCTTTTCCTTCTTTCCTCCTTTTCCCTCTTGTTTTCATCCTCTTTACCTCCTTGTTTTGTTTCCTTCATCTCCTTTACCTTCATTTTCTTATCTTGTTCTTTTCCTTCCTTTTCCTTCTTTTCCCTCTTCTTCCCCTCCTCCTCTCCCTCCCTCTCCTTTCCTCTCCTCCTCCTCCTCCTCCTCCTGTCACGTTCAATGGCGGCCTGGCAAGAGTACACACAAATGCATAAATAAAAAAAAAAAAAAAAGAGAGCCTCCCTCCTGTATGGTGGTTTATGTGGCGGCGCCCTCGGGATTAGCGTGGGCGTGGACACAGCCGGGCGTGGGCGTGATGCAGTGTGCGGTTAATTGACGCTGATAGACTGTTATTGACGGTCATTTGTTACTGTTACTGTTTCTGTTTTTTTTTTTTTTTTAAGCATCAAAGTAAATATACATTTTTACCAAACCACCGTGGCAACTCTTTTCATTCAGGTCCCATTAACGTTTCCATTACTTTCCATTAACACTTTCCATTTTTGCCGCGCCCGTATGGTCTTTATAATTTTTTTTTCTATTTTTCTTTTTTTCTCTTTTTTTTTTTTTTTTTTGTTTGGCGAGGTGTTTACTGGTTATTTTTGCCTCTTTCTTGAATAAACGCCACTTTAGCAACGCACAATTAAACGCGCGCACTCAATAATTTCTTGGACATTGAACGCTCCTCTCCCTTTGTCAACTTTAACACCTAAAAGTTTCCCTTGACGTAATCACGGTCCACTTAGGTCCATTCCACTTCCCTCTGGACCCTTCCACACTTTTTTCCCCACTTCTCTTCATTCCTCTTTACTCCATTCCTCATCGCTTTACTCCATTCCCCATTGCTAAAATTTCAAGCCCTTCGCACGCCCCAGCCCCCGCCCCACGTCCGCTCCCCCAGCAGCCCTTCGTCACGCCCTTGACAGCGCCGCGCATGGAGATTTTTTAAAGGTGCGGCAAAAATTAGATACGTGGCAGCCTTGCTTTTTTTTTTTGTCACGATTGTACCTCTTTTGTGCTGCGCCGGGACCTCAGACAGACAGACAGACAGACAGACAGACAGACAGACAAGACAGACACACAGACAGACAGACACAGACACACACAAAGATGGAAAAAAATCGTAATAACCTCCTATTCTCTCTCTCTCTCTCTCTCTCTCTCTCTCTCTCTCTCTCTCTCTCTCTCTCTCTCTCTCTCTCTCTCTCTCTCTCACCTGTGCACACGTGATCCACACCTGGGCACGCAATGATTCGTGGAAACTTTGCTCTAAGTTTTGGTGCGAGTGGACTTTGAATGGAATGTTGCATCTCAGACCAGATCGGATGTAAACACTGCCAGGAGGAGGAGGAGGAGGAGGAGGAGGAGGAGGAGAAAGGGAGAAGAGCGGGAGGAAGACATGTTTCAGAAGAAAGAGAGGGTGTAGAAGATGGAGAGGGGTGTAAACATGAGGAGGAGGAGGAGGAGGAGGAGGAGGAGGAGGAGGAGGAGGAGGAGGAGGAGGAGGAGCAGCAGGACATGACTAAGGGGAGGAAGAGGAAAATGTACATGTGAAGGATGTAAGAGGAGGGAGGGTGGGAAGAAAGAGGAAAAGAATCAAGAGGAGAAGGGTGGAGAGAAGAGAAGAAGGATAGGGAGAAGAGTTGCAGGAGGAAGAAGAAAAAGACAAGAGGGAGGAGGATAAAATAAAGATAATGAATAAAAAACACATCAAGAAAATGTACAACTAGTAAACAAAGAGAGAGAGAGAGAGAGAGAGAGAGAGAGAGAGAGAGAGAGAGAGAGAGAGAGAGAGAGAGAGAGAGAGAGAGAGAGAGAGAGAGAGAGAGAGAGAGAGAGAGAGAGAGAGAGAGAGAGAGAGAGAATCACAGTATACAAAAAAAAACACGGCTGACATTCTTCCCTAAACAAAAAAAAAGAAAAAAAAATCGAAAAACAGAAAATCAAGAAAAAAAAACGAAAAAAAAAAAAATAAACAAACCATTCACGCCTTTTCCGACATTCCCTCCCCAAAAAAAGACAGAACACCAAAAAAAAAAAAACCCAGCAAACGTACATACACACTTACACAAACACACTCACGCTTTTAATTAACGGGAAGCACCTGAGTGGACGCCGTGATTAAGGCAAGTTTCCTACGGGATGGCTGTGTGGGAGAAGCTGAGGAATGGGGGGTGGGGGTGGGGTGAATGCAGGCGAGAGAAGGGGATGGAGGTGGGGGGAATGCAGGCGAGAGAAGGGAATGGAGGTGGGGGAATGCAGGCGAGAGGAGGGATGGAGGGAGGGAGGTATGGGGGAAGTAGGGAGATACACGTAAGAACAGAAGAAAAAAATAAATAAAAGTAAAGGAGATAAAAATGGAGGAAAAGAGAAGAACAAACACGGAATAACTGAGAGGAGAGAAGGGATAGAACGAAACGGAGAACAAGAGAAGTGAAGGAAAGAAGAGGCACATAAGGCATTAAACAAAGAAAAAGAGAATAAATGAGATGAGAAAGAATGGAGGGAAAAAAATAAATACACAAGGAATGAAGGAATAGGGCGAGGAAGGGATAAAATGCAAATGAGAGGAGGAGGAAAGATTGGTGAAGAGAGACTATAAACGTGAAAATAAAGAAGGAATAGAGAATGCAAAAGAAAACGAATAAAAGAGAAGAGAGAAGATACATACAAAATTTGAGGAGAGAGAAGGTAAAAAGAGAGAAGGAAGGAAGGAAGGAAGGAAGAGGAAATGCATAATTAACTGAGATAGAGAAGGGAAAGGAGAGAAGGAGAAAAGAAGAAGAGAAAGAGGAATGAGAGAGAGTACGAGATATATGAAGGAATGAAGGAGGAATGAAGGAAATATAAAGGAAAAAAAGATGAGGAAAATTAAAGGAACTAGTAAGGAAGATACACAAAGTTTGGAAGAAAGGAGGGAAGTAGAGACATGATGAAACGAAGGAGGGAAGGAGAAAAAGAGAGGCTGAAAGGAGGAAATAAGATGCAACATGGAGGGATGAAGGAGGGAAAGAGAGGAGGAAAGCTTGGAGGAAAGGAAAATAAAAAAAAACACATGGAAGAAATGAGAAACATACATAATGCAAACGAGAGAGAGAGAGAGAGAGAGAGAGAGAGAGAGAGAGAGAGAGAGAGAGAGAGAGAGAGAGAGAGAGAGAGAGAGAGAGAGAGAGAGAGAGAGAGAGAGAGAGAGAGAGAGAGAGAGAGAGAGAGAGATAATTAAACTAAAGCAGATGAGGTGATTAAAATGTGAAAAAAAATGAAAGGAAACAAAGAAAAGATGATAAAGAAAACGAGAAGCGGAGAAGGAGATAAGAAGATTGGAGGAAAGGAAGAGGAGAGATACACGAGATTGAATAAAGATGAAAAGACGGAAAGTAAACCAAAAGAGGGATGGAGGAAAGGAGATAATGAGATGAAGAAAGGGGAGATGGAGGGAAAAGAAAGAGGGAAAGATTGAAGGAAGGAGGGAAACAGACACCAGGAAAATAAAGTGAAATGAAGGTATAGAATGAAGAGGGAGAAAAAAAAAGGAAAAATATATGAGAAATGGAGAACTAGAAGAGAAGAGAAAGAAAGATTACAGGAAAGAGAATAAGAGATAAAGAATGATGGAAAAAAGGAGAAAATGAGAGAAGGAAAATACATAACAAGGAGAAAGGTGGAAGAGCAAGAGAGAAGTATACATAGTGAAAGAATGAAAAATGAAAATAATGAAAGAAAATTAGATGATAAGATGAAGATGAAAAAGAGAGAGAGAGAGAGAGAGAGAGAGAGAGAGAGAGAGAGAGAGAGAGAGAGAGAGAGAGAGAGAGAGAGAGAGAGAGAGAGAGAGAGAGAGAGAGAGAGAGAGAGAGAGAGAGAGAACGGAAGGGTGGACGAGAGAAAGATTAGAGGAAAGAGGTGGAGATACAAAAAAGATGGAATAAAGGAAGGAAGGAAAAAAATACAAAAAAATAGTAGAAAGATGAAAGAAAATAGAGAAGCATGTAAATTAAACTATCACTCTACAAAGATATATATCACTGTATGTCGGAATAAAAAAAATACAATAACGAAATGAAATTAGAGAAGGAGAGGAAAAACGATGGATAAGAGATAAAGATGGAAGAAGAGATGGAAAAGAGAAGAAGTAACAAGACAAGAGAGGGAATATAATGGTGACGAAGAGAATGATAAAGAAATAAATGCGATGATAAAACAATGGACAGACAAATAAGAGATAAAGACGAAAGAAGAAATAAAAAAGATAAAGAATGAAACATGAGAATATAGAAAAGGTAACAGAGAAGTAAAAAAAAAAAAAAAGGTAATTATGCAGGAACAGTGAAGGAAAAATTAAAGAAAATAAGAGACAAAGCAAAAGAGGAAAAGAAAGATTGATAGATAGAGAAATGAAGAAGGACAGGAGAGATTAGAGGAAAAAGAAAGAGACGTGATACAATTAAGAAATAAAAAAAGAATAGAACAAAAGACAAATGGAAAGGAAGGGATAAAAGAGAATGGAAGGAAAAGGCAAAATGGAAAAAAAATAAAGAAATGAAGGAGGGAAGGAAATTTTGAACAAAGAAATGAACACAGAGGTACAGAATATAAAGATGAAGAAATAAAAGAAGTATTAAGTAATAAAGAGAAAAGATGGAGAGAAGAAGAAGACTGTGGATGAAAGTAGCAAAGAAAGAATGCAATGATGAACAAAGAACTGAGAGACGAAGAGATGAAAGAATAAAGAAAATGAAAATGTGGAGGAGAGAAAGAGGAGTAGGATGAACAGATGAAGAAGGGAAGGAGATATAGAATGAAGACACGGACAGATGAGAAATAATGAAACGATGAAGGAGAAAAGAGACTGGACGGAAGAAAGGAAGGAGGTAAGGAGAAACAGAATGAAGAGACGAAGGAAAGGAGATAGATAATAAAACAATGGAGGAGAGCGAATGGAAGAAAGAAGGAAAGGAAATACATAATGAAGCGATGAAGGAAAGAAGATATGGAGAAAAACAAGAAGGAAATACAGAATAAAGCAATGGAGAAGACAGAAATGGGAAGGAAAGAGGGAATGGAGGAAAAAAAAGTGAAATTGGAGGAAAAGAGACGCATAATGAAGAGGTGAAAGAGAGGAGACTAGAAGAAAAGAGTGAAGGAGACAAAATAAAGCGATGAAGGAGGAAAACAAAATAAATAATGAAGTAATGAAGGAGAGGAGAGATTGCAGGAAAGGAGAGAAGGAGATAAAGAAAAAAGCAAAGAAGGAGAGAAGAGATTGGAGGAAGGGAGGGAGGGAGGAAGGGAGGGAAGGAGTGAAGGACGCGTGTTAAGTTAGACCTTGGATAAGTTGAAGGAAACGAACTTAAATTAGACAAACACAATGAGGTGGTCGCGGCAACTCTTGCTTTTAGGGGGTGAGGGTGAGGGGTGGAAGGGGAGGGGGAGAGGAATGAAGGACGGGGGAGGGGATGAGAGAGGGAAGGAGAAGTGAGAGCAAGAGAGACGAAAAAAAAAGGGACGAGAGAAAGTGAGCAGTGGAAATGTTGAAAATGATGAAGAGAATAAGAAAAATAAATGAAGCAAGGCAAGAGGCGGAGAGAGGGAATTAAACACACACACACACACACACACACACACACACACACACACACACACACACACACACACACACACACACACACACAGAGAGAGAGAGAGAGAGAGAGAGAGAGAGAGAGAGAGAGAGAGAGAGAGAGAGAGAGAGAGAGAGAGAGAGAGAGAGAGAGAGAGAGAGAGAGAGAGAGAGAGAGAGAGAGAGAGACAAACACACAACAAAGAAAGACACGCATGTACAATCAGACAGACAGACAGACAGACAGACAGACAGGTAAACAGAGAGGACAACCAAACAGACAGACAGACAGACAGACAGACAGACAGACGAGAGAAACGTAGCCAGACAAACAAGGCTTAAGAAAATGACAGAGATTAAGTGAGAACGATGCAAATGAAGGAGGAGGAGGAGGAGGAGGAGGAGGAGGAGGAGGAGGAGGAGGAGGAGGAGGAGGAGGAGGAGGAGGAAGGGTGCGGATGGAGAGAGGGAGGAGGGACAAGAGATGAAAGGGAATGAGTGAGAGAATGAAATGAAAGGCAAAGAAGAAAATGAGAGAGAGAGAGAGAGAGAGAGAGAGAGAGAGAGAGAGAGAGAGAGAGAGAGAGAGAGAGAGAGAGAGAGAGAGAGAGAGAGAGAGAGAGAGAGAGAGAGAGGGTATAGAAAGACGGGGATGTGAATGTGGGAATTGAATGAGATAGGGAGGATCAAAGAAGGAAGGATGTGATAAGGTAGCAAAAAAAAAAAAAAAAAGAAAAGGAGATAAAGAAAAAAATGGAACAAGCAAAAAAAAAAAGAGGAAATAAGATAAACAAGGAAAAAGGACAAAAAAAATGTAAAAAGAGAAGGGAAAACAAAGTACTGAGAGGAAGAGGAAACTTTAAAACAAAATCAGACAGAAAAGCGAGAAAAAAAAACAGGAGACATGGAGGGAGGGAGGAAGGGAGGGAGGGAGGGAAAGAAAGAAGAAAGGACAGAAGGAAGGAAGGAAGGAAGGAAGGAAGGAAGGATGAAGAAATAGGGTTAGATAAAAACAAAAGCACAAAGAAGAAACGAAAGAAAGAAGGGAAGGAGAGACAGGAAAGGAAGGGAGGAAGAGAGGATGAAAGGAGTCACGTGTAGGAACAAATGTGAGAGAGGGAAGGGAAAGGGAGAGAGGAAAGGGAGAGGAGACAAAGAATAAGAGGAAGAAAGAAAAAAATGATGGATGGAAAGAAGATATCGAGAGAGAGAGAGAGAGAGAGAGAGAGAGAGAGAGAGAGAGAGAGAGAGAGAGAGAGAGAGAGAGAGAGAGAGAGAGAGAGAGAGAGAGAGAGAGAGAGAGAGAGAGAGAGAGAGAGAGAGAGAGAGAGAGAGAGAGAGAGAGAGAGAGAGAGAGAGAGAGAGAGAGAGAGAGAGAGATTACGCTTAATAATGTGACAGGAGAGAAAAGAAAACAAAAAGAAAGGAGAGAAGAAAAGAACTAAAAAAAAACAAGGAGAGAAGAAAAGAACAGGACATGGAGGGAGGGAAGGGGGGAGGGGAGGGGAGGAGAGAGCGAGAGTAAGGTTACGATCAAAAAAAGGAGAGACACGAGAGGAGGAATGAAGAAAGGAGGGAGGGAGGGAGGGAGGAGAGAAAGATGACGCTTAAGAAGAAACATATAGAGTAGGAATAAAGAGGAGGAAAAAGAGAAAAAAGGGAAAGAGATGAAAGGAATGCAGGAGGAAAGAAGACACGGGGATGGAAGAGAGAGAATGGAAAGAGAAGAAAGGAGGGAGAGAGGAAATGACGAAAGGTCACCAAGAAGGAATGTAGAGTGAAGAAAAAATAAAGAAAGAGAGAAGACAAAAAAAATGAACAAAGGAAGGAAAGACGACACGGATAGAGTGGAAGAAAAGAGAGGAGGAAGAGAGAGAAGAGAGAAGGCGATAAAGAAGGGAAAAAGGAAGGTTGTGATTAAATATATATAAAGAAAAAAAGGGTAGCAAAACAGTAAAGAGGAAATGAAGGAAGAAATGAAGACATGATAAGAAAATTGAGTTTTAAGAAAGAATGTGCGAGGGGAATTAAAAACACAAAACGCATTGGATGGAGAGAAAGAAGAAGCGAGGGAAAGAGTAAAGAAAGCGAGAAGAGGTCACGTTTGGGAAAGAATTTGCAGGAAAACAAGTAAGAAAAATTAGGATGGAGAGAGAGAGAGAGAAAAGAAGATAAAACGAAAGTGAGAGGGAGGGAGAAAGAAGTCACGTTTAAGAAAGAACGTGAGGGAGAAACAGAGAAAACGAAATGAGAAGAAGCAAAGAAAGAAGACGAAGACAGTGTGAAGGAGATAAATGAAGCGAAAAGAGTGAGGGAGAAACAAGAAAACAAGAATAGGAAGATGGAAGAAAAGAAAGAAAAAGAGAGAGAGAGGGAGGAAGAGGGAGAGAAGGAAAGGTCACGCTTGAGTCAACACCTGGAGGGAGGAAGGTAAAGTTAATTACAGAAGTTATACCTGAGAGTCTGTTCCTGTACCGGGGATGACATGGAGGAGGGGAGGGAGAGGAGAGGAGAGGGAGGGAGGGAAGGAGAGAAGGAACGAAGGAAAGGGTGAATTAGCTTAAGATCTATAGAGGAGAGAAGGAAACACGCCAGCTATTAGAAAGACAGACGCCATTTACCTGCAAAAGAAAAGGTGACATTTATAAACAGAAAGATATAATTAGGAAAAAGAATACAAGTGTCATTTACCAAGAGAAAAGATGAAGTTTAGTAGAAGTTATCATTTCATATAAAAAAAAAGAATATTATTTAGTACTAGAAGAAAATTACTCAAAAAAAAAAAAAACACGCCATTTAAAAGAGAGAGAGAGAGAGAGAGAGAGAGAGAGAGAGAGAGAGAGAGAGAGAGAGAGAGAGAGAGAGAGAGAGAGAGAGAGAGAGAGATGAAGGGAGGGAATGGGTGTAAAAAAAAAAAAAAAAAAGACAAAACAGACAGCCAGACAGACAGCCAGAGGACCCCCCCATGAATTCCAGTTTGCATATGTAGTGCAGAGCTCTCTCTCTCTCTCTCTCTCTCTCTCTCTCTCTCTCTCTCTCTCTCTCTCTCTCTCTCTCTCTCTCATACAAATAAACCTGACTTTCTCCATGAGAGGATAGAATAATGCTCTCTCTCTCTCTCTCTCTCTCTCTCTCTCTCTCTCTCTCTCTCTCTCTCTCTCTCTCTCTCTCTCTCTGATTCGTCGTTAGATACTTCTTTCCTCTCACTTTATATTTTTTTCTTCTTTCCTGTTCCCTTTTTCATTCCTCCCCCGATGATATTTTACGTATTTTTTCCTCCTCTCCCTTCTTCCCCACTCTTCAATATCAGCGTACGCCTCTTCATCTTTCCCTCCATCCACTCACTTCCCTCCTCCCTTCCTTTCATAACTTTTTTTCGCTCCTCTCTCTCTCTCTCTCTCTCTCTCTCTCTCTCTCTCTCTCTCTCTCTCTCTCTCTCTCTCTGACCCGTATTTTTGCCGTTTCCTGTCTTTCCTTTTTCATTCTCTTTTTTTCCCTTTTTTTCATTTCCTTTCACTCCGTCATCTCTCCTTTTTCTCTCACCTCCTCTCTTTTGTTATCTTTCTCCAGTTCCTTCGGGAGCCAAGATTCTGGTGGTTCCGAAAGAAATGATTCTCTCTCTCTCTCTCTCTCTCTCTCTCTCTCTCTCTCTCTCTCTCTCTCTCTCTCTCTCTCTCTCTCTCTCTCTCTCTCTCTCACATGAAGTAAACTGCTGCTAATATCCTTTGACTCAACCCATGACAACCTCCTCCTCTCCCTCCTCCTCCTCCTCCTCCTCATCCATTAATTACTACCACTACAATATACATTTCCTGAAGCTGGTATTTGATCGTGACATGTGAATTTAAATGCTGAGATCTTGATGTGCGCTTATCTCATTACAGTTAATATACATGGAATTCAGGTATGTAGCTGTTCAGATATATACGTGCATACATATATACGTAATTGCATACAGACACATATAGGTTCACACATACACAAACACACAAGGGAGGGAGGAATTAAATGGACAAGGAAAAAAGTGAATAGAGGAACTAAAAAAAAATATTAAGCCCAGGCAACAGAGCAACACAACAACACAACAATTAACAACACCGGAATATCGAGATAATTACTTCTAATGAACGAAAACTTTTAAACACCGAAAAAATAAAAGCGAAATATTACTCTACGTACACCGCCTCGCTCCTCCTGTCACAAGTTATATTCATTTTTCACGCAATATATATAAAAAAATACGCACTTTTTTTATGTCGTGACTAAATTACTTGATTACATGTACAGTCACTAATTCTCGGTCATTTATTTATTTCTATTTATTTATTTATTTTTTTTTTTTTTGGCCAGCATTCTGAAAAAAAAAAAATAGTAAGTCGTCATAAGTATCTGTTTAATATCACTGGAACTGAACAAAAAAAAAAACAGAAAAAAATACTGCATTAATGAAAGGGATGGCGAAAAAAAAGTCAGGAAAAAGACACGAAAAAAAAAATCAGTAAAATTTTTTGACTCGATGAAAAATGTTTCCCTGATAACTCGAATTATGATATCCAGGAATTCATTTATCTGCGGGGTGAAAAATATGTAATACCACACAACCCTCCCGCGGGAAAATATAGGTATGCGTACGTTCCTTTTTTTCCCCACTTTTTTATTTTCCTCCACGTGAAAATTGTGAGTATTTTATGAAGCGAAATGAAATGACGAGCCGCATTCGCCCGTTCGTCAAACTTGATCTTTCCTGTGTGTGTGTGTAGAGGGAGAGAAAGAGGGAGTGGGGAGGGAGGGGAAGGAAGGAATGGAGAAGGGGGAAGGGGGTCGGGGAAGAGGGAGAGGGGAGAGAGAAAGAGAGAAAGGTAGGTAGATAGACAGATAGATAGATAGATATAGACAGATAGATAAGATAGACACAGAAACACACAGGAAGGCAAAAATAAAAAAATAAATAAATAAAAAGAAAAAATACACGTAAATATACACATAAATAACGAACAAATATACAAAAACTAACAAAACAAAAAACTCCAACTTTCATTATTATTCCTTTCCTTTCTTCACCCTTTTATGGATCCGCTTTTCCCTCCCAGCCAGACACACGCGGGCCACACACCTTCACGACCCACCATCACCTGTCCACCCACCAGCCAGGCACAGGTATACAGAGCAAGGAATGACGCGTAAACAACTAATCCTCACATTACTCATGCTAAGAGCTCGCGATAAATATATTGGAGAGTCATTTACACACAAACACCGGAAAAAAAGTCACGAGTGAGAGATTAAAACGAAAGCTGAAAATATGACAGTCTGGGAGAGAGAGAGAGAGAGAGAGAGAGAGAGAGAGAGAGAGAGAGAGAGAGAGAGAGAGAGAGAGAGAGAGAGAGAGAGAGAGAGAGAGAGAGAGAGAGAGAGAGAGAGAGAGAGAGAGAGAGAGAGAGAGAGAGAGAGAGAGAGAGAGAGAGAGAGAGCACTAAAGATTACCGCATGCACACTTTCACACACGAACGCACACACTCACGCACGCACACAACTTCACTAACAGACAAAAAAAAAAAAAAAAAAAAAAAAATTGTTAGAAAAAATGAGGTAACTCCGTGTGTGTGTGTGTGTGTGTGTGTGTGTGTGTGTGTGTGTGTGTGTGTGTGTGTGTGTGTGTGTGTGTGTGTGTGTGTGTGTGTGTGTGTGTGTGTGTGTGTGTGTGTGTGTGTGTGTGTGTGTGTGTGTGTGTGTGTGTGTGTGTGTGTGTGCGCAGCAGCGTTGGTAAATATCTGCTGGACATTTAAATATACTTCATAACTCAATGGAAATACCTGGAAAAATAATAAATAAAAATAATAATAATAACAAACATATATGGAGCGCGTTGCCTTATTAAATATATGTTTGTTCTGCACTCCAGGCTCAGGAATCTTTTAATTGACGTCATAACTCATATATTGAAAAGGCTATTTTTATTACTTCCTTAATCTCTCTCTCTCTCTCTCTCTCTCTCTCTCTCTCTCTCTCTCTCTCTCTCTCTCTCTCTCTCTCTCTGGTTAACTTTGTGCCCTTTAACAGAATAAAACCTTGAGGTATGAGAGAGAGAGAGAGAGAGAGAGAGAGAGAGAGAGAGAGAGAGAGAGAGAGAGAGAGAGAGAGAGAGAGAGAGAGAGAGAGAGAGAGAGAGAGGAAAAAAATAAACAAAAACAAGAAAAACGGAAAAATAAAAAAAGTACCTCGATGCCCCCCCATCTCTCTCTCTCTCTCTCTCTCTCTCTCTCTCTCTCTCTCTCTCTCTCTCTCTCTCTCTCTCTCTCTCCGCATCGCCCAGGGTTCAAATCTCTGTGAAATAGACCATGGGAGTCTGTATCCTCTACAATGTTATCATTAAGCTCACTCAATCCCTTGATCGCTGCCCTCCCCTCGCGGCGCCACTTGAGCGGGGAGCCAAAATAGAACCTGCTTCGAGAACCGGACAGAGGACGAGTACAAGGACGAGGACAAGGAGACATGCCAGCGTAAATAACAGGGGAGAAAAAAATGAAGATACCGTATATGGAAAAGGAGAAAGAGGAAGGTGAAAGGAAAATTAGGCAAAAATTAAATGGAATAAGAAAAATTACCACTGACGGTATATAACTTGTGGGTAAAAGGAAAAATTAAGAGAATAGGGAAAGGAAATGGAAAAAAAATCAAATGGAATAGGAAATAAATACCACTACTGATAAATGATGAAGGAAAAAAAGGATGAAGAAAGTGAATAGGAATTAATCAGTAAAGATGAACAAGAGATACGAAACGGAAAATAACAGACAAATTGCAGGAAAAGTCCCAATAGAAAAAATAGTCAGAAAAAATTGCAGAACAACTGCTTTTAAAAAAAAAATAAATGAGAAATGAAAAAGAATACGCGGTAAACATTCCTTTGTAAATTTAAAAAGAACGAGACCAATGAGAAAAAATCAAAACAAAACAAGGGAAAGAAAAAGTTAGAAAAGATCACCGAAATATCAATAAACTAAAAATCAATAAAAAAAAGAAAAGAGAAAACGAAAAAGACAACTGAAAATGCACAATTAAAAAAAGGAAAAAAAAGACAGAATTGGAAAAAAATGAAAAAAAAAATAATCTGAAAACATATACAATGAAAGAAAACGTGAAAAAAGAAAAAAATAACAAGAAAATGCAATCATCGAAAGTTCAAAAGTAAAAAAAAAAAGAAAAGAAAAAAAGAAAATAAGAAAAAAGAACTGCATACAAATTAACTTAATCAAAAACGGGACAAAAAGTAAGTTAATTAGGAAACATGAACGTGAAGCTGCTGCCCTCGCCGGAAGAAGGAAAGTAATCAAACACTATAAACAAAATTACTTCATGGCGAGAAAGAAAATAAATAAATAAATAAACAAAAATAAATAAACAAATAAATAACTAAAAATAAATAAAATAATAAGAATAGAAATGAAAGAAAAACTGAAAGGGTAGAAAGAGAAGACGAAAAAAAAAAAACAGGAAGAAACAAAGAAAAGAGTAATCAGGAAAAGAAAAACAATACGAAGGAAGGAAAGAAAAATGTAATAAGGCAAGAAAGGAAAATGAAAAAAAAAATCGTGACGGAACATGGAGAGAAAGTAAGAGAAGAAAAGAACAAAATTGAAAATATCCGCAAAAGTTGAATGAAAATGAAAAGCAAAGAAAAAAGGAAAAAAAAGGAAAAAAAAACACGAGGGAACACGCTTAAAAATCCAGACAAATAAAAAAGAATAGAAAACTGAAAAAAAAACCGATAACATAATAACGGTAAAAAAAAAAAAAAAAAAAAAAAGTTAGAAGAAAAAAGGAAACGTCATCCCTACTCTCCCTCCTCCTCTCCCTCCTCTCCCCGCAGTCATGATAGCAGGAACCAAAATAAAAAAGTGGAAAAAGCCGATTACGAGGAGTGATGTGTAATAAAAAAATACTCGTAGATAATACCTCTCTCTCTCTCTCTCTCTCTCTCTCTCTCTCTCTCTCTCTCTCTCTCTCTCTCATTTCTCACAGTACAAACAGAATGCAATGATCTATTCTGACCTTGACCGAGCGATGAGTGAATTCAAAATGTGTGTGTGTGTGTGTGTGTGTGTGTGTGTGTGTGTGTGTGTGTGTGTGTGTGTGTGTGTGTGTGTGTGTGTGTGTGTGTGTGTGTGTGTAAATGATCCAGTATGCCTGAGGATGTAAACAAAAAGCAGAAAGGAAACAAAAATAAACGAAAGAGGGAGAACTGGAAGAAAAAAAAAAAAAAAGGGGGGGGAAGAGATAACGTGACGAAGGGAGATAAGAGGCAACCTTGTGGTGTACAGGACAGCACGACGACCTGCTGTGTTTACTACTACCGCAATACACCACCACCACCACCACCACCACCACTACTGGCCGGGTGAAAATTCTAGAACAGTCTTCCAACCAAAAGATATTGTTCACTTACTTTCCTAACTAATGTGTGGTTTTATCGACTCGTTTGTCTTACATGGATGTCTTTTATTATTATTTCATTATTTCATTATTATTATTATTATTATTATTATTATTATTATTATTATTATTATTATTATTATCATTATTATTTGAGTTTCTTATTTCTTCTTTAGTACTGTTCATTATATTTCATTTAACTTTATTAGCAATTTCTAGGAATATAACATCCTGCTATAGCTTTACAGTCTTTTATTTTTCGTCTTTTAAGTAATCTTGCGGGATTAACGACGTACATCTAATGAAACAACGTACTCGTACAGTGCTGTGTGTCGTGATATCAATTGCAATTTAACATTAGATTGGAAACTGGAGGCTATTAAATTTGAGATATGAAGGTTTGTGAATTGAAACTAAGAATAACCACTTGACAATGGAACAAATACCTGAATCCGAATCTTTTACTAATATTTCTACTACATAAATACCACCACCACCACCACCACCGCCACCGCCACCACCGCCACCACTACTGCTACTGAGAGCTGCTTACTGGCCACATTTGCCCCACAAAGCACGATGGCAGGGCACAGATAAGAGAACACTGCAGGAGAGAAGAAAAGGGAAAGAGGGAGAAAAGAAAAAGGAAAGAGAAAAGACTAAGGGACACGTAGGATGATGGTGATAAGGAGGAGGAGGAGGAGGGAGAAGAGAACAAAGAGGAAATATATCAGAAATGAGAAAGGAAATTAAAATGAAAACTAAAAGGACAATGAAAAGTGGGGAGAAACCGAGGGAGGAAAACAAGGTAAGATAAACGACGGAGGAGGAGGAGGAGGAGGAGGAGGAGGAGGAGGAGGAGGAGGAGGAGGAGGAGGAGGAGGAGGAGGAGGAGGAGGAAGAGGAGGAGGAGGAGGAGGAGGAGGAGGAGGAGGAGGAGGAGGAATTAAATTATTACAAACGATAACAAACTCACTAGTCTTGCGGCGTCTCTTGGGAATACCGTGGAGAGAGAGAGAGAGAGAGAGAGAGAGAGAGAGAGAGAGAGAGAGAGAGAGAGAGAGAGAGAGAGAGAGAGAGAGAGAGAGAGAGAGATCAGGAGGCGTGAGACGGACGTGTACCAGTGGACAATGACCAGGTGAGCAGGGACACACTAATTGGACAGGTAACTAATGAAGAAAGGGAGGAGGAGGTGAGGGAAGGTGACTGCGAGGTAATCAAGGGGGAAAGGGAGAGGGAGAAGGAGAGGGAGAAGGAGGGGACAAGGATAATGGAGGAGAGATGGAAAAATATAATGAGGAAGATGCATGTGAGCAAGAGAGAGAGAGAGAGAGAGAGAGAGAGAGAGAGAGAGAGAGAGAGAGAGAGAGAGAGAGAGAGAGAGAGAGAGAGAGAGAGAGAGAGAGAGAGAGAGAGAGAGAGAGAGAGAGAATCTAAAATCTTCCCCTTGTTCATCTTTCCCCTTCCAACGCCCCTTCCTGATCACCTTACACCTTCTCTCTCTCTCTCTCTCTCTCTCTCTCTCTCTCTCTCTCTCTCTCTCTCTCTCTCTCTCTCTCTCTCTCACCACACCTCAACCGCACGCCACTCTCTCCCTTCCAATACAGTGTTGTTGTTTCACAGTTACCGTTACAAATCCCTTTAGCTTCCCCTCTCTTCCGTATTGTCAAGTACTCTCTCTCTCTCTCTCTCTCTCTCTCTCTCTCTCTCTCTCTCTCTCTCTCTCTCTCTCTCTCTATGGCAATCCCCTTCCAAACAGACACATTTTCCTACTGCACCTCCTCTCCCTTCCATACGTTGCCCCCTTCCCCCTTCCCCTGTCACTCCCTGCTCCCTGCCATACCCCCCTTCCCCCTGCCACACCCTTCCAGCAGCGCCCTACCAAGTGACGCAATTTTATTTACTTCCTCACTTAATTAACAAGGTCAAACACGGTTGTGAGGTGAGGGGAGACTACGGGGAGGGAGGGGAGAGTGAGGGGAGAGAGTGAGGAGAAAAGGGAGAGAAAGGGGAGAGAAAGGGAGAAGGAAGCTTTTTTCTTTCTCATTCGTCACGGAGCCACAACATTCTCTCTCTCTCTCTCTCTCTCTCTCTCTCTCTCTCTCTCTCTCTCTCTCTCTCTCTCTCTCGTCATCACACCTCCACAAACACGTACAGAGTTATGTGGCTTTGTGTCTGTCTGAGTGTCTGTTTTGTTCCCTTTGTGTTAATATGCTGTGGTGTGTGTTGGAGACTTTGTTTGTTCCTCCTCCTCTTCTGTGGTCCACCTTTTTTCTCTCTCTCTCTCTCTCTCTCTCTCTCTCTCTCTCTCTCTCTCTCTCTCTCTCTCTCTCTCTCTGACAATTTTTTCTTTATTTGTAATTGCTAAATATCACAACTCTCATACCATTATTATTATTATTATTATTATTATTATTATTATTATTATTACACAAGGAACAAGCTATTCTTCTGGCCAATATTTTCTCTACCTTACCTATTGCCTAAGTGCTCGAGGAGGAGGAGGAGGAGGAGGAGGAGGAGGAGGAGGAGGAGGAGGAGGAGGAGGAGGAAGAGGACGCCGCCACATTGTCTGGACGCAAAACTCTGCAACGACGGAAGGAAGAAAAGATGGAGATAGAAAACAGAAAGCAGAAAGAATAGGAGGAAGAAATAATAACACGAAAAATCCTCAACGTAGGAAGGAAGAGAAAGAGAGAGAGAGAGAGAGAGAGAGAGAGAGAGAGAGAGAGAGAGAGAGAGAGAGAGAGAGAGAGAGAGAGAGAGAGAGAGAGAGAGAGAGAGAGAGCATTCTTCCAGATAAACTTGTGAAGGTATGCAAGAAGAAAGAAAATGAAGACAATAATGAAGGAAAAGAATGAAAAAAAGAATAAAAGAGAGGAAAGGCAAAATTTATAT
>NC_087187.1:6655000-6662500 GCF_035594125.1 Scylla paramamosain
CACTAATTAAAACATTGCACTAAGGCTGAAACGCATAATTGTGACCAGAACTTAACTGCAAAAAAGACATGAATTATCAAAGTATCTATTTCTGTTACGTCTTTCATGTTGTTCGTATCTTGATGAAATTTACCTGTTTGTTTTCCCATCTCACTCTCACTTCCTCTCATTCTCTCTCTCTCTCTTTTCTGCATCTACACACACCCGAGATATTTAGACACGTGTGAGAGGAAGGGGAAATAAATAATATAAACAGGCTTCCAGCAAAAAACATGATCCGTAAAGGTTTGTAAAGAACATCAACAGATAAACAAGAACAGGTGACAAGTGGTGATGAGAATAGAGGTCAAAGGAAAGGAATGATAAAAGGACTACGGTGTGCGAAAAGTAAACTGAATAAAACGTAACGAAGGGGAAATAATGAAGATAATGGAAAAAAAATGGTGTAGTAAAATAAGGAAGGACATACAGACATTAAAAAAAAAAAGAGGGTAACTTTCCATTCTCTCCACGTGACAACTGCTGGAGGGACTGTTAACCTAAAACTGAGGAAAATTGTAAAAGGAAGAAAAAGGTGCAAAGAATATACAGAAAAAAAAAATGTTAATAAATAAAACAAGTGGTAAAGGAGGAAAGTAAGGGAAGTCACTGATAATGAACTACAAAAAAATTAATGAAAGGAATTAAGAAAAGGAAATATATATGCAAAAATTATACAAAAAAGGAAATTACTGACAAATAAAGCAAATGATAATGGAGCAAAGGAGAAAAGTCACAAATATTGAAGTATAAAAAAATGAATAAAAAAAATGCAAAATAAAAAAAAGATGCAAAAAAGTATTAAAAAATGATAAAAAAAGATAAAGGAGCAAAAAAGGTCACTACCAATGAACTAAAAATATAATAAAAGGAAGTGGAGAATGATAAAAAAAAAAACTGCAAATTATGGAAAAACACTATCATGGACTGGAAAAAATGAAAACGTTAACAAATGATACTGACAGGATATAAAGACTTCATGAAAAAAGAGAGAAAAAAAAAGGAACACGATATTCACTTTATGTAAAAGCAACTGCGCCAACAACATGGAGGGATTATTGACATAACACTGAGAAGTAAAGAGTGGAGAGAGAAAAAAAAAAAAAAAAAAAACGTGCAAATAAAAATAAAGATGGAGGTGAAATCGAAATGGAAAAGACATACATGACATAAAATAGAACAAAGGAAAATAATGAAAAAAAAAAAATACTGCAGCAAGTTTCAGAAACATATAAATCATGAAAATAAAACTACGTAGGAACATAATTAAAATAAGAAAATAATAACACAGCAAATCTCGGAAAAAAATATAAATTATGTACAATATAACAACGAAGGAATATGTAATGCAAAAAAAAAAAAAAAATAAAGAAATAAATAAAATGCACCAAATTCCGGAGAGACTCAAAGGTGAACAGAGGAAGAGTGGAAGCAATACCGAGAAATGTTATTGAGACAGGAGGGGGGTGGAGAAGAAAAGTCAAATAGAAAAATAAACAAGAACGCTGTCTGTTGTGTCTGAACGCTGCAGTGACACCACCACTTTGATGGACGTGATCATCAAAGTGAAGGTGAAGTGTTGGGAGGAAAATATGCAGATTATGAAAAAATAAATAAATAAAAAAAATAAATAAATAAATAAATAAATAAATAAATAAATAAATAAATAATAAATAATAATAATAATAATTAATAAATAAATAAATAAATAATAATAATAAGTAAAAAAAATGATGATAGTATTAAAACCGCAATAACATCATCATCATCAACATCATCATTTCAGCCGCAAGGTCACTTAAGTGTACAAAAACGACATAAAAGACAAATACAAAACACCCAAGTAAAAAGAAAGCATACTATACAATAACAAACTCCACACACTGTCCAGCCTAACGGACTCCACGCCTAGGAGAGAAGGAAAACATTAAAGATGATAAGGAATAACAAACCTAACCTAATCTAACCAAACAACCAAACCAAACTTAACCTACCCTACTAAACAAATAAAACCTAACTTTACCAAACTTAACCAAACCTAACCTAACCAAACACTAACCTAATGTAATCAAACTTAACCTAACTAACCTAACCAAACTTAACCTAACCTAACCAAACCTAACCAAACTTAACCTAACCTAACCTAACTTAACCTAACCTAACTTAACCTAACCTAACCAAACTTAACCTAACCTAACCTAACTTAACCTAACCTAACTTAACCCAACCTAATCAAACTTAACCTAACGTAACCTAACCTAACGTAACCTAACCAAACCTTACTACACCTTACCTAACCAAACCTAAACAAAACAAAACCATACCAAAGCCTGACCTAAAATACAAGAGGTAACAAGTGAAGAATGTTCCATAAAACTAATGAGATCACTAATTTGCCTAGAAGCGGGTGAGGCACGACAAACAATAGTGCACTACTGACCTACATTGCGGAAATAGAGCGAAATAAAAAGAAAATAAAAAAATGTGCAAAACAGTAAAATCCTACGAAATAAAAAAAAACGTCCATGATAAAGAAGAAAAATAAGACTGCATAATACACGAAATTAATAATAAAAAGGGAGCAAAAAGGAAAGCTGAAAATATAAAAAAAAGGCAGAAAAACATGGCTAATTAACTGAGAGAGAGAGAGAGAGAGAGAGAGAGAGAGAGAGAGAGAGAGAGAGAGAGAGAGAGAGAGAGAGGGAGAATCAGGGGCACACCAAATATTCAGCAGCAGCATCGAGGGATCCCCACATTCCGGGTCGATTCGCCAGCCGCTGTAAATCTCCGGAATCGAACGTGGGGGTGCTGACTGAGACGCGAGACAAATCCAACCCCAGACACTATATTCTCTCTCTCTCTCTCTCTCTCTCTCTCTCTCTCTCTCTCTCTCTCTCTCTCTCTCTCTCTCTCTCTCTCTCGCCAACGTTGTCCTTTCATCCTATTTCTTCTCCTTCGCATACAAATACTTTTCTTTTCTTTTCTCTCTATTTCTCCTATTTTTCTCTTCTCTTCATTCATTACTTTTCTTTTTATTTGATTTGTCTTCCTTTCCCCCTTTCTATTTCACCATTTTCTTTTTCCTCTTTACATTTCGCTTTTATTGTATTTTCTTACGTCCTTATTTTTCTTCTCACTTTTTGCTTCTTTCTTTCTCTTAATATTTTGCTTTGGTGTTTTCTTCTTTTGGTGTTCTCAATTAATTATTTTCTCCCTTTGCCACTTTTATTTTTCCACAAGTTTTTTTTGTTTTATTTATTTATTATTTTTCTTCATTCTCGATTTACATAAATATACTCGTCAGTTTAATTTTTTTCCTTTTTTTTTTTTCTCTATGTACTATTTCACCACTTTTACTTTCGTCACTAAATTTGTATACTTCATTTTTTTTTTTTTAGTCTTCTTCCATTCATTCACTCTCCCTCATTTCATTTTCACTCTCCCTCATTTCATTTTTTCGTCTTTTCTTTCTCACGTCATATTTTTACTGTGCATGTTATTCCTTTCTTTCTCTTTCTCTTTCTTTCTTTCTTTCTTCCAAGTACATCTTTACTAACCACTTTAAACATTCTCTCTCTCTTTCTCTCTCTCTCTCTCTCTCTCTCTCTCCCTCTCTCTCTGGTCTAAGTGTTTTTTAACTTCTTCCCTTTTCTATCTCTTTCCTTCCTCAAAAACTACCTTTCCATAAACACATTACTTTTTCCTCCTTTCCTCCTTTTCCTTCGCGACAAATCTTCGACACACAGCAACTATTTTTTCCTCTGTTTCCTTCTCTCCGTCTCTCTCTATTTTCTGCCCCAGTAAAATCCTTCTCAGATGTCACAACTCCTATTCTTTACAAGTTTCTCACCTTTTCTTCCTTCTTCTCTTAAGCAAATAGTTAAAATATTACTCGAAAGCATTACAAACTCTCTCTCTCTCTCTCTCTCTCTCTCTCTCTCTCTCTCTCTCTGGCTTCCTATTCAATATTCTCGGTGATTTTCAGTTTATCAGTTTCTCTCTCTCTCTCTCTCTCTCTCTCTCTCTCTCTCTCTCTCTCTCTCTCTCTCTCTCTCTCTCTCTCTCTGGCTTCCTATTCAATATTCTCGGTGATTTTCAGTTTATCAGTTTCTCTCTCTCTCTCTCTCTCTCTCTCTCTCTCTCTCTCTCTCTCTCTCTCTCTGCCTTCCTATCTCAATGTTTTCAGTGATTTTCAGTTTATCAGTCTCTCTCTCTCTCTCTCTCTCTCTCTCTCTCTCTCTCTCTCTCTCTCTCTCTCTCTCTCTCTCTCTCTCTCTTTCTCCATATTTCATCTTGTCATTTCTCTTCACAAATCTTCTATTGTACGATTTTTTGTCACTTATTTCTGTTATTCTCTCTCTCTCTCTCTCTCTCTCTCTCTCTCTCTCTCTCTCTCTCTCTCTCTCTCTCTCTCTCTCTCTCTCTCTCTCTCTCACGCGTTTCTTCATATGATATTCCATTCACCATTTTCTCTTGACCCACTCTTCTTCTCCGACATTTTTCTTTCAATTATTTTCGTCTTCCAGGATTCCTCTCTTTCTCTCTCTCCCTCCCTTCTTTCTTCATCCACCTTTATTTTCTTGTCTTCTATTATTCCCTCACATTCTTCCATATTCGTCAACATCCACTCTTCCTCACATCTGCGTCCCATTTCTATTTCAATCACTTCAGTTCACACTTTTTATTTATTTTTTTCCTTCCTTCCTTCATTTATTCCTTCCTTCAGTCCATATTCTTTTCTCTCTCTCTCTCTCCCTCTGTGTGTGTGTGTGTGTGTGTGTGTGTGTGTGTGTGTGTGTGTGTGTGTGTGTGTTGGCGAGTGGGTGCAAGGAGAGAATTAAGCTACAAAACACAAAAAAATTTAAAAAAATATAAAAAAACACGTGTAATCATGAAAACCCAGAGAGAGAGAGAGAGAGAGAGAGAGAGAGAGAGAGAGAGAGAGAGAGAGAGAGAGAGAGAGAGAGAGAGAGAGAGAGAGAATTATAACAAGACGCACACGAGAAATTAAGGACCGGAAAACTGATGACGGAGGGGAGATGACGAAACATGGAAATGACACAGAATAAAAGAGAGAGAGAAGAAGAAACACGAATAAGAAGTGGAAGAATATAAGGAAAAAACATGAAGGAATGAAAAGCGAGACAAAAACGAGCAAATATGACATAGCGAGCGTCACCAACCGGAAATAAACAAGAAAAAGAAAGAAGGAAGCAGATGTATAAGATGAAGAAAGGGGAGGCAAACTGTAATATACGATGAATAGAAGAGAGAGAGAGAGAGAGAGAGAGAGAGAGAGAGAGAGAGAGAGAGAGAGAGAGAGAGAGAGAGAGAGAGAGAGAGAGAGAGAGAGAGAGAGAGAGAGAGAGAGAGAGAGAGAGAGAGTGTGTTAAAGGAGAAACGAGGAGAAAGATTGAATAGAAGGAAAGACTGAAATAAAAATAAAGACGACAAAAACAGAGAGAGAGAGAGAGAGAGAGAGAGAGAGAGAGAGAGAGAGAGAGAGAGAGAGAGAGAGAGAGGAGGAGGAGGAGAGAGAGAGAGAGAGAGAGAGAGAGAGAATGGAGGAGGAGGAAGAGGAAGAGGAAGAGGAGGAGGAGGAGGAGGAGGAGGAGGAGGAGGAGGAGGAGGAGGAGGAGGAGGAGGAGGAGGAGGAGGGGGGATACAGGTAACAGGTAACATATATTTCCAAAGCGAAGGAAGATCAATAAAGAAATACGACTACAGGTGAGAGAGAGAGAGAGAGAGAGAGAGAGAGAGAGAGAGAGAGAGAGAGAGAGAGAGAGAGAGAGAGAGAGAGAGAGAGAGAGAGAGAGAGAGAGAGAGAGAGAGGCGAGAAGGAGAGGCAGAGGGAAAGGTGAAGCTGGAACGAGTTTTTAATCCTATTTACGGAAGGTGACCCGTGTGTGTGTGTGTGTGTGTGTGTGTGTGTGTGTGTGTGTGTGTGTGTGTGTGTGTGTGTGTGTGTGTGTGTGTGTGTGTGTGTGTGTGTGTGTGTGTGTGTGTTACAACTAGAAGTTCAATTTACCTACCCTTGTTTTCCATCCTCCCTCTCTCCCTCTCTCTTCCTTCCCCCTTCCCCCTTCCGCCTCCTCCTCCTCCTCCTCCTCCAGCAGCAGTAATAGGCCTCTCCGTCTCCATATTGGACAGTGTCTGGGCCGGCCGTCCAAATATTGGGAAATGGCTCAGTGGGGAATGGTTTTACATGGTCACCCCTCACCCCCCCATTGCCTGCCTCTTCCTCTTCCTCTTCCTCTTCCTTCCTCATCACTGTGCGGCCTCTCTCTCTCCTCTTCTATTCCAGCCTCCTCCTCTTCCTTCACCATCACTGTTACCTCTCCTCCTCCTCCTCCTCTACCATTACTTCCTCCTCTTCCCCTTCGTTCTCCATCACTGCGCCATCTCTCTCTCTCTCTCTCTCTCTCTCTCTCTCTCTCTCTCTCTCTCTCTCTCTCTCTCTCTCTCTCTCTCTCTCTCTCTCTCTCCTTTACTCTTCTTCCTCTTTTTCATCACTACTATCTCTGTCTCCTCTTGCATTTTCTCCTTTTCTTCCTCTTCCTTCTACATTAGACCATCTGTTTCTCTCCTCCTCTTTAATTTCTTCCTTATATTTCTCTTCCTTTCCCTACATTGTATCACCTCCCCTTATCATTCCCTTCTATTATTTTTTTCTTTCTCTTTCATCTGTCTCTGTCCACCTACTCGTATTCTGCTCATTCTCTTCCTTTATCATGTTTCTTGCTCATCTCCTCTTCCCCTTCCTCTTGGTTTCCTATCCCTGGACATCATCTTTATCTTCTTTTTATTTATTACCATTTTCCTGCTTTTCTTTTGCTTCTTCTTATGTTTTTTTTTATATATTCAAAAAAATCTTGTTATTTTTTTCTGTATTTCTCGTCCTTCCTCTTTCTCCTCACCTCCTCTCCTCTTTCATTTCCTACTCCACTTCCTCTTTTTCTATCTATGCCACCTCCTCTTCCAATTTTTTCATTCCTTTTCCTTTTTTTTAATTTCCTTCTATTCTTCTTTCTTCTCCATCTCCTTTCCCATTTCCTTCGCTACTCCATCTTTCATCTTTTCCTCCTCTTGTCCTCGAGCTGTCCGTGTCAGAATCTTTTTCTTCTTTTATTATTATTTTTTTTCCTTCTTTCTTCTGCATCACAACACCACCTTCTTCTTCTTCCTCTTCTTTTTCCTCCTCTTCCATTTCTTCACGTCCTCCTCTTTTGCCTCGTCCTCTTCTGGTCTTGTGTCTATCTGTCTTTCCCTTGACATCATAATTTATCTTGCTGTTGTGTTTTTCTTATTTTTTGCTTGTCTTCTTTCTATCTCTCTTCATCGCCCACTCTTAGTTTTTCATCTCTCCTCACCTGTACGAGTATACCTTCTTTTCCATTTTTCTTTTCTAAGTTTATTCTCGTTCTCCTTTTCTTTATCCTCCTCCTTTCTTTTATTTTATTT
>NC_087187.1:6677500-6715000 GCF_035594125.1 Scylla paramamosain
AACCCCACGTTATTTACATTCCTGCTTCTCTCAGTAATTATTCCCTTCTATTTAAGTATACTGATCTCAATTTTTCTTTACCGTCTTCTTACATCACTGGTTGCTCCTTGTTTTCTTCTTAATATCTACATCTACTTGTTTTTATTTCCTTATTTATTTATCTCCTTCGCATCCTCTACTTATCATATATACCTACTTGTTTTATTTGTTTTTATTTATTTAATGGCGTCGACTTGTAACATCCTTTCTATTCTCCCCTACTTATTTCTTTCCCCAACTTATCTCCAATATATCTTTTTCTTTTATTTTACGCCGAGTTTTTCTCATCCCTATTTCCTATCCTGGTATTTTTTTTTCTTCTTCTTTACTTCCGCTCATACATACTTATTCAATTCCTTATACCACACAGTTCTTGCATCCTTGCTTCCTACACCGTTTATTTTTTCCTTCCACTTCTCATGTATGTTTATTCAATTTCTTACACCGCAGTTTTTACATCCTTACTTCCTACACCGCTTGTTCTCTCCTTCCACTTCTTGTACATGTTTATTCAATTTCTTACACCAAATAGTTTTCACATCCTTACTCCCTATACGCTATTTATTTACGCTGTGGTTCACTCCAACGTACGTTCAAGTTATTGCGACACACGGGCGTTAAAAAAAATATATATATATATATATATATATGCACATTGACAAATTCGATTCCCAATAGTTTTATTTTGCTGTCTGAACGATAAAAGAAAAAAAAAAACATACAAATAAAATATCTGGAGTGTTGCACGTATTTTCTGTTATGGTGGATTGAGGAGAGAGGGAGAAGGGAGGGACAGACAGAGAGAGAGAGAGAGAGAGAGAGAGAGAGAGAGAGAGAGAGAGAGAGAGAGAGAGAGAGAGAGAGAGAGAGAGTGCAAAGGCAACGAGCGAGTTGGAGTGAGGAGGGAACATTCCTTGCATGAGATATGTGAAGGTGTGATAGGTGAGGCATCTCTCTCTCTCTCTCTCTCTCTCTCTCTCTCTCTCTCTCTCTCTCTCTCTCTCTCTCTCTCTCTCTGGTAGGTAGTAAAACTTTTTATATTCCGACATATTTTCCTTCTACAAGTGTGTGTGTGTGTGTGTGTGTGTGTGTGTGTGTGTGTGTGTGTGTGTGTGTGTGTGTGTGTGTGTGTGTGTGTGTGTGTGTGTGTGTGTGTGTGTCATGCCCTCGACTTCATAAATCAAACACAAAGCGGGACACAGGAACATACTTGCTATAAAGAAAAAAATATTTAAAAAAAAAAAGGAAGTGAGAGAGGAAAAAAATGGAGAGAAAAAGGTTACTAGAATATTTTTCCTGGCGACTTTTATGCACCTTTGAAAAGTTTTAGATCCATCCTATTTCTTTCTCTTACTTTTTCATTCCTTACCACTCAATAATCCTTTTTTTTAATATTTTTTAACCCTTTTACCCCTGAGATCTTCTCTTACAGTTTTTATATATTTGTGTCTTTATTTATTTGTTTTTGTTTTAATTTTTATTTTCTTCAGATTCCCTTTCTCTTTTCTTTTTTTAATTCTGAGTGCCTTTCTGAATTTCTGTATATATATATTTTTTCCAATTTATTTTCCATTTGTGTGAAGAAACGAAAAAAAAAAAAAGCTGAACAAACGAATCAATCATAATTTTTTTCTCATCAAAACCTTCCATAAAACATTTCTTCAGGCAGCGAATCAATCTTATTTCTTCTCCTCTAACACTCACTTATCTATTTTCCCCGTGAGAAACTCTTTTAACTTGTATATAGTTTTTTCACCGTCTTTTTCTTTTCATGAGATCCTCCCATATATATTTTTTCTTAACCATCTTTTTTTTTTTTCTTGTTTTCATGAGATCTCCTAAACATTTATACAATTTCTTCTTGATAGTATAAAGGAAACTCAAAACACTTAGGAAATAGCATTAGAAAATAAAAGAAGATGCGAGAAGCCAGTCACAAGGCAGCCCCTGTACATGTATAACAAGGTAATCTATAACTTATGTATATCATCTGTCACGACCATCAACAAAGTTTTTTAATCTTTCAAACTTCCTTATAGATTCGACACTAACAGTATGATTATTAAGCTTATTCAAGTTTGGATTTTTTTTTTTTTTTTTTTTTTTTTTTTTTTTTATGTAGGAAGGATACTGGCCAAGGGCAACAAAAATCTAATAAAAAAAATGCCCACTGAAATGCCAGTCCCTAAAAGGGTCAAAGCAGTGGTCAAAAATTGGTGGATAAGTGTCTTGAAACCTCCCTCTTGAAGGAATTCAAGTCATAGGAAGGTGGAAATACAGAAGCAGGCAAGGAGTTCCAGAGTTTACCAGAGAAAGGGATGAATGATTGAGAATACTGGTTAACTCTTGCGTTAGAGAGGTGGACAGAATAGGAGTGAGAGAAAGAAGAAAGTCTTGTGCAGCGAGGCCGCGGAAGGAGGGGAGGCATGCAGTTAGCAAGATCAGAAGAGCAGTTAGCATGAAAATAGCGGTAGAAGACAGCTAGAGATGCAACATTGCGGCGGTGAGAGAGAGGCTGAAGACAGTCAGTTAGAGGAGAGGAGTTGATGAGACGAAAAGCTTTTGATTCCACCCTGTCTAGAACAGCAGTATGAGTGGAACCCCCCAGACATGTGAAGCATACTCCATACATGGACGGATAAGGCCCTTGTACAGAGTTAGCAGCTGCGGGGGTGAGAAAAACTGGCGGAGACGTCTCAGAACACCTAACTTCATGGAAGCTGTTTTAGCTAGAGATGAGATGTGAAGTTTCCAGTTCAGATTATAAGTAAAGGACAGACCGAGGATGTTCAGTGTAGAAGAGGGGGATAGTTGAGTGTCATTGAAGAAGAGGGGATAGTTGTCTGGAAGATTGTGTCGAGTTGATAGATGGAGGAATTGAGTTTTTGAGGCATTGAACAATACCAAGTTTGCTCTGCCCCAATCAGAAATTTTAGAAAGATCAGAAGTCAGGCGTTCTGTGGCTTCCCTGCGTGATATGTTTACCTCCTGAAGGGTTGGACGTCTATGAAAAGACGTGGAAAAGTGCAGGGTGGTATCATCAGCATAGGAGTGGATAGGACAAGAAGTTTGTTTTAGAAGATCATTAATGAATAATAAGAAGAGAGTGGGTGACAGGACAGAACCCTGAGGAACACCACTGTTAATAGATTTAGGAGAAGAACAGTGACCGTCTACCACAGCAGCAATAGAACGGTCAGAAAGGAAACTTGAGATGAAGTTACAGAGAGAAGGATAGAAACCGTAGGAGGGTAGTTTGGAAATCAAAGCTTTGTGCCAGACTCTATCAAAGGCTTTTGATATGTCCAAGGCAACAGCAAAAGTTTCACCAAAGTCTCTAAAAGAGGATGACCAAGACTCAGTAAGGAAAGCCAGAAGATCACCAGTCGAGCGGCCTTGACGGAACCCATACTGGCGATCAGATAGAAGGTTGTGAAGTGATAGATGTTTAAGAATCTTCCTGTTGAGGATAGATTCAAAAACTTTAGATAAGCAGGAAATTAAAGCAATAGGACGGTAGTTTGAGGGATTAGAGCGGTCACCCTTTTTAGGAACAGGTTGAATGTAGGCAAACTTCCAGCAAGAAGGAAAGGTAGATGTTGACAGACAGAGCTGAAAGAGTTTGACTAGGCAAGGTGCAAGCACGGAGGCACAGTTTCGGAGAACAATAGGAGGGACCCCATCAGGTCCATAAGCCTTCTGAGGGTTTAGGCCAGCAAGGGCATGGAAAACATCATTACGAAGAATTTTAATACGAGGCATGAAGTAGTCAGAGGGTGGAGGAGAGGGAGGAACAAGCCCAGAATCGTCCAAGGTAGAGTTTTTAGCAAAGGTTTGAGCAAAGAGTTCAGCTTTAGAAATAGATGTGATAGCAGTGGTGCCATCTGGTTGAAGTAGAGGAGGGAAAGAAGAAGAAGCAAAGTTATTGGAGATATTTTTGGCTAGATGCCAGAAATCACGAGGGGAGTTAGATCTTGAAAGGTTTTGACATTTTCTGTTAATGAAGGAGTTTTTGGCTAGTTGGAGAACAGACTTGGCATGGTTCCGGGCAGAAATATAAAGTGCATGAGATTCTGGTGAAGGAAGGCTTAAGTACCTTTTGTGGGCCACCTCTCTATCATGTATAGCACGAGAACAAGCTGTGTTAAACCAAGGTTTAGAAGGTTTAGGACGAGAAAAAGAGTGAGGAATGTACGCCTCCATGCCAGACACTATCACCTCTGTTATGCGCTCAGCACACAAAGACGGGTCTCTGACACGGAAGCAGTAGTCATTCCAAGGAAAATCAGCAAAATACCGCCTCAGGTCCCCCCAACTAGCAGAGGCAAAACGCCAGAGGCACCTTCGCTTAGGGGGATCCTGAGGAGGGATTGGAGTGATAGGACAAGATAAAGATATGAGATTGTGATCGGAGGAGCCCAACGGAGAAGAAAGGGTGACAGCATAAGCAGAAGGATTAGAGGTCAGGAAAAGGTCAAGAATGTTGGGCGTATCTCCAAGACGGTCAGGAATACGAGTAGGGTGTTGCACCAATTGCTCTAGGTCATGGAGGATAGCAAAGTTGTAGGCTAGTTCACCAGGATGGTCAGTGAAGGGAGAGGAAAGCCAAAGCTGGTGGTGAACATTGAAGTCTCCAAGAATGGAGATCTCTGCAAAAGGGAAGAGGGTCAGAATTATTCTCTTGACCTTTCTTCACGGACTGGGATCTCAAGTGGATCTCTTTTTCTTCGCTATTTTTGCTGCCCTACGTCAGAAAAAATAATAAATAAATAAACAAATAAATAAATATATATATATATATTATATATATATATATATATATATATATATATATATTATATATATATATATATATATATATATATATATATATATATATATATATATATATATATATATATATATATATATATATATATGTATATTATATATATAAACAATTTTGTCAAAAAACAATCCATTTCAGAACCAATTTCTTCCTATTTCTCATTTTCAAATTTTACTGTGAAACTTGAATCATTCTTTAATCTCTGTCTCTGTCTCTGTCTGTCTTTCTGTCTATCTCATGCAATGTTCACTTATCTATTTTTCCCATGACATGCTCTCTTAACTTCAATATATCTCGGCGCTATTTATTACATTGCCGGAACAAAAAAAGGTTCCCTCAGCGAGCGATCAGCGCACGGACACACTGCATCACGCTGTCACCGGCGCACACCATTACATCGTATTTACCGTCGTTAATATTCATGGCGCCGCTGCCTGCATGATCAGGGCGGTGCTCGGGGCGTATTTGCATGAAACAATGAGGCGAAGGTTAATGATAATCGCCTCGCTCAAATCACCTGGGCGCTGCTTTACAGAATAATAACAATACAGAATAAATCGTTGAATGTATACACCGCTGCCTACACTTAAATAATACATCACCTCACATTACACCACTCAGATAAAATGTAATGCTTATATGTAATGTCACTTCAAGAAATGCGACTTTTATAAGATAACAAATAAATGATATACCAGTCAACACATACCACCCATATATCGTCTCATCAACTCCTCTCCTCCAACTGTCTGTCTTCAGTCTCTTTCTCATCGCCGAAATGTTACTTCTTTTGTTGTCTTCTACCGCTATTTTCATGCCAATTTTCATCCTGCTAATTGCATGCCCCCTCCTCCCGCGGCCTCGCTGCACAAGACTTTCTTCTTTTTCTAACCTCTATTCTGTCCACCTCTCTAATGCAAGAGTTAACTAGTATTCTCAGTCATTCATCCCTTTCCCTGGTAAACTCTGGAACACCGTGCCTGCTTCTGTATTTCCACCTTTCTATGATTTTAGCTCTTCCAAGAGGAAGGTTTCAAGACACTTATTCTGTATTTCTGACTCTGTATGAGGACCGGCACCTCACTGGGCCTTTCTTTCTGTTGCAATTTTTGTTGACCTTGGCCGGTGCCCCTCTATATATATATATATATATATATATATATATATATATATATATATATATATATATATATATATATATATATATATATATATATATATATATATATATATATATATATATATATATATATATATATATATATATATATATATATATATATATATAAAGATCTTGAATAAAATACTACTTTAATAGTATACCACTTGAACAAAACTATACACCACTTAAGGAATGCTTACCACTTAAATTACAAAAAAGCTTCTTAAATAAATAAAGAAAATAAAAAATCAACAATCTACATACATACATTGATGAATGAGACCTAACACGTCAAAGAAGCATGTGAAGTACCCGAATAACCCTTTCACTGCCAATTAATCTTTCCCATTACCATCTGTTTCCAACCTTCGTTTAACACTTCCAATGATAGTCATTCTTAACCTTCAACTTTTAAAATAATTGAAAACGTACTTGTATAGTTTAGCAAAGATGATATTAACCTGATATTATTTTTTTTTTCCTTCTCTCTCTCTCTCTCTCTCTCTCTCTCTCTCTCTCTCTCTCTCTCTCTCTCTCTCTCTCTCTCTCTCTCTCTCTCTCTCTCTCGTCCATTCAAACATTTTACTATAGAGATCTCAACATTAGGAAAAGACGACTACAGTAATCCAAGGGTTAAAGAGCCCAGTCAGCCCCGTCAGGTCGCATCCCCGAGTGAGTGGTGCCGACCCCCATGCAGCCCGCCGATCACAAGTCACGAAGAGCAACACTTGTACTCGTGCCTGCCATGAAAGAAAGATTCCAAGTATTTACATCACAAAGACTGATTTGTAACCATTTGTGTCTGCTGTGCCGCTGTTAGATATGGACGCCCGGGACTGCTGCTACTGTTCCGTGTACTGTTACTACTACTACTACTACTACTACTACTACTACTACTACTACTACTACTGCAACTACTACTGGTGCTGCTGCTACTACTACTACTACTACTACTACTACTACTACTACTACTACTACTTCTACTGGGTGCAGCACAAGATGTTTTAGGAATGAGGACAAAGAGCGTTTGTTTGCTACTGATTAACTTCCTTGCCCTCAGGAAAGGTGGTCACCTCATTTCATCTATTTTCTTTCTTTCCTATAAAATTTCCTTCGTTTTTTTTCCTCTAACCCCGTAAGGTATTTCTTTCTGGCCTGTTTTTCCTGTACGGTTTATGTCGGAGGGAGTGGAGGGTGGGGAGAGAGCCTTCTGCTTTTCTGCCCTTTTCTACTATCACCTATGTAGTCTAAGGTCAGGTCACCTCGTGAGGACCGCAAGGCCTGCTGTGGCCTGTTTTTTCTATGTAACTCTATGTAACACTCTCTCTCTCTCTCTCTCTCTCTCTCTCTCTCTCTCTCTCTCTCTCTCTCTCTCTCTCTCTCACACACACACACACACACACACACATATATGCTTTATTCCAGTAACGTATTAAAGTGTTTCCACATGATGCGATATCACTGGGGAAGAAATCATAGTATGCACGCGTTGTGTCTTGTATGCCATTCAAGAGGCAGAGAGAGAGAGAGAGAGAGAGAGAGAGAGAGAGAGAGAGAGAGAGAGAGAGAGAGAGAGAGAGAGAGAGAGAGAGAGGCCGGTGACATGACTTGCTATTATTGGCAGCCAGCGTTTCATCATATCTAATATCAATCTCGCCATCAAACAACTTGAAAATGTTGTAATTTCCGAGCGAAAGGCTGACCTGCATTTCTCTTTAAAAATGCAGCTAACACCTCTGAGTGCGCAAAACACGAAAGATTTATCATTATTTGCATCAAGGAAAAATGTAATTGTCTGCAGAACGGGAAAAAAAAAATTCTACATCACGAAACATCTGCAATTTCTTTTTACTTCAATAAATAGGATTGTGATTTTCTGCTTAACCTTTCAGTGCGATATACAACAATTCACTGCAGTAGAGGCAATTTATGGAATCTCTATAAGCATCTGTAAGAATTAAGAGGACAAAATAGAATAGATTTTACAATTTCTGGTCAATACAATGTTTGGAGGTGGCTGTGGAGAGAGAGAGAGAGAGAGAGAGAGAGAGAGAGAGAGAGAGAGAGAGAGAGAGAGAGAGAGAGAGAGAGAGAGAGAGAGAGAGAGAGAGAAATGTTTCAGAGTGGCTAGTAATTAAGAAAAGATATACCACGTAGCAGTGAATGTGTCAGCATGACGCAAGGAAAGGTTTGTACATTCACATACCAGAGAGAAATATCTGTAATTCTCTCCATCGATAACAAAAACGTGTAACTCTCCACTACGTTTACACCAAGGGGTAAATCAGCATGACTATCTCCATCACAAATAAAAAAAAACAATAGTAATAACGACAGCTTACATCACGCCAGAGGGATGAGCAATGACCTACATCACAGAGGAAAGATTAGCATCGTATCTGCTTGGAGGGAAAATCGCAAAGTGTCCGTGCACCGCTCACGTGATGTGTTGTAATACACGCAGATTACTGAGGGACGCACGCTCCTCCTCACTGCAATTTGTCATTCGTTCTTTTCACTTTTCTCATCCTCTTGCATCACATTCTGCAACAGTGTGTACATCTAGTGTGTGTGTGTGTGTGTGTGTGTGTGTGTGTGTGTGTGTGTGTGTGTGTGTGTGTGTGTGTCTCTCTCTCTCTCTCTCTCTCTCTCTCTCTCTCTCTCTCTCTCTCTCTCTCTCTCTCTCTCTACAAACAGGTGGGAAAAAGGGTTGGTCTCAGCCGTGTGTTTAATCTCAGTCTTCCAAGGTGTGAGCGAGAAGCGAGAAACGAGGGAGCCGCCAGACCCTTCAAGATCTGGCAACACTGTGGAGGAGGAGGGAGAGCCGGGGAGAAAGAGGGGGAAGGAGGGGATAACAGATGCAGGTGATAGGGGAGGGTGAGGGACGTTAGGTGAAGGGCACGGTAATTTCTGACGTCACAGCATCAATTGGTGGTCTAAATGGATTTTTTTCCTCTCCTTTTTTTAATTTTTCCCCGCCGTCACGTAATTGCCTTATTAGCGGTGAACGCATTACCGGCGCCGCGAGATCAAGTGATTGACAATAATTCAGATAAACAACAAACTATAATGGGGGAGGGAAATAAGCTACGTCCATTATTTTTTTCACCAATTCAACTCGACGAAAACATTTGAAGAATTGGTTAACAGGTTATCAAAGACTTGTAGAATAGGTTAACAGGTTATCAAAGACTTATAGAATAGGTTAACATGTTATAAAAGGGAATAAACGGCTTAAAAATATATTAATAAAGCAGGAATATTGGCATTTCACTCTTGTTTTACCTACCTACCTATCTACACACACACACACACACACACACATACACAGCTTGCCTTGTGGCCTCACACAACACAACATAGCTTCCTCATGGCACCAACAAACACACACTCTGCAACAGACAAGCAACACAAACACGAGGAGTGAAGGCTCAAGGCACTGGTGGCTCCGTGGCGCTCCTCCAGGCGAGTGTGTATGTTTCGGCACGTAATAAAAGGAGGAGTATAGTGCTCGCCGCGCTTATTGCTTTAATCTGCAACATAAGTGTGTGCCGCCGCCATTCCTCCGACTCGCTAATTACAATGACACTCAGGAAGATACGGTGTGTGTGTGTGTGTGTGTGTGTGTGTAAGTATGTGTGTGAAATGAGCAGCGGTCTTCGAGACTTCACACTTCTCGAGCACTAGCAGACAACGATGACGTCAAACAGCGAGTGATGACGTAGAGAGAGAGAGAGAGAGAGAGAGAGAGAGAGAGAGAGAGAGAGAGAGAGAGAGAGAGAGAGAGAGAGAGAGAGAATATCAGATTTAAAACTTTTATCCACGGAGTATCTACATTTGTAAGAGAAACTTCTTCATGTTTTGGGTACAGTCTTCACACACACAAACACACACACACAGAGAGAGAGAGAGAGAGAGAGAGAGAGAGAGAGAGAGAGAGAGAGAGAGAGAGAGAGAGAGAGAGAGAGAGAGAGAGAGAGACCCAGTGAGGCATATTCCCAGCACACAATCATCGTGTTGACCAGAAGCCATGGGTGAGAGGACAGCCAGACAGCCGGACATCCTGACAGCCGTGCCATCCACCTCTCAGAAGCACCGCCATAATTCTCCGTTAAGCTCACCATTCCCTGCGTCCCTCCTAACACGCGCACGTCACCTCCATCACCCACACAACGAGCGCGAGGACCAGGAGGCGCCAGCTGTTTTGTATTGCCCACTAATTATGCCTGGGATGGTTCGGATGGTTATAATGGGTGGGGGAGTGGGGAGGGGACTCGTAAACTAGGTGTCTTAATCCCCCCCTCTCTCTCTCTCCCTCCCAGTCCTTCACTATAATCTGTCTCTGGCTCACGTAACAAGGGACGCGGCAATCGGGTTAGAGCAGTACTACGGGATCACAGGGACAGCCTCATCCTTTGTGTAAGATGTAATGTGTTTAGGGTCCGTGTTCTGAAGTGTCTTGTCTTGTCATCTTGCCTCCACTTGTACTGACAGGCTGCAGTGGGAGGTACTGGAGGTTTTCAAGGGTTTCAGTGGAGGGTACTGGGTTTTTTTCAAGGGTTTCAGTGGAGGGTACTGGGTTTTTTTTTCAAGGGTTTCAGTGGAGGGTACTGGGTTTTTCAAGGGTTTCAGTGGAGGGTACTGGGTTTTTCAAGGGTTTCAGTGGAGGGTACTGGGTTTTTCAAGGGTTTTTAGTGAAGATTACTGTTTTTTTCAAGGGTTTTGCTGGAAGTTATTGTTCGTTTTCAAAAGTGTTCTCATGATGGTAGTATTACTTTAGCGAGGTGTAGTGGATGCTGTTGGGGGTTCTAAAGGGTTCTCGTGGAAATTATCTGAAGGTTTTCAAGGGTGTTTTCATGATTCTAGTGATAGTTTTGTGGAGGTCATTATAAATCAAGAAAAAAAAATCAAAGTCGAATATCGTAGACATGCCAACTTCACGAAATAAACGGAGTAACATCAAAAACACCCACAATCACATACTTTAAGAAAAAAATAAATAAATAAATACACCATAATACACACACACACACACACACACACACACACACACACACACTTCTAACACACATAGATTTAAAGGGAGAAAAAAAAATAATAATCATATCTACACAAGCAAACCAAGAAAATAACAACAAATATCTTAATCCACATACTTGAAGATAAAAATATACATCATCACCATAAATACACAAATATACTGCAAGAAACAAAAAAAAAAAGGAAAATATAAATAACAGTGGGAACGCGTCTCCAGTTCCAGCAATACATTCCCAGCGCTTAATGAACTTGTGCTGCACACCTGGCGGGACTTGCTTTCACTCACCTGTATTCACTTGAACTCAGTCACATTTCCTTCACCTTTTTAACGGAGAAAACGAGGAGGAGGAGGAGGAGGAGGAGGAGGAGGAGGAGGAAGAGATGAATTTAGAATCACCTCACTCATGCGACTCGGCTACACTCACGTCTCTAATTGGATTTGTGTGATTTCCCGCTGAGCTCCTGCTGCTATTTGCTACACACACACACACACACACACACACACACACACACACACACACACACACACACACACACACACACACTTGCTTGCACATCTGAATGGGATTACACAGCTGTGGTGGTCTGGCCAGGGCTGGGAGAGTGACGTGTGTTGGGCTGCGGCGAGGCTGACAGACCATAGCTGTGTGTGTGTGTGTGTGTGTGTGTGTGTGTAGGGCAGACAAAGACACACCACTTAATTTATGACAGATCTGTGAAGTTTTGGCAGGTCTGTAAGTAGAAATGTATGAAATTGTATGAGTTTCGAATCTGATGCAGGTAATTTTCTTTTTTTTTTTTATGTGTGAAGCAAAGCGGGCGAGCACATGAGATAATGAAGGGAAGCCCTGCGATAACGCTTCCCGCCAAAAAGTGAAAAGAAAACATCTTCAACACGGGGGACAGTTTAGTTCTACACATGCCCTCATTCTCCCTTTGAAGCAGTTCTAGCTATAGGAAAGAAAAAAACAAAGCCAGAGAATTTCAGAGTTTACCAGTGAAAGGGATGAAAATTAAAGTACTGATTAGGAGAGAAATAAACAAAAAAAATGGGTAAATTCTGAACCTAACCCAATCTAACCAACCTTACCTAACAAGTGAAAGGGATGAAAAAGTGAAAATACTGATTAAGAGAGAGAGAGAGAGAGAAAAAAAAAAGTAAATTTTGACCCAAACCTAACCCAATCTAACCAACCTTACCTAACAAGTGAGAGGGATGAAAGAGTAAAAATGGTGATTAACTCTTGCATTAGTAACATGGACATTATAAGAATAAATACGTAGAAAGTCATGCAGCGAGGCCTCGGGAACGGGGAAGGCATGCAGTCAGGCAGTTTAGAAGAGCAATAAGGATGGAAATAACGGTAAAAGATGGCAAGAGCTGCAACACTGGCGGTGAGTGAGGGAGAGAGAGAGGCAGTCTGCTGGAGGACTTGATGGGGTGGAAAGCTTTCGACTCCACACACTGCTTGCTCAGGTTATGTGACACGACTTCAGGAATGAAAGGTATATACTCTCTCTCTCTCTCTCTCTCTCTCTCTCTCTCTCTCTCTCTCTCTCTCTCTCTCTCTCTCTCTCTCTCTCTCTCTCTCTCAATACAGATTTTTCATGTGTATTCTTATCTAAAATGTAAATATTTTTTATATGCTGGCTCTAATTACTCTCTCTCTCTCTCTCTCTCTCTCTCTCTCTCTCTCTCTCTCTCTCTCTCTCTCTCTCTCTCTCTCTCTCTTTCTGTACTTTTTAACGTTATTTCATCATATTTGAGAGATTATCATGTGTGTGTGTGTGTGTGTGTGTGTGTGTGTGTGTGTGTGTGTGTGTGTGTGTGTGTGTGTGTGTAGTATCACATTCCTGGGTTCATATATCTAATTACTATTTTTGTAAACTATCCTCGGTGGTTCGTGTCCTACCAGAGGGACTGCCGTGGGGTTAGGCTTAATTTGGATATGCAATTATTTGTTTTATATTTGGTTAGGCGAGGTTGGGTTGGGTTAGGATAGGTTAGGTTGGGTTGAGTTACGTTAGATTGGGTTAGGTTTTGTTTTGTTTTGTTTTGTTTTGTTTTGTTTGAGTTGGGGTTGTGTTGTGTTGTGTTGTGTTGTGTTGTGTTGTGTTGTGTTGCGTTGGGTTACGTTGAGTTGGGTTGGATTTTATTTTGCTGGGTTGGGTTGGATTAGATTAGGGTAGATTAAGTTAGGTTAGGGTTGATTAGAAGAGGCACGGTGATTAGAAGATTAAAAACGCTAGTTAGGAAAGATGTAGCAGTTACAGGACGAAGTTGTAGTTAAGGGAGTGTAAATATCAGGAGTTAGAATACTGTGAGTGCCAGTTAAGAGAGAAAAGGCAGTTAGGATACTGTGCATGTGATGGTAGTTAAGAGTGAAGTGGCAGTTAGGAAACTTAAGGCGCCAGTTAAGAGAGGTGCGGCAATTAAAAAATGTTTGTTAGTTGAGACGCTGTAAGATATAGTGCACATGATTTTGTTTTTATTTTATTTTCATTTATTTATTTATTTATTTGTTTTCATTCAAGAGGGGCTTTGACCAAGAGCAACAAAAAGGGTAAAAAAAAAAAAAGCCCACTGATCTGCCAGTCACCAAGGAGCAGTCAGGAAGGTAATACAAGACTATGAGGAAGACAGTCTTGAACAGTCTTGAAATGATGAAGGTACCACCACCACCACCACCACCACCACCACCACCACCAACAACAACAACAACAACAACAATCCATCAACACCACTTCTATCCCTGCCATCACCACTATCACCAATAACAAAAACACTCATCATCAGAAACACTTTAACTACAGCCACCACCACCACCATCATCACCACCACCACTACCACCACCACCACCAACAACAACAACAACAACATTTCACCATCAAGATCATCTCCAAGGAATAACGACCAGGGAAATGCAAAACACAAAAAAATCTGGGAGAAAAAAATCTTAGAATTACGTGGAAATCTATACACAAAAAAAAAAAAAAAGAAAAAAAAATTAATGTGGTGTGGATAACAAAAAAAATCACCTTACTATCAAGATGAAGGGGCGTACTCTGTCTCCCAGGATGCTTAATACAAGACTGCACTTAACACAACGCAACACAATGATATCGATCCATAACACTAATCAGGACACTGACTGGCAAACTATGTGTCGTGACCATCACCAAAGTGCGCTCCATAGTTTTCCTAGTCATGTGTTCTTCAGTGTGTCTCTTGGTAGGTCTACACCACGCTGATTACAAGGTCGGTGCGCCATCAGTGGCCTCACCAGCCTCTCTCCCACCTTCACTTCTTACTTTTTTCGCCACTCTTACTTTTCCGCTTTCTCTTCTCACCTTCGCTCTCATTTTCCCGTTTTCTCTTCTTCCCAGTTTTATCCTCTACTCTCACTCTTCTGTTTTCTCTTCCCGTCTTCCCAATTATTTAGGGTAACAAGTATTTCCTATTTGTGTCCTCCATCAAAAGATCCATTTTCTATGATACTTATCAAAGAGAATGACCACATTGTATGGGTAACTCTATCAATGTGGCAAGCTTCCTGCGTTTCGAAATTTTCATTTGATAAGTGCGATGTTGAGAAACGCCTTTCATAACATCGCCAGCAAAATAGTGATTGCTTCAAGATTTGTAAATACTATATTAAAGTGGTTGGTCATGACGATGTAGGCAAATATGTAGTAGTGGTAATAGTAGTAGTAGTAGTAGTAGTAGTAGTAGTAGTAGTAGTAGTAGTAGTAGTAGTAGTAGTAGTAGTAGTAGTAGTAGTAGTAGTAGTAGTAGTAGTACGTAAAACGCTCAAACAAATCTCTCTCTCTCTCTCTCTCTCTCTCTCTCTCTCTCTCTCTCTCTCTCTCTCTCTCTCATAAGCACTCCTGACATCCCACTCACATGCAATTAGTCTTTTTTCTTTCCAAACGCCCAAGTCAATCACGCCAGTACATGCTATTCCATCACATCATCAACACTTTCTCTCTCTCTCTCTCTCTCTCTCTCTCTCTCTCTCTCTCTCTCTCTCTCTCTCTCTCTCTCTCAGGAAACAGATTATATAAGTGACAATGACCTCACAAAAAAATGTAATATTCCAAAACATTCTGGCAACATTTTTTATTTTATTTTGAGAGAGAGAGAGAGAGAGAGAGAGAGAGAGAGAGAGAGAGAGAGAGAGAGAGAGAGAGAGAGAGAGAGAGAGAGAGAGAATTCCAACCCTGTCTGCCACCCTAACTGCAGTCTATTATTTGCATCCAGTCCCAGATGAAGTGGTAAGCATTGCCAGCGTAAACAGATTGACGTTTAAGGGAAGTTTGGTCCAAGCGTCAATGAAGTCAGAATAACTTGAAGGAATCTGAACTAACTCGGTATAGTAAGTTGTGTCAGACCTTCTGTGCCCACGCGTGTCTGATTCCCCTGCGTGTTGTGACGGGCGGGAGGAAGGGAGTGATAGTAAAGGAGGGAGTTAGAGAGAGAGAGAGAGAGAGAGAGAGAGAGAGAGAGAGAGAGAGAGAGAGAGAGAGAGAGAGAGAGAGAGAGAGAGAGAGAGAGAGATGAAGTGATGATTGACAAATGGAAATGAGGAAACGCACAAAAAGGCAGACAAACGGACGAAAAAAAGGCTTCGTATATGTAAATAGTTATGGCAACCATCATATTATGACATTATATATATATATATATATATATATATATATATATATATATATATATATATATATATATATATATATATATATATATATATACTGATAGTTACCACCTGAAATTTGACAGAAGAAACCGCTAAGCCTGAGGATTAACAGCTTGGCCTGGTGGAAAGAGCCATGACCACCGCCTGGTGATTCCACATCCACCCACTCACTCACTCTTCGCTCGTTTCGTCCTTCACTCATTCACTCAATAGATTATTCAACCATTCAAACACACACACACACACACACACACACACACACACACACACACACACACACACACACACACACACACACACACACACACACACACACACACACACACACACACACACACACACACACACACACATACACACACACACACACTAGTTCTTTCCTGATGACGTCACATCTAATGACGTCACAGGGTCCGTTATTTACGTAGTCGTTTCATTTTTAAAATCGCCCCAAGATAAAAGCCAGCTAGACTCGATTGGTTTACATATTCTGACTTGCCACATACCATAACTAACACCGTCAGTATCAAAATATTTCAAACCTGAATAACAGCAAAGAGATATCAATAAATATTTTGAACTATTTTCGGAACCTTGCCGCCATTAAAACCATTGAAAAGTCCACCCATTCTGGTTTAACAAGAATAAAAAAAATAAATAAATAAAAAAATCATGAATTATTTTTTTAAAAATTTAAAGTTACTTTGAAGCTGAAATAAATAATTTGCTGGAAAAAAGTTGAAAAATGTTGGAACCTTGGGAGGATTAAAACCACTGAAAAGTCTGGTATTTCTTGATAAGAAGTCCGCTCCCATTTCCATCCCCCCTAAACAAGTTTTGGGGCCTGTGGGGAATCGGGGGTTTTAGGGGGGATGAAAAATAAGTGAAATAAGGGCGTTCAAAATCTAAGGAAATTTACCTTAATATTTCGAATTTCCCTAACCTATCCCAGACCCTAGACACCTCCGCCCGGCGCTTGGACGTTAACCTAACCTAGCATAACCTAACCTAGCCGGTTAGGGCCGCGTCCCCACCCCCTCTCCGCTGGACGCCCTTCCCTAGGAAATTAACTTAACCTAACCTAACCTAACCTAACCTAGCATAACCTAACCTAACGAGTGACCTCATAAATTACACTGTTATGCCTTACCAGTGTGGTGTGAAGATTCTCAGGACGATGGAGGTGGGGTACAGTTTGGCGGCTTCTTTAATAATCACATGGAACCTCTTCCTTACGTCTGTACATCGTATCTTAACCATTGCTGTTGCTAAATATTTCACATAGTGACTTTTTTCCAGCACTGTTCGCTTCACCTCCCTCCACTGGGTAGCCATAGTAACAAATGACAGTGAGCCTCTGTCATAACGCCTGACACGTCTCTAAAACAAATAAAAAGTGTAACTGAACCTACAGTGGAAATTTGTAATTGGCGGCCTCAGGAATGGCCTCACGAGTGGCAGCGCATGATTGGAGGGATCAGCTGTATAGATACCATGAAATCCTAATATGCCGCTACCCACAAATCCCAGTTATAAACAAAAGAAAATAATTTCAATGTTTACTCTTGACTGGTGCAGAGCTCGCTGGGCTTAGAAAATATCTAATTTCTCCACACTCTCGAATGCTATTATAGCCATAACAGACACGTGCCCCGCAATTTATTTTACGTTTACGGCAAGGTCACCGAACCTTCTACATAACATGTGAGTTTCGTGCTTGTATGTAACACGGGCGTGATATCCACTTTAACCAAAAGTCCATCCAATTTGAATTAATAAGAATTAAAAAAATACTTAAAAAATTACGCATTTTTTTAAAAACAATTCAAAGTTAGTTAAAAACTGAAACAAAACATCAAATAATCCAATCTTAACAAAGCTATAAATCACTCTAACCTTAACTGGAATAATAAACACTTTATAAACCATGAACATTTTTTAGAAATAATAAAAACTGAAGTAGAGGCTAAAAAAAAAAAAAAAAAAGAGTCACTTACAGGGTCCTGAAAGAAAAGGTGCCAAATCTGGCTAGACTCTGACAAAATCATCATGGCCGCCGCTCGACCTCAGTTGAAACATTGCCGGCACTCCACATTACTCATTATTTGGGGTCATTTTGGAGGTTGCTTATTTGTTTTCAGGATTAATTTTGGCTGTGTGTGTGTGTGTGTGTGTGTGTGTGTGTGTGTGTGTGTGTGTGTGTGTGTGTGTGTGTGTGTGTGTGTGTGTGTGTGTGTGTGTGTGTGTGTGTGTGTGTCCCACTACTCCAAGATAGATCATCTTATCCAGCATTCTCTTTCCTTCTCCCATCTGCTCATCCTACCTCCCTCCCCGCCCGGATCATCCCACTCCGCTCCTCTCTTTCCTCTCCTTTACCTGAGTGTGTGTGTGTGTGTGTGTGTGTGTGTGTAACTGTACCAACACGTCTCGCAGTAAAATTCACACATCTTATTCCACCTGGTCACTTTGACAGCAAGATTCAAATTGAAATCCACCTCGTACCTGAAAACCTGCTAAAGATGGTTCACGGTTCCCGCCTGTCTACCCGGTAACGTGCCTGTCTCGGCATTGGCCAGAAATACAGAAGCTAATAACTATTGGCGGAAAAGACCGTGACGACACTTACGTCATCACACGTCATGGACTGAGCATGCGCAATACACTGTCTGTCACACACACACACACACACACGACGGTAAGCTTTTTATTTTTCATTTCATTTCCTAGTATGCCCAGCAATGTATGGCCCGTATTCACGAAGCAGTTCTAGCGAGTCTTAGCTGTGAAACGTATCACAGGGAGGAAAAATTGGTGCATCTTGATCATAAACTGCGCGCGTCTGTCATAAATCCGCGCGGTTAATAAGGCTGGGTAGCGGCTAATGACGGACACTGCCACTGGGGAGATGGTAGGCAGATGAGTATATGGATATGTGTAAATGGGTGGTTGGGTGAACTGTTGTGTAGATGGATAGATGGATGCGTGGGTGGATGGGTGAGGAAATGGGCAGGTGGATGGGTGAGTGGGTAGTTGGATGGATGGGTGGAAGAACTGGTGTGTGGATGCATATTTAGATGGGTGGATAGATGGGTAAGTTTGTGGATCGCTGAGTGGCAGGCTGAGTGAAGGGTGTAGGTGACAGGGTGTGTGGATGAAGTGTAGATGGTGGGTTTGTTGCAGATGAGTAAATGGGTGGATGGATGGAAAAGTGGTTGGGTGGATGAGTATGAATGAGTGATTAGGTTGGTGGAGGGTCAGTGGACAATGGACAGATGGGTGGATGGATTAATGAGTGGTTGCGGTTGTGGATGGGTAGATGAATGTGCAGTGGATGGCAGGGTGGACGGGCCGGCAGGCGGACATTTAGGTGGATGTGGTTGAGATAAGAGATGGGTGAGTGTGGATGGGTGAGTGGGTTAGCAGGTAGGAAATGAGTGGATGGATGGGAGGGTGAGGCAGCAGGTAGTGAGCGGTGGGTGGATGGGTGGATGTGGTGAAGTGGGTGGCTGGATGGGTGGACTAATGGAGATGGGTGGGTAGGTGAGTCGTGGGATAGAAGGATGGGCTGGCTAATTGGGTAGATATGGTTGAATGGTTGATTGAATAGTGGATGTTAGGCAAGTATTGGATGGCTTGGTGAACATTGTATTGTATTGTATTGTATTGTAGGGACATTATAGGGACCGAGTGTTTTGGGTACTAAGTGTCACGAGGACAGGGAGGAGAGAGTCACAGGAGAGAGGGAGTCACAGGAGGGAGGGAGGGGGGAACTTCGCCATTGATCCTCATCGCTTCATTAGTCAACTCAGTCAAGAAAGAGAGTATGAATGTTCTGTTTCCTGATGGTGTTATTTGGTCTCTCTCTCTCTCTCTCTCTCTCTCTCTCTCTCTCTCTCTCTCTCTCTCTCTCTCTCTCTCTCTCTCTCTCTCTCATATTCTCCTCTTTTTTCCTGTTTATTTATTTATTTACTTTTCATGTATGTATTCCATGTTCATTTCGTATTTTTCTCATTTTATTCATTTTCCTTTTTTTATCAAACTCTCTCTCTCTCTCTCTCTCTCTCTCTCTCTCTCTCTCTCTCTCTCTCTCTCTCTCTCTCTCTCTAGGACATTATTTTTTATGAACACATCTTAAAAGGCCAATGAAATATCAAATATAAAGTATACATTCTCTCTCTCTCTCTCTCTCTCTCTCTCTCTCTCTCTCTCTCTCTCTCTCTCTCTCTCTCTCTCTCTCTCTCTCTCTCTCTCTCTCTCTCTCTCTCTCTCCCCTCACCTTTCCTAATTCCACTCAGGTGACACTCTCCTCCCCTCACACCCCTCACGCAATTCAACTCTCCCCTAACTCACCTTCACTCCTCTCCCTCATCCTTGCTTCCCTCATTCATTCACTTATTCACTGCCACCGTACACATTGCTTATCTCTTATCTCCTCCCCTTCTCTCCTCATACTCTCTCGGCCCCTTATTTTCCGCTTTTACGAGTACTTTAACTCTCTCTCTCTCTCTCTCTCTCTCTCTCTCTCTCTCTCTCTCTCTCTCTCTCTCTCTCTCTCTCTCTCTCTCTCTCTCTCTCTCTCTCTCCCCTGCACTACATAAAACACATGAAACACTTGCAGTTCTGAAGTAACGCAACACGGGCGGTAAAACGGACTCTCTCTCTCCCGCTTAACATTCCGGCATCAATTACTCATCAAAATGGCGTCATTCAGCGCAACACCAACCTTTACCCACCTTGCTATTGCGCTGTGTGTTCATTGGAGGTTATTTGCGCGCTACAACACACGCAAAAAGGGCAGTGTACCTTTTCCAGCTTCACATCAAGGTGGGAATGCTCGGTCACCTGATGTGGGTAACTGCTTAGAGTATTCTTTTACTTGTTAACGTGTCTTCTTTCTACACACACACACACACACACACACACACACACACACACACACACACACACACACACACACACAGTTAGCCAGTTTGATCCGCTCCTTGTTTAGTTTGGAAGCACATCAGAATTCTTCCTTTCTCATAGTTGGTGTTAAAATGTGTGGATTTTTTTTTTTATATATATTTCTGGTCGAATTATATTTTCCTATGAGGTATGAGTTGAAAATACACACTTTTCGATAAAACTAAGCAACACTTCAATTCGTTTCATGTAGATTCGCAAATAGTAGCAAATAAGAATGTGAAAATAAATCAATAAAAAACAGCATCAAAGTAGGTATGTTTTCTAACACTGATGGTGTATTCTAGTGTTTGGGATCAGTGTTGTAAAGGAACTGTCACTTGTAGGTCTACTGGCTTCTTGTACTTACACTTCTTTTATGTTCGTATGCCACCCTCCCAGCAGTGAAGGAATGAATGCCACAATGAAAGACAGAAAAATACAATGACATAACACTCTGGTAAGGAACAGCACTTGCAATGACAACCATAAAGCAACATGTGGGTAAACACGTAGCTGTCATTGAGGGCAACAAAAAAAAAAAGGCTTAAAAGAAGGCCCCACTAAAGGTGACAGCCCCCAGAGAGAGGTCAAAAGGATTATCCAAAATTATACGCGAAAGTTTCCTTCATTTTTGTGTTGATTTTGTGCACCTGAACACTGAGCCACGCTACATTTCCTCTTGGACATTCTTCCTCCCTTTCCTCCTACTGATATTTTCTCTCCCCTGACAGATTTGTTCCTGGACATAATACTCTGTGGACATTTACCCGTGGAAATATTGAATAACACTGTGTTGTGGTGAGATACTGATTGATACCATTATTGTTTATGTGCTATGTTACGTCAGATTAAGTTCATGAGTGAAAAGATACGAAAGAGAAAAGATAAAAATGTCTGGAAGGGAAACGAGTCCACGGAGAAGTAAATTAGGAGCGTAAACTAATGACCTGAGGGGGAAAAAAAGTCTCAAGGGAAAATGTCAAGGGAGGAACAAGTCACAAGGGGAAATATCTGGAGAGGAAAAATATCCAAGAGAGAGGAATAAGTCAAGCAGGAAACTGTCTAAAGAGAGACAATGTCCAGGGGGAATGAGTCAGGGGAGTTTAAGGCCCAGAAGGTGGAAATAGCCGGAGGTGAGGAGGGGAAAAGGTCAGGGTGGGTAATGTCAGGAAAGGAAAAATGCCCGAGGAAAATAAGCCACATTACCCACACACACCCACACTGGAGACCACATGACGCGATGCCACACTCTCAACAGGTGACAAAGGAACACAACGGAAAAACGCACAGCAGCACACACGTTGGCCCTCACGAGACTGGCTGATAACTACATATTCTCTAATCTAAGTAAGGTGATTAAAGGAGATAGCAAGATAGAGTGGTAGATGAATGAAATAAACTTAATGATCTCGATATTAGCGCAAGTCAATAGGAAGCTTTACAAAATTACATGAATTTCTGAATAGAGATGCCAGGTGAGTAAAGGTGTAATATTAAGCTTTATACTGAACCTGACACGTGGAGGTCTGCTGGCTTCTTGTGGCTTCCTTGTGTCCTTATCTTCTCATTTCCCTTCCCGGTACTTCTGTGGGTGACTTATTTCCTTCCCGTGGCTCCCTTATGCTTTTATGTCTCTATCTTGCTTTCCTTCTCAGTACTTTCGTCAGTGGTATTAATCTTGCGGCTGCCTTACTTTTCTCGTACTTCCCCTCGTATATTCTTATTTCCCTTCCGTGGTACTGCTGTGGATGATATTATTTATCTTGCTGACGGGCGAGGTGCGTCAACAGGTTAGTTTACGAGGTAATTAAGCAACCTCCTCATTTACCTTTCCCTCGGGACCCTAAACTAATGAGTAATGATAACAGTAACGACCCAAGCTGGCTGGTCTTAATCACCAGTATTTCGAAACATAAGAGATTTCTGGGAATAAATGTTACAATCCTCTAACCAACGTATATCTTAATGACCTCTGCTGGTTAATCTTTTATGCAACGTGAATATCTGACAGTGTTGAAGGATTCTCAGTGATTTAAATAAAATATTCTAACTAGTGTCTGTTTGCTGATATTTGTGGTAAATATGGTGAAAATTATGATGTGTAAGTAGCATTTCCAAACATAAGGAACGAGAGAGAGAGAGAGAGAGAGAGAGAGAGAGAGAGAGAGAGAGAGAGAGAGAGAGAGAGAGAGAGAGAGAGAGAGAGAGAGAGAGAGAGAGAGAGAGAGAGAGAGAGAGAGAGAGAGAATGACAAATGATAGCGCTGGATTAAGTGTTCTTGTTTCTCTTATCTTTTCTTTTATTTAGTTATTGATCGTTACCTTTTTCTTTGGCTCCACCTCGTCCCCTTTGTTTACTGCGGCGTCAGGTGATAATGGCGGGATTACTAAGAGAAGCATACGAGGTGGTGATGCTGTAGTATTTGTCCTTGGTTCATTATTTATTCATTTTTGTAATCTATGACGGGTTACAATGGGACTTTTGTTTTACCTGTTGTTTTTACGTATGACTGTTTCTGGTTAAGGGCAACGAAAAAAAGGTGAAGGCAAGGCCCACTGAAGCTGCAAGTCCCAAAAGAAAATAGTCAACAAGAATATTTAAAATTTACAGTGAAGTGCCTTGAAATATGCTGTCCTGTTATTTTAAAACAGTTAAGAATATAAGAAAATAAGGGAAGCTGCAGGAAGCCATCAGGCCTACACGTGGCAGTCCCTGCATGAAACACACCGACCTATTTCCACTTATCATCCCCATCCACAAATTGGTGTAATCTTCTTTAAAAGCTCTCTAATGACTCAGCACTAACAATCTGATTGCTGAGTCCATTCCATTCGTCCGCCACTCTATTTGAGAACCAATTCCTTCCTATCTCTTTCATGAACCTAAATATTTCCAGCTTGAATCTATTATTTCTTGCTCTACCCTGATAAGAGATAATATCTTTATAAGAGATAACGTTATAATTTGTCTTCGTTTATTATATTTTACTGTCTCGTTACCTTGAAATAATATAAGATAATATAATTTGTTAACGTTTTGTTACAGTTCTGCCATCGCCTTGCCTTTAAATCATGAGACAATGTTGCAATTTATTCTCATTTATTATAATTTTGCCACCTCGTTACCTTGAAATGGTAAGATGATGATTTGTTTTCGTTTCATCACAATTTTACCACCTCGTTACCTAGAGGGAATAAAGAAAAATCCAATAATGTTCTTGTTTCATCATAATGTTGCTGTCTCGTTACCTTGAAATGATAATGTTATGATTTGTTCTCGTTACCGTTAAATGATGACGTAATGTAATTTGTTGTCGTTCATTATAATTCTACCATCTCGTTACCTGGAAATGAGAAGAGGCAATGCTCTAATGTGATCCTGTCTATACTATACCTGTTTATCTCGTTTCACCTCATGCCTCGTTATCTTGAAACAAAAAACTCATGAGACTGTTCAATTTTTTTCTATTCTATCATCTCGTTTTATCTCATGTCTCCTTATCATGAAAAAAAAAGAGACTACTTAACTTTTTCTATTTTTTTATCTATTAATTATTTTTTTTTACTACCTTATCATTTTGGTTATCGCGTTTCAAAATTTCGCTTATTCTCCTCTCTTCTTTTATGGAACATAGGTTACGCTAGGTTTTGAGCTTAGGACAGGCTAAGTTACGTTAGGAGGTTAGAGGTTTAGGTTAGGTTAGGTTAGGTTAGGTTAGATAAGGTGAGGTTAGTTAGGTTAGGTTAGGTTGGGTTAGGTTAGGTTAGGTTAGATAAACTGAGGTTAAGTTAGGTTAGGTTGGGTTAGGTTAGGTGGTTAGAAGATTAAGTTAAGTTAGGTTAGGTGAGGTTTTGGTTAGAAAGTAAGAAGATTAGGTTAGGTTAAGTGTTTAGATTAGGTTAGGTTAGATTGGTTTAGGTTAAATTAGTTAGGTTAGGTTAGGTGAAGAGTTTTGAAGGTTAGATTAGGTAAAGTTAAGTTAGGTTAGGTTAGGTCAGAACACGCAAGCACGTTACCACCAAAACTTAATTGCTTGCTGGCTAAGTGAGGGGATTTCAGCCCTTGGTGTATCTAATCCCCCTTTCAAGTGCAGAAGATGAATGAATAATTAAATGAATAAATAAATGAATAAATAAAGTATTGTTATTATATTTTATCATTATATTCAAGGCAGTTATTTGAATCTGACCGGCGATGGTGGTGGTGGTGGTGGTGGTGGTGGTGGTGGTGGTGGTGGTGATGATGATGATGATGATGGTGATGATGATGATGATGATGATGATGATGATGATGATGATGGTGATGATGATGATGATGATGATGTTGGTGGTGGTGGTGGTGGTGATGGTGGTGGAAACTAATACTGTTCATGTTATTCAGTTCAGAAGAACCACAACAAAAAACAATAAAAAAAACTAAACAACGATATGGAAGAAAAAAATACATCACCAAAAACAAATAAAAAAATAAATAAACACATAAAAATACACAAAGAAAAGGAAAAGAAACATAAGACGGGACAGGATAAAAAAAGAAAAAAAGATGAAAAAGAAAAAAAAAAAAGAAAGAAAAGACACAAGAGAAAGAAAAAAAATCACTGAAACAAGAGATTGGAATAAGTCCTTCCCCTGTCCCCTTCCCTCCCATCCCACCCCATCCCTCCCACGAGCGTAGCCGACGGGAGTAGCACTGCCGCCTGACCAGCGACGCACCGCATGGCACTGCACGTAAAGGGGGGAGGGGAGGCACGTGATAGTAGCCCCTGATTGGCCGTGCCGCGGGGAGGTGGAAGGGGCTAGGGGAGGTTTAAGAGCCAATAGAAACGCAGCATAACCGTGCCATTCTGGAACGCGCGCGCTTAATTAAAAACTTATCCCGCGCAAAATGAACGCGGCATTTGTTGTATTGAGTCACTCTGGCACACCTGCAAAGTTTCCTTAATTACCTGCCGGGAACGCTACAGGTGCGCCTCCTCAAGGGAAGCACAGGGAATTTGAGGTGGAAATTAACTGTGTGTAAGCACTGCCTTGTGTGTGTGTGTGTGTGTGTGTGTGTGTGTGTGTGTGTGTGTGTGTGTGTGTGTGTGTGTGTGTGTGTGTGTGTGTGTGTGTGTGCTTTCTATTCTAGGACACGAATGAAAAAAAGGAAAACATTATTCGAGTGTGTGTGTGTGTGTGTGTGTGTGTGTGTGTGTGTGTGTGTGTGTGTGTGTGTGTGTGTGTGTGTGTGTGTGTGTGTGTGTGTGTGTGTGTGTGTGTGTGTGTGTGTGTGTGTGTGTGTGTGTGTGTGTGTGTGTGTATGCTTTCTATTATAGAACATGAATGAAAAAAAAAAGAAAACATCATTATTCGAGTGTGTGTGTGTGTGTGTGTGTGTGTGTGTGTGTGTGTGTGTGTGTGTGTGTGTGTGTGTGTGTGTGTGTGTGTGTGTGTGTGTGTGTGTGTGTGTGTGTGTGTGTGTGTGTGTGTGATCATGACCAGCATCTCTGCACCCTATCAGCATGCCGGTCAGTGTGTTTGCGTTAGTGTCACCTGTCGGCTCACCTGTTTCTGGTCCTGCATCAAAACCTCCCTTCTATTAATCCACACACACAACTTTAACACTCCACGCACCGCAACCCCCAGGCTTCTATCCTCACGCTTCACTCCTTGTCTTCACACCTGCCGCCTCACCTCATAAGGGCGGGAAGAAGCCATTGAAGCCTCACTCCCCGCTGCTTCCCTCCCCAAGCCTCCGGGCGGGGCGGGAGGAGGCGCAGCGACGCACTTCTAACTTTGTAATTCGCCGGTAATAAAGTGACAGAATTAGTTCATAAAAGTGGATGGTTATCACGCGACGCCGCCATCACTAAGGCCGCCGCCCGATGACGCTTCGTTACTGCCGCCACGCCGCCCTTGTGTTTATCCGCCTGTCTGTCCATCTGTCTCTCTGCTAGTCCATCTATATGTCTATCCGTCTATCTATTTGTCGGTCTGTATGTCTGCTTCTCCACCTCTCTGTCTATTTATCTCTGTCCCCCCTGTTTATTTGTTCACTGGTTTCTCTTCCTATATATTTATGTCCATAAGCTTGTCCATCTCTTTGTTTGTTTATATGTCTAAGTATTTGTCCATTTGTATTTGTTTATCTGTATCTCTTTCTATTTGTTCATCTCTGTCTGTCGATTTGTATATACACCTGTCTGCTTGTATATTTGTGTACATACCTATCTGTCTCTATCTCCTTGTCTGTTTATTCGGCTCTCTTTCTGCATTTCTCCCTATCTGTCTACATACGTCAATCTCTATCTAAATACATCTGCATCTGACAGTCTATTTATATCTGTCTCCCTGTCTACTTGTTCACCTGTGGGCCTGTCTTTCCTATCCATCCATATCCTTGCCATTCTGTTCATCTGTCTGTCTGTATTTGCCTGTCAACTTCTCTGTCCATCTGTCTGTCTGGCCATTCCACCCTCCGTAGCTGCGTTCCTCGGCCGTCCGTCTCTCTCTCCTTCCTTCCTGTCATTAATCTAAAGGTCAATATGTCGCTATTGGTCAGCTCTTCAGGGAGTGCTCGCTTTTTTAAGGCTCTTGTATCTGCGTGTCGCTTCGTGCTTCCGTCCGTGTGTCTGCCTGTCAGCTGTCCTGCCTCTCCTCTTCTCTCCTCTCCCCTCCAGCCAGCAGACACCAACAACCGCAGTCGCCTCCCTCTGGCAACATTTTTGCTTAATTTTAATAACAACATGATGCCTCTTGACACACACACACACACACACACAGTTTCTCGCTTTACATGACTCCATTCTTCTAGTTTTTTTTTCTTTTCTTTTGTTTTCAGTTCTCTTCTCTCCGCGTTCCTATTTCATTTCAGATTTTTCTTTGAGCAAACAAGGTACAAATAGGTGGACAAATATACTTTATTGGCCACAAACCTAATGAAAATACAATAAAAGGCATTCATAAAGATAACATGAATGGTTCAAGTATAAATTCAAACTACAGTAAAACGCTGCTGTGTAGTACGGACGCTGTGCAGGTACACACACACACACACACACACACACACACACACACACACACACACACACACACACACACACACACACACACACAAACACAGGACACTAACAAGCTTAACCGTAAAACACAGTGTGGCGTTTCTAATAATTAATTCCAACTAAAGAAAGCCAGATCTGTTCCGGGCATGCTTCCTTCGCCACTGCTTTTGCAACTGCACGATGGTGGCGAGCGTAATAAGTGTTTTTGTTGACGTAAAATCATGTTCTGTTCTCTGTAAACACGCACAAAAACTCTACGTGATCACTTGTATTGTGTCAGTGGGTGAATATTCATTTTTATTACCTTTGCGTGTGCGTGAGATCAAAGGTAGCCACGGCTGGAGAATGCTAATTAGACACCTGGTTGTGATTCCGGCATTAATTCAGTTTATCTCACCAGGTGTTATGCTAGACTAATTATTTCCATTACTTGCTTTTTTTTTTCAATATTCTTTTTTGGCAGTGATGAGATTCAGTTTATAAAAGGTAAGAGTAAGGTAAGAGTAATAAGTTTTTAAAGGGCAAGAAGGGTGCAGGTGATAGTGAGTGGTGCGCTGCAGTTGGGTTATCAAGATACAGAGGAACGTGCCTCACCTGATGCTACCTGACTACACAACACAGCGTCACTACTGCCAGAGTGTATAGGGAACTGTAAAGGTTGTAAAGGTACCTCTCTCTCTCTCTCTCTCTCTCTCTCTCTCTCTCTCTCTCTCTCTCTCTCTCTCTCTCTCTCTCTCTCTCTCTCTGGTTGGCTATTTCTGTCCGTCTATTTTAACTCTATCTGTCTGTTTATATGTCTCTGTTTTGGTCTGTCTATCAAGTCTGCCAAATTATCTCCCTGTGTGTTTTGTCCGTCCATCTGTCTGTTTGTCTGTCTGTTTGTATGTCTCTCTCTCTCTCTCTCTCTCTCTCTCTCTCTCTCTCTCTCTCTCTCTCTCTCTCTCTCTCTCTCTCTCTCTCTCTCTCTCTCTCTCTCTCTCTTAAAAAGGACTCACACATTCTCGCACCTAAAAAAAAAATAAATAAATAACAAGTAGGAAGTCACTGGCACTCCTCTTAATTTTTTCTTCTTTTTGTCCCAGATGCTTCAAATGATTCAAATATTCCCTTCCCATTCCAGCACCAGTGACGAGGAGTCGGGTCCACACTGACGCCTGTACGAACCCTCACCTGAGCTCTCACCTGTAAATCCTCCGCAGGTGTCATTCCGGGAACTCATTCAGTAACAGACGGAAATAGTAATGTCTGAGAGGAGTGTGTGTAATAATAATAATAATAATAATAAACGGTTTATTATTTAGGCAGTTGACAAACTGAAAATGTACATAGGGGATGGGGAAAACTTAACATTAATCCTAACGGTAAGACTAATCTAGGAGGGAAATACTATCGATTGATGGCTCGCACCATGGTGGGAATCGCACTGAGTCTGTACCGGTCCGTGCGCGGCGCCTTCAGGGGCGTTATTTTGTTGTGGTGTCTGGTGGCACGGACAGGGCGAGGCGCGTCGGGCGGCAGCATGTCTCTGAGACGCGGATGATGCAGTAGTCCCTTCCCAAACTTCTCCAGAGCCTCTCGGTGCCTGGTGGATATTCTGGACAGACTCAGGGTGGTCAGGGCTTCTTCATAGGTGGTGTATGCAGGGCCAAGGATGACCCTGCACGCCCTTTTCTGCACACTCTCTAGCTGTAGCTGTTGAGTGTGTGTGAGGGAGGAGGACCACGCTGGGGAGGCGTACATGAGTTTGGGGAGGATGAAGGTGAGGTACACCCCCCTTAACTCATCTGTCGGCGTCCCCAGCGACCTGAGTCTGCGCAGCATGTACAGCCTGTAGGTAGCTGATCTCACGGTGCTGGCGACATGCTGCTTCCAGGTCAGCTGGTCGTCCACCGTGACTCCGAGAAGCTTGGCACATTGGACCACCTGGAGGGGGTGAGGGCCCACTGTGAGCCGGGGAGGGGGCACTGGTACAGAGGAGGTACAGAAATGCATCACCACAGTTTTGCTGTGGTTGATGGTCATCCTGCTCTCCTCTGTCCACGTCTGCAGTCGCTCCAGAATTGCTTGCAGTGGCGAGTAGTCCGGGTTCTTGTTGGAAACTGGGACGCCCACGGTGCAGTCGTCCACATACTTCCAGCGATGGGGGGTGTCGGTGAGGGCGTCGTTGATGAGGAGGAGGAAGCATAGAGGACCCATCTTGGTCCCCTGGGGGACTCCACATGTCAGCTGTTGGAAATTAGAGACAGAGCCCTGATAGCGAACGGCCTGACGCCTCCCTGTGAGGAAGTCGGCTAGCCACGCTATCAGATTAGGAGGGAGACCCAGACTCACTGCCTTGCTGATGACAACAGTGTGATCAACTAGATCAAAGGCTTTTTTGAAGTCGACAAAAGCAACAGCTAGAGAGGTGTTTCGCTTGTCCAGGTGGCTGTGGATGAATTCAAGGAAGCTGGTCAGGTAATGTGAGGTGGAGGTGGCTTTAATATTTCCGAATTGTCTGATATCCACGGTGTGTGTGTGTGTGTGTGTGTGTGTGTGTGTGTGTGTGTGTGTGTGTGTGTGTGTGTGTGTGTGTGTGTGTGTGTGTGTGTGTGTGTGTGGAGGGGAGGGGTGACATCCGTTACGTACATTCAAGAGTCGAACCCAGGGCGCGTCGACGGCTGGCAGATTGGTTACCATTTTACCGCCGAGACGCGACGCTCAGTGAAGGGAAAGGGCGATTTAGGGTAATAGCTTCCTGGAGTCGCAGGAAGGGAGAGATGTAGTACAGTCTATTGAGGAGGCGGCTTAGAGTTGACGAGGAGGAGGAGGAGGAGGAGGAGGAGGAGGAGGAGGAGGAGGAGGAGGAGGAGGAGGAGGAGGAGGAGGAGGAGGAGGAGGAGGAGGAGGAAAAGAGAAGAGGAAGGCGAGACAGGAAGAAAAGAGGAGTTGAAGAAGGAAAAGGACAAGAAAGAAAAAGAAGAGGAGAGCATGAGGAGAGGAGAGGAGAGGAGAGGAGGAGGAGGAGGAGGAGGAGGAGGAGGAGGAGGAGGAGGAGGAGGAGGAGGAGGAGGAGGAGGAGGAGGAGGAGGAGGAGGAGGAGATGAATGTACACGAAAAAAGAAGTAAACGAAGAAAGAAAATAAGTCGTGACGGAGAAGGGAGAGGAAAAAAAAAAACAATAAAGACACGAAGGAAAGAGCGAAAGTGAAGAAAAACTGGAGTGAAAGAAGAGGAGAATGATAAAGGAGACGAAGACAGCAAAAAAAAAAATGAATAGAAGACAAAGAAGGCAAAAAAAAAAAAAACAGAAAAGAAAATGGAAAGAAGGTGAAAGAGAATGACTAAGACAGGCCATCATAAAACAATAACGAAAAGGAAGAAAAAGGAAAAGAAAAAATCATTAATCTTTCTCTCTTCTCGTAAAGCAAGAAGGAAGGACAAGACACAGAGAGAAAGACAATATATCAGAAAAGCAATAACGAAAAACTATTAAAACAACAACAACAAAAAAACAATATCTTCATCTCGTAGGAGGAGGAGGAGGAGGAGGAGGAGGAGGAGGAGGAGGAGGAGGAGGAGGAGGAGGAGGAGGAGGAGGAGGAGGAGGAGGAGGAGGAGGAACAAGAAGAGCAAGAAGAACAAGAACAAGAAAAGCAAGAAGAACAAGAACAAGAAGAAAGAAAAAGAAATAAAAAAAGAATGTAAAAAGAAAAAAGAAGAAAAAGAAAACAACAACAACAACAACAACAAAACATTAACAGCACGATGAGAAATTAGAACAACAACAACAACAACAACAACAACAACAACAACAACAACAACAACAACAAGAGAAGGAAGATAATGAGAACATACAATAACGCAAAAGAAAAAAAAAGAAAAAAACTAAGATGACGAAAATGAAAAGAAAGAAATAAGAAAAGAGGAGGAAGAAGGAGGAGGGAGAAGAACCGGGGAGACATATAAGATATATAAGATTCGGAAAGCAATAACGAAAACAACAGTATATTAATGTTTCCACCTCCTCGTGACGCGCAAGAAAGAAGAAAGAAGAGGAGAGACAATAATAATAATAAGAAGAAGAAGAACAATGGCAAGTATGAGGAAGAGAATTAGGAAGACGAGATAATTACAAAAGGACCAAATAAGGAAAGAGAAGTAAATTAATATGGTAAGAATAAAAATAATAAAAAAAGACAAAAGAAGAAAGAAACAAGAAAACTAAAGACAAAATAGGAGGAAAGAAAAAAATATCAATCTTTTCTTGCCGCACTAATAAGAATGAGGGAAGGAAAGAAAGAAAAGATAATACATGAACAGAGAATTACACGAACGAAAAAGATGACATATCAGAAAACCAATAACGTAAAGAAGAAAGAATAGATGAAAAAGATGGAGAAGCAAGAGCGGAAGTTGAAAGAAGGAAACGAAGAAAAAATGGACATAAGGAAAACAAAAACAATAACAACAACAAAAAAAACAATAATTTATCATCTCGTATTGTGCAAGAAAGAAAGAAAGAAGAGAGAGAGAGAGAAAAAAAGGCCGATACAAGGAAATCAATAACAAGGAAAAACATATTAAAGGGAAAGAAAGAAAAAAAAAATACAAGAAAGAGACGAGGAAGCAAGAACGAAACGTGAGAAATAATACGTAAGGAAAAAAAAGACAAAACAATATATCAAGGGAAAAAATGAAGGAAGAATACAGAGAAAGAGAAAGAAGAAAAACATAAGGAACTAAAAAAAAATAATAATGGCCAAAAGAGACATTAATCTAGAAAAAGAACGGAGGAATAGAAGAAGACGGAGACAAAGAAGCAGAAATGAAAGGATGGGAGTGTGAAGTACAAGACATGAGGAAAGCAACAGCGAAAAAAAAATATATATGAATAAATAATAATAATAATAATAGTAGTAATGGTGGTGGTGGTGGCGGTGGTGGTGGTGGTGGTGGTGGTGGTGGTGGTGGTGGTAGTAGTAGTAGTAGTAGTAGAGTAGTAGTAGTAGTAGTAATAATAATAATAATAATAATAATAATAATAATAATAATAATAATAATAATGATAATAATAATAATAATAATAATAATAATAATAATAATAATAATAATAATAACAACAACAACAACAACAACATCACCACAACCAACAATACTCTCAATTTCCCGGTACTACAAATAGCAACACACACACACACACACACACACACACACACACACACACACACACACACACACACAGACACACACTACAATACTCACACACTCCCATCAGATTAAAAACGTGCTGAGTAAGAGGCGGCGCAGGGACAGGAGGACGGACAAGAGGAGATGACACAGAGGAGATGAAGGGAAGTAGGGAGGCTGCATGCACCGAGTGTGATTAAACAGCTGACAAGAGGAAGCACGAAGGAGGGAGAAGAGGATGAATGAATGAACCTGCTATCTTAAATCACTGGAAGAAGGAGGAGGAGGAGGAGGAGGAGGAGGAGGAGGAGGAGGAGGAGGAGGAGGAGGAGGAGTAGGAGAAGGAGGAGGAGGATGAGAAGAAGAAGAAGAAGAGAACACAATGGAGAGGAAGACAACTAAGAGGACAAGGACGAAGAGGAGGAGGAAAATTAGGAACAAAATGAGGAGGAGGAGGAAGAGGAAGACGAGAAGGAGGAGAAAAATCCACACACACACACACACACACACACACACACACACACACACACACACACACACACACACACACACACACACACACACACACACTCCATCAAACCAAAACTCAGTCAGCTTTCATAAACGTTAAGCCACCCAAAAATTTCTCTCTCTCTCTCTCTCTCTCTCTCTCTCTCTCTCTCTCTGGTGCTATTTTTCTTTTCTTTCCCTGCTCTCCTTCGCTTGATCTATTTCGGCGGCACCACCTCTGTATTGATCGTCGGTGCTCACGCCTTTAAGCACATCACCATCGGGTCGTGGGACTGTACTAATGCTGTGCTAATGCTGTGATGATGCTGTGCTAATTGAACTAAAAATGTACTAAATTTGTGCTTATATTCTTTGTATTCTGTGTCAATTTTGTGTTAGTGTTGTACTTGTGCTGTGTTTATGCTGTGCTAATTGATATAATGATGTATTACTGCTGTGCTTCTGGTGTGCTGATTGAGCTAAACATGTACTAATGCTGTGCTAGTAATGTGCTAATGCTGTACTAATATTAAGCCTTGTATGTTGATCTTTCAAGGCTCACACATTATTGCTTACCAGACGTGACACTAAATATTAATTCTTGTGTGTGTGTGTGTGTGTGTGTGTGTGTGTGTGTGTGTGTGTGTGTGTGTGTGTGTGTGTGTGTGTGTGTGTGTGTTTACATTGTCCCTTGCTGCACCTATTGCTGTTTCAATACCTCCTGCATCTCTTTATTTGCTTCCTCTCTCTCTCTCTCTCTCTCTCTCTCTCTCTCTCTCTCTCTCTCTCTCTCTCTCTCTCTCTCTCTCTCTCTCTCTCTCTCTCTCTCTCTCTCTCTCTCTCTCCCTGCTGCCGCCGCTGTTATCACAAGGGGAGCAATAACGATCACGGAAAATTTCTCCTTCAAGACAGCCAGCGTTACTGTCTGTGTAGCACTTTTGTTTCTCTTTTACTGCCTTCTCTGTCTGCCCTCAAACTTGCTCTCCTCCTCCTCTTCCTCCTTCTTTGTCTTTTCCTTTTCCTCTTCCTCCTTTTATATTTTTGAAGGTTTATTTTTATTTCAGATTTTATTCTTGTACGTTCTTGCGATTTTTGTTTCATTCATTGACTTTCTCTCTCTCTCTCTCTCTCTCTCTCTCTCTCTCTCTCTCTCTCTCTCTCTCTCTCTCTCTCTCTCTCTCTCTCTCTCTCTCTCTCTGATGATTGATTTTCTGCACTTCCAGTTTCCATTTTTGTATATCTCACAGTCACTTCCTCCTTCCACCTCTTCTTTTCTTCCTCCTCCTCCTCCTCCTATTTCGTTGGATATTTTTTAGTTCTTCCCACTTCTACCCTTCCTGTTCCTCCTCAACTTTCTCTTCCTCTTCATCTTTAACCTCCTCCTCCTCCTCTTCCTCCTCCTTCTTCTCTTCTTCCCAATATGCCAACACCCCTCATCCTTTGTCCCCTCCTCGTCCTCTTAATCCTTCTCTTCCTCCTGCCGTCATTCCTCCTCCGTGTCTCCTTTCCTTGCTCCTCCTTGTCCTCCACGCCCTTGTCCATCTCTCTGTTCCTCCTCCACCTCCTCCTCCTCCATCACAGCACCTTCCTGATCCCAAGAGTAATGAGGAAGGATGTCACAGGAATCCCAACAGATGCTTCTCCCTGTCTCGGTGTGTTTATACAATGTGTGACCCTCTTCTGTCTTGCATTGACTGTTGAATATTTTACCAGCTACCCTTCTCCTTCTAGGGTTGTTTTCCGTAAGGTTCGTCTGTGGTTGCGTGAGTGTGTGTGACTGTGTGTGTATGTGTGTGTGTGTGTGGGGGGAGGGGGGTCGTGTTGTGTTAAGTCTGATTCTACCTTTCGTTTTCTTTTCTCAGACTCTTTCTTCTCCTAATTGTTTTTTTTTTCGTAAGGTTTGTTTGTGGTTGCGTGTGAGTTAAGGGTGTATAGTTTGTGTTGTTGTTGTTGTTGTGCATTATTAAGTCTGTTTTACTTGAGTGTTCTTGTTGTTACTGTTGTGGTATTGCTGTTATTGCGTCTGTCTTTTTTTTTTTTCATTCTACCACATTATTTTTTTTAATTTGACTATTCGTTTCTTTCCACTTTTCCTTGTCGTCTTCTTTTCTCATTATCATTATCGTATTCTTTCTTTTCTAATCTCTTTTTTTCTTTTGCTTACTTTTCTTCTTCGCATTCTTCATTTCTCTGGTATTACGCTGGGAACTTTTTCTTCTTCTTCTTCTTCATCAAATATTTCTTCTTTCCTTTAAGGCTTTAGCTACTTATTTTTTTTTTTATTATTATTATTATTACTTTCTGCTCCAACAACAGTCTTTCTTTTTCTCCTTCCTTTCCTTAAGAGTGTTATTCTTTTTGCTACTTCAACCGTTCTCTTCCGCTTTTTCTTCTTCTTTCCCTTCACCTTCTTCTTTTTCCCCTTCATCTTTTATTTTTATTTTTATTTCTCTCCTCCTTTTTCTTCTTTCTTTTTTTTCTTCTTTTTCTTTTCTTTTTTTTTTTCTTCTTCTTCTTCTTCTTCTTCTTCTTCTTCTTCTTCTTCTTCTTCTTCTTCTTCTTCTTCTTCTTCTTCCTCCTTCTCCTTCTCCTACTCATCTTTTTCCTCTTCCTCTTCTTCTTCTTCTTCTTCTTCTTCTTCTTCTTCTTCTTCTTCTTCTTCTTCTTTTTCTTCTTCTTCTCCTTCTTCTTCTTCTTTTCCTCCTCCTGCTCCTCCTCCTCCTCTTTTCTTCTTCATCTCTTCTTTTCTTCCTTTTCTTCTCCTCTTCCTCTTCCTCCTCCTTGTTCTCCTCCTTCTCCTCCTCTTCCTCCTCCTACTTCTTCTTCTTCATTTTTACTTCTTCTTCTTTTTCTCCTCCTCCTCCCCCCTCCTCCTCTTCCTCTTTTTCCTTTTCTTCTTTTTCCTCTTCTTCTTTTTCCTCTTCTTCTTCTTCTTCTTCTTCTTCTTCTTCTTCTTCTTCTTCTTCTTCTTCTTCTTCTTCTTCTTCTTCTTCTTCTTCTCCTCCTCCTCCTCTTCTATTCTTTTTTTCTTTTCCTCCTCCTCCTCCTCCTCCTCCTTCGTTTCTTGGTCTCCTCTGTTTCAAGCACTGTGTTATTCTCTTCACCTTGCCTGCGTGACTTTGCTATTTGTTCAGGTGAGGCAAAATTTACTGGGATAAAATTTACGAACTTCAGTCAATGTTTCCCTTTACGTAGAGCAGAATATCCTCATACTGGTCTCGTCTCCTTCCCTCTCTCTCTTCTTTTATCACTTGTCCTCGTCTTCGTTCTCGTCTTTCTCCTTGTCTTCTTACTCCATCTGTTCGTTCTCTTCTTACCTACTTGTTCTTCATCTTCTCTTTCTGTTCATTTTTATCGTCCTCTCATTCTCCTCTTGTTCTTTATTGTCGTTTTCTATCTTCTCTTCTTTGTCGTCGTTGTCATCTTTCATATCTCCTTCTTTCTCTTCATCTTTTAATTTTTTTTTTCTGCTCATCCTTCTCTCTTTCCACCTCTTTCCTTCTCCTCTTCTTCCTCCACTTCCTTTTCCTCTTTCTGCAACTTCTTTCTCCTCATCTTCTTCATCTTCTTCCTTTTCGTCTTCTTTCTTCTTCTTCTTCTCATCCTCTTCCTCCTCCTCCTACTCCTCCTTCTCTCTCCAGGTGAAAACAAGAAAAAAAAATATCAGAGAGGGTAAAAATAAAACGAAATAAAAAAAAAGAAATGATTGAACAGACGAATATATTTACAAAACACAGCAGCCTACAACCATCCAGCATTCACGAAGCATCAAACGTGTTGGCGAGCGTGGATCAAACTGTTAAACCATCCTGATATTCATTTGGTTTCCAGACACCCTAGGGGGGAAAAAAAGAAAGGAAAAAATAAAATAAAAAAAAACTCCCTCCATTCTTCCATCCGAATATATATGAAAAAAAGGAGGAAAGAAAGGAGGAAGAGTGGAAAAAAACATTCAATTTTTTCTTCCCTCCCACAGTATTTCGAGTGCTTTTCCCAAACGCTATTTCTTTTTATCACATCTTTTCCTTGAATCTCTCGTAAGTGGGGGCAACTACAGTCCCGTTTTCTATTCCCTTTCTCCTCCTGCTCTCTC
>NC_087187.1:6722500-6730000 GCF_035594125.1 Scylla paramamosain
CTTCACAGCATCCCTCTCCCTCTCTCTCCTCCTCCTCCTGCTCCTCCAGTACCCCGCCAGAAGCCGCCCATTTGAATAATCTGCCTCACCTGGCGCTGCATTAATGAATAGGACACGTGTTTCTTGCTAAGCAGGCGGAACGAGCGGAGGCTGAATGGCATCACACACACACACACACACACACATTCTCTCTCTCTCTCTCTCTCTCTCTCTCTCTCTCTCTCTCTCTCTCTCTCTCTCTCTCTCTCTCTCTCTCTCTGTCTCTCTCTCTCATGGAAAATAGTTGGGTCCATCGAATTGAAATGTGATTTTTTCGCATTTACTTTTATGCTTCGTGTTGATTTTCATCCCAGCTCTTAATGTTTATTTTATGTCAGTATGTTTTGATTTTCTCTTCACTTTCAGGTTTATCTTCATGCGCGGCATACACGTGCTGGCACTTATTTATTCATTTATTTATTTATTTTATTTTTTATCTTGCCATTGAGACGGAACAAGGCCAAAGAAATTAATATAAAAAATAGTCTCCTCACAATTTTACTAAAAAGGTAAATAAAAGGCGGAAGCGAGAGCGAGAGAGAGAGATAGAGAGAGAGAGAGAGAGAGAGAGAGAGAGAGAGAGAGAGAGAGAGAGAGAGAGAGAGAGAGAGAGAGAGAGAGAGAGAGAGAGAGAGAGAGAGAGAGAGGTAATCAAGTTTCTAAGCAGTGATGTCACAAAGACCAGTGAATACCGTGTCTATACGTTGAATGCAAGTTAACACACGGACCAGCACACTGCCTCGTCCTAAGGGCTGCACAGAGACCAAGAGGGAATGGAGACGTGAAGAGTGACGGTGGTTGTCTCGTAGTGAATATTTTGTACGAGACATTTTGGAGGATATACATCTTGAACAGAATACTTTGAATAATTGTATCGTGTATAAACATCGTATCTTGCTGTCGTTTCTCTGCTTGATTCTTACACAACTGTGCGATACAATTTGCTGAATACGATATCACTACTTTCTTCCCCTATTGCTGCACCGCTTCATTCCCAGACAACACATCTGTATCATTCCATCCACGCAGTCTGACAAAAACACACATCAGCTGAAAGTATACACACAGCGGGACACAAAGCAAGACCCCCACACACCACAGAAGAGCGCAGATACAAAATATAAACAAGTGATATCTCCTCCACAATACTCAAGTTACTACGTATTTGCACACAACTCAATCTTGCAGCAAGGCGCGAGTACCGAGAAGCAGGCACGCGGGGGGTAAGGTGGCAGGGAAGAGTGTGAGGTGAAGTGGGCGTGATGTGGGAGAGGAGAGCAGGGTAGGAGGGAAGTATTGAAGTGTATAGACTACATAATAATAATACGAGTAAAGAACATAATAACAGCAGTGGGAGAATACAGACTAGTTATTTAGTTAATTGACCAACAAAGGGGAATTTTAGCGTGATACAAAATGCAAATAGACAATAGAGCATGTAGCAATGTAAACCAAGCCAATTACATTACATAATATCGTAATGACTGACAGGTAACAGCAAGCATTACATAATATCGTGATGACAGACAGGTAACAGAGTACATGGATGGGATGACATAAAGGGTGAGGAACCTTTCATTACGGTGTCATTTCCCTGCTATTGGAAGTTAATGTGTCGTGTGGTCAGACAGCCTAGGAATGAACTAAAGATCTGTTGCTTGCTATCCTTTGTAGCGGCGCCATGTTCCCTCACTGCTGCACCACCCACACATCAACCGTTACTCTCTGTACAATTGCATAACGTACTCATGGTATGCACACCACTCCCTACCGAACAGCCAGCATAACAATAGTACACTAGCCACACATTACGATAGTTCATGTACACTAGCAATGTTTCTCCTGCCTATGACGTGAACGCTTTCAAGAGGGAGGTTTCAAGATAGTTCCTCTTATGATCTTTAAATATTTGTTTGGACTGTTTACGGAGTGTGACTCAGTGTTTTTCTATTCTTTTTTTTCTATTTTTCTTTCAGGTCTTCGATGCCCTAAGGCTAGATTTTCTTTTACATAAGGAAAAAAAATAAAAGGGCAAAATGTGCCTGGGGGCGGTAGCATGAGGCGCAGACAGGCACTCACACACCAGTGCCTCCAGTCCAGTCATCCGCGTCAGGCTTAAAATGGGCTATGGAAGCATGATGAACAGCTGCAGATATTTACTTTATTCCCGGCCTGTCTGACTACACTGCTCTACACTCATTGCACTGCTCTACACTGACTACGACAAGAGGAGAGAGAGGAAAGGCAGCGCACGGAAGGCCAACCCGCCCGTGCCTGCCTGGCTGCACACACACACACACACACACACACACATACACACACACAGACACCGGGACTCTTCTGCATTCCCTCACCTCTGATTGGAGATTTGTCTCACCCGGACAAAACCTCACCAGATATACTGAATCTATTTGTATCTCTCTCTCTCTCTCTCTCTCTCTCTCTCTCTCTCTCTCTCTCTCTCTCTCTCTCTCTCTCTCTCTCTCTCTCTCTCTCTCTGCTTTATGGACATACATGTATTCAACATATTCGTATTTTTATCCTCTTCCCACTCCTTCCCCTCCTCCTCCTCCTCCTATTCCTTTCCTCCTCGCCTTCTTTCCACTCCTCCTCCTCCCCGTCAAGAGACATGCTCACGATATTTGTATTCTACCTTCACTGTCCTCCTCCTCCTCCTCCTCCTCCTCCTCCTCCTCCTCCTCCTCCTCCAAAAACGTGGGTGAGTAAAAAATGGACTGTTTTTGGATTTTTGCCCATGATAGCAGGCTTGTTATTTTTTATAGTGATGCAACCTTTGTACTCTTGTTAGTGTTGCAGTGATGAGTGTGTTGATGGCAGTACGCAATTACCCTTGTTTTTTTTTTTGTTTACTTTAGTGTTTGTTTACTCATTTCTTTATTCTTTATACTTATACATCGCTACACAATCACCACTGTTGCTGTAGTTTCCATGAGATGAATTACTTTTACTTTTTTGTTTGTTTTCTATGGACAAAATTTCATCATCACCATCACCACTATCATCGTCATTATCTTTGTTAATTCTAATGTTAATTATCATATTATTCAAACTCTTCCTTAATTCTTCTTCTTCTTTTTCTTTTCTTCTTCTTCTTCTTCTTCTTCTTCTTCTTCTTCTTCTTCTTCTTATTATTATTATTATTATTATTATTATTATTATTATTACCATTATTATTATTATTCCTCCTCCTTCTCATCATCATCATCATCATCATCATCACTATTGCTAATTTTTGTGCTAATTATCATCTTATTCAAACCAACCCTTACTTCATCTTCTTCCTCCTACTTCTCCTCCTCCTCCTTATCATCATCATCATCGTCATCATTATCATCATTACCCTGCTAATTCTCGTGCTAATTATCCTATCATTCAAATCCTTCTTTAATATTTCCTCCTCCTATTTCTCCTCATTCCTCTTTCTCCTCCGCATCATCATCGTTATCATTATCATTATCACACTCATTCTCAACCTCCTCCTACTCCTCCTGCTTTTCCCCCTACCCCTCGCCACGCCATCATCACCACCATTACACTCACGGCTCTCCTTCCTTCACCTCCCACCCGCACACAAGAAAATGAAGCAGGTGGTGAGGGGCGAGGGACGTGGCTCATCCCTCGGCGTCAAGGGGAGAAAAGTCAAGGCGAGGAGACGTCAACGAAGAAAGAAAATGGGATGTGGTTGTGGCGGCGAAATTGAACGGCCCGTGGTGGTTGCGGAGAAGGGAAGGGAGGAGTAAGGGAACAAAATATGTAAAGGAATGAATGTGTATGGATGGATAGATAAATTAAATGGTGTGGATTTCGTTTAATGTTATTTCTATCTAATTTTCTGGTACTATATATATTTTTTTATTGGTTATTTTATCGTTATTGTCTATTTATTTATTTATTTTATTTTTTTACGATGTTAAAGTTACGGAAATACACTACACCTGCACGTGGCCTGGGCGCTCATCTCCCTCTCTTTCGCCTAGACTGTGGTGACTGACATCCTTTACATGCCCATCGTGACACCTTGGCCCCCACAGTTTACCTTTCCCAGGCTTCCTCAGGCACTTATTGATCAGCTGGGTGAGGTGTGTGCCCGTCCCACCCAGAATTCGAGCCGCATCCCAAATTTCCCAACTGTATACTTAGGTTACGTCAGGTTAGAGTTAAAAAGATGCTGGTAACTTTGTGCAGGGATCGCAAAGAGAGTATTTTCAAGAGTGGTATGGTTAATTTTTAAAGCTACAGCCGAGCGTCTCCCCAGGCAGGCAGGCAGACGAATCAGTATACAGTTGGGAAATATGCGTCCCAGTGATTCCCAGCCAGATGGTAAACATTCACCGCAGAGGCCCATCATGATGTTAGTGATGCTGATACCGGATGGTTACCTGATGATAACAATGACGATGATGACGATGGAAAAAATAGTCACATAAAACAGCAAATAAAACTGCGAATACATACACACACACACACACACACACACACACACACACACACACACACACACACACACCGAGTCACACAATGTTTACTTATCAAAACAAACGTACAAAAGCAATGGCTAGCGGGGGTGCATGTACGTGTGTGTGTGTGTGTGTGTGTGTGTGTGTGTGTGTGTGTGTGTGTGTGTGTGTGTGTGTGTGTGTGTGTGTGTGTGTACAGTATGTCTAACCACACACACACACACACACACACACACACACACACACACACACACACACACACACACACACACTCGTACACTGGGTCGGGACACGGGACTCACTGTGACAAATGAGATGCAACAAATAGGTGCGCTTAATTCAAATCAACACAAAACCACAACACGTGGCAACATGTGTTGAGAGAGCGACGTGACTGACACAGGTGGGTCTGCTTAATTACCGCCCCGCCACGGTGAGTGAAGGGACGCGAGGGAGGCAATGAGTGAAAGGTGTTTGTGGGAGGAGACGGTGGTGGTGGTGGTGGTGGTGGTGGTGGTGGTAATGAAGTGATCACAGTAAGTTGGCTGATAATGAAGAAAATAGTGATGGTACTACTACTACTACTACTACTACTACTACTACTACTACAACTATTACTACTACTAATACGAATGATAATAATAATAATAACAACAAAAACAACAAAAACATTCACAGCCTCGCAACAGGTGACTCATCAGCTTACCTGTGGAAGAAAATGAATACCATAATAGTAATGGTTGTTATGATGATGACGACGACGACGACGACGACGACGATGATGATGATGATGATGATGATGACAATGATGATAATAATAATGATAATAATAATAATAATAATAATAATAATAATAATAATAATAATAATAATAATAATAATAATAATAATAATAATTCTACATTACCTATTATCTAACGTCTTAATCCGAGTATCATATATCCGGAACCTATTTTCTTCAGTGGAGTGCATATTCTTATACGTCCAATACCTATGATGTATCTCATGTCCAAAGACTTTTACCTCACGTCCAGGACCTACAGTGGGCGCCACGTGATGTGGTCGTGGCGTGTCGCACGTCGCAAAACAGCATGCGTATTATCTTGCCGCAATGTCCACCACACCACGGGAAAGCGCCCTGGGAAAAACTCACTACTATATGGCAACACGAGAGTTCTCGCCCGATGCTTTGATTGACAACAGCGGCCAGTTTTAATTACGCTTGCTTGGAGGAACGTGATCTTTCTTATTAAGTGCCTCCCCCTCATCCCTCCACTGCTCTGAGGGACGCACACATGTTTCCATGTGCACATTTCCTCTCGTGTCTGAGACATGCACAAGTGAGGCCAATATTACGAGAGTGGTTGACTGCTACAAATTAAGGCCCAGTACTAAGAAAATGTAACGGCAAACTGGAATACATCTAGTTGTAATATGCCGTCTGGTCTCCAACTTTAAGCCTTCAGTAAAGCGTGAGACACCCCGCCACAAACATGGTGGGCATGGTGTCCTAAGAAAAGTGATAGGACTTTTTGGCTCACATGAGGGGATTGTTGGAAGAAAATCCCACCACTACTGCAAGGCAGCTGAAGGAACAGGATCCCATGCCCCTCCAGGATGTCAGTATTAGTGGCGGGGTGTCTCACGCTCTACTCTCTCACTGTATTAGCCTCACATGTGCATGACTCAGACATGAGGGAAAATGTGCACATGGAAATGTGTGTGCGTCACTCACAGCTGGGAGGGTGAAGGCGGAGGCACTTGATAAGAAAGATCACGTTTCTCCAAGCACGCACCCTTCTGAACTCCGGCTTATTTCCTGTAATGTACAAACCAATTTTGTAACCTTGCACACAACACAAGGCCGTATAACTCGACACAGAGTTACCACGGTAATTTCTAGGTTCCCTTTTGTTACCTTTGTTGAATATTGTGAATGAATAACGTTGTTGTAGACTAACTGACAGAATAACTAGCCGCACCAAATACACTGTTGAATAATGTAGTAAGTGATACTAGCCAGGTCATAGGAAACACCTTGACACCTGGTGGTATCCCATCAGGGCCACATATCTTATCACTATCCATTTTCTTAGTCCGTAAAGACAACTCAACTGTGATATAATCGTCCAGAATCGGAAAGAGGTTGAAAATCACAATTCTGTTCAAGATCATCAAGGGAAACAGGATTAGAAACATTCTTATAAAATATTCTAAATCCATCGTCAGTGGCAGCAGCATCAGTAACACCAGCGTCCTGAAACCCGCCCTTCCAATCAGTGGCTTCCCATACTCTTGTATCACCACGGTCGTGGGGCGTGACCTGCCCCACCGACTCACTGCCCTGGATACATTATTTACATCATCTACACCGCCTTGACCTTGACTTGCCTTTGAGCACTCACATAATGCTTCAGCTACGTTATCAGCAAGTGTATTTATATCAGTAACATTGCCAGAAAGACTAACACCCGAAATGTTATTGACAAAGGCTTGTTGATCAGAGCGAGATCATTTAACAGGCTGCTTTACAAGTGAGTTCTGGTGTGACTGCTTCAATGAGGCATGCTCGGAAAGCTGATATGCTCTTTTAAAGTTATCAGTGTCTACACCTGATATAGCTAACTTGCAAAGAGGGTGGAGCATAATCAGAAGGCAACAAATTAGTCTGGTGTACGCAGAACTCACCCACAAGATTCATTATTTTGCTGGACACCACACATACATTTAATTCTGATACCCAGGTGTCACCATGTCAATAAGTAGTTTTGCTCGCAAACTCCTTACTTCCAAGCTTCACATTGTTAAATACAACCAATTTCATGTCCACGCACACGTTCGCTAGAATATATACATTATCATTGGGCTTATGTACGGAGTCAGTAATGTCAGGATAACAACAGTCTTCACCATCAGACAACCAGTCTAGCATTAACCTTTTCAGTGCTAGTCTGTCTTTCTCATAATCATCTACACCTCTTAA